>NC_140992.1:33317007-33862007 GCF_052327205.1 Somniosus microcephalus
GTACTGTACGGACCCTCTACCTACTTGCCCTCAACAATGGCTTTTAGGACCGTTTTGAGGGCGGGATCCAGGGTTTGGACGGTTTTTAGGTCTAGGGGCGGTGTCACCCCTGTGTTCCCTGGAGTCCCCTCCCTGCCTTGGACCGCCGCCACAGGTCCGGGTCCATAGGGGTCCCAGAGAATGCCGTTGCGGGCACCCTCCCTGGCTAGCGCATCCGCCTGCTGGTTGCCCTGACTGCGGGGTTCTGTGGTGGAATGAGCCTTCACCTTATGGATGAACACCTCCCCTTCCTCCCCCACAGCTGCCAGGATCTTTTCCAGCAAGGGCTTAACTGTTAAAGGCCGTCCGTCCGCGGAGGTATATCCGCGGCGGGACCAGATGGCGAGGTATTCCGTACACGAATTGCACGTGAACATGCTGCCCGAGCAAATAGTGTATGGGGTCGGGAAGATTTCGGGGTGGGTGACCACGTACGCCACCGCGGACAGTTCAGCTTGCTGTGCGCTCATCGTGCTGGGGAGCTTAATTGCCAAGGCAATGTTTGCCGCAGGGTCACAAACTCCACACCCTGTGAGTCGTTCGCCAGCAGATACCATGCTGGAACCGTCTACATAGGTCTCGCGGCCTGTGGGGTGTATCCCGGCCCGTAAACCTATGTTAACCTCCCATACCCCTTCGACGGAACACCGATGGGCTGTTCCGGGATATACCATGTTGGCTGCGAGCTTCGGCTCGCAGAGACCTTTAACTTTGAGATCCATCTGGGAAAGGAGGAGGGTCCAGCGCGCAATCCGAGCGCTGCTTACAGTCCCATCCTTAATCCTTCCATCCAGAAGCATCTTTGTGGGGGTGTGATGGGTGAGGAGGGTGATGGGAGAGGTTCCTGTGAAGATCACTGATCTGTTCACAGCACAATGCGTGGCCAGGAGATGCCGTTCGCAATTGGAAAAACTCCTCTCCACATCCGTGAGTACCCTGGAGGAATAGACCACTGGTCTCAGCTTGCCGTGTCGCTCCTGGAGCAGCACGGCGCTCAGGCTGTCCCCACTAGCGGCTACTTCCAGGAAGAACTCCTCTCCCCCATCTATGGCCCCTAAGGCTGGCGCGGTCTGCAGATCCCTTTTCAACTTCTCGAATGCTGCCTGACACCCCTCATCCCAAGACCACTTGACTCCCTTGTGTAAGAGTCGGAGTAGCGGGGCTGCTGTGGCTGCATAGTCCTCGATGAAATCCCTGCAGTACCCAGTCAACCCCAAAAAGGACCTTACACCCGTTACTGTGTTAGGGATCGGTAGATCTTGCACCGATTCCCGTCTAGCCTTATCTATGGCCCTTTCTCCAGCGCGGATGGCCAGACCCAGGAATTTCACCTCTTGCTGGCCGATCTGTGCCTTCTTTGGGTTTACCTTGAAACCCTTCCTTTCCAGCAGTTCCAATAACTCGGCTAATAGTGGGCCGTGCTCCTCCCTTGAGTCCGTGAACAGGAGTAGGTCGTCCACATACTGCACTATCTGATTGGGCTGGCTAAATTCTTTTAAACTTCCCGCCATGCATTGATGGAAAATGCTGGGGCTGTTGTGAAAACCCTGCGGCAAGCAGTTCCAAGTGTACTGTTGCCCTTTAAAAGTAAAGGCAAACTTGTACTGATCCTCCCGCCGCAGCGGAATGGACCAAAAACCGTTCGAGATATCCAGCACTGTGAACGTGGTCGCGGAGGCTGGAATACTCCCTATTAGGTCGGCAACTGCTGCTACCGTGGGTGCGCAGGCTGGGATGTTACCGTTGAGGACTCTATAGTCCACGTGGCCCTCCATGAATTGTCCGGCTTCTTTACCGGCCATAATGGGGAGTTCACGTGAGTGGCTATTTGTCTCAATACGCCCTGCTGCACCAAGGAAGATATTGTTGTCTCCATGTCAAGTTCTGCCTCCTTGGGGAAGTTATACTGCTTTTGGGGCCAGATCATGGGGTCCCCGTCTACGCTGACCTCAAACCCGGTGACCCTCCCACAGTCGTGCTTGTGGGTGGCAAATGCGGTCAGTTTGTCCGACACAAACGCTTGCAAGTCCGTTGGGACGTCCGCGACCAGAAGCTCGAGGTCGTAACCCCCTGATGGCTTCATGGTGCACAGGGTCCCTTTTTCTCCCTTCCCTGGGATCACAACTACCTTACCTAATCCATTCTCGGCTCCCCAGAGACAGTGGTTTCTGAGGTTCACGAGGATCCCGTGTTCCACCAAGAAATCAGCCCCAAGGATGCCTTTCCCACCCCCCTCATTCCACTTCAATAGGATGCACGTCCATGTGGTGTGGAGTGCTCCCAAATGAATGGAGAGCGGGATGGAGTACGCGCCAGCCTGTTCTCTGACTGTGAAACCCGCTACTGAGAATGGAGCCTGGGTAGATAGAGGTGAGGCAAAAGGCTTAGCTGTGTGGATCACGGTGCATGATGCTCCCGTATCCAACAGGTAACTACCCTTTTCCTTCTCCACCTCCATCTCCACAACGGGTCTTCTCCACGCGTCATAACGGAGCGGACACAAGTAGACGGGCTGCGCGGGCTTCAGTCATTGGGGCGCTGCGGTTGGGGCTGGGGGAGCAACAGGGTTGTTGACAACTGCCACCTTCCCCTGCGAGGTCATTAGAGACCGCATTGCCTCTAAAACCGACTCAATCGCGGCGGGATCCACAACTGCACCAGCTCCTGGTGCTGGGGCAGGGGCTACGGTTTGGCTTTGGGTTGGTGCTGGGGCGGGAGCTACGGTTTGGTTTTGGGCTGGTGCTGGGGCAGCGGTCTGGGCTTGGGCTTGGACTGCGGGAAATTTCCCTCTATTATCCTTCCACGGATTTCTACAGTCCCGGCGCCAATGACCCTCCTTTCCACACCCATAACAACTGCTCTTGGCTTGGGGGGCACGATTCCCCTCCTGATGCCATTCCTTTTTAGCAGGAGCTGCAGGCTTCGCCTCATGCACCTTTCCCTTTGAGGAAGGCACACTCCTACTCTTGTTGTTCCTGTAACCTATCGTGAGCTGATCAAGTACTAGTTCTTCCATGGAGCGGGTGTTAGTGGGGTCAAACCATGTTTTGGCCTGCTCCCTCACCTGGGGCAAGCAATTGGCGACCAGGCACCGGAGCCAATGAGCCCTTTGGTCATTATTCAGCCCGGCCCGGGCCAGCCCGCCCGGGCAGCTGCGCCGATACACTGGCCACAACCTTCCGGCGAAAACCCGTGGGGGTTCTCCCTCTAGCTGTATCGTCCTTTCCAATCGGAGGAACGGACTTCCGTCACCCTCCCCTATAATCTCCAGGATCTCGTCCTGTAACTCCTCATACGCCTTGTGCCCTCTCTTGCTCTCGTCAGGGAGACACTGGAGGAGCGAGCTGTCCAGGGAGAACAGCAGCATTTTGGACTGTTCAACCCCGTCGCAGTCATTAACTGCTGCGGTCTGCTCCACGTCCCTAAAATGGACGGAGGGATCTCCTGACTCGGAGAGTTTTGGGATGTGACTTATCATTGCCCTCAACTGTTGTGCGCTGTGGGGCATTATGATCTGATTCACAAGGGGTCCATCATCGCCATTCGCTTGGTCCGGACCGAGCCTCCGGTGTCGCGTGGGACACACCGGTGCCGGTCCTGACTCTGCTACCTGGGGTTGCTCTGCCTCAAGAACCCCTGTGTCTGACTCTTCCGTTTCCTTCCCCGGAGTCCAAGACTCATCATAGGCAGGAGGTGCTGAGGGCTCGGGGGTTGGTACCCTAACTGTCTCTTGTGGAATCGGTCTTTTGGATTCCTTGGCTAACAGTAGCTGGCTTGCTGGCGGGTTTATGAGACACACCAATCCGTTTGCCTTGGCTAGGGCCATTCTCAGGTCCTCTAGCTCCCGGTGGCAAGCGCTATGGTCGGTGTTCTCAGACCTATCCTGCATGGCCATCTTATAGGCTGCCCTGGCCCCCAAGATACTTCCCTCCTGTGTCGCTACCTGCTTGGCTAGGCGGAAACACCTCTCTCTCATTCTACCTTCACTGGCTTTGGCCTCAATGACCTGACATTCCAAATACTCTATCCGGGTCTCATGGCGGTGGGTTGCGGATTGGCGTTCCTGATTCAGCGCGTTGAGCGACTGAATCAGTTTCTGCCTCCCGCAACCTTTTCCTCTACTTCTGCTAATAACCCTTTGATCTGGGCCGTCTGTGCTACAACGACTTGGTCCAAAAGCTGGACTTGCTTCTTGTAGCACATCAGCCAGACCGCCTTTTCTACAGATCTTTTGTGTTCTTTGCTTTCTGTCCACTTGATTGCTGCGTCTAGCGGGCGCCTATCTCTTAATAGGTCGGATATCCACTGTTTTGTAAGGTTTACCTTCCCAAAAGCATAATCCACTATCCTCTCATCCATCACATTTCGTTTATTTAAACCTTGATCTAACACGTTACATTCCTGCTGCCAAGGTCCTGCCGCGGTCGCCATTTCTATAGGGGGTTTCTCTTGCTTGTTCTGGTCTCCTACCAGGCTTCGTGCAATAATTACCCTTGAGTGGTTCGACCCACTCTTCCCTACAGTTCTAGACCTTGGACTTAGGTGCAGGGAACTGTAGTGCAGAGAAAGACTCAATAGACCAGGTTGAATAGCACGAAATGGATGCTTTTATTATTAAACAGTTTGCAGCATTACAAAATACATATCATAAGCACAAATCAAAGTGACTACAAGCATGCACATATCTATAAACTTGATTCCATGGAAATGGGAAACACACGGCACATCGAAAAAGGGGAAACACATTACGATTACCCTTACCCTCTCCCTCCCCTTATACCTAAACTAAGTTTTGACTTGAGGAACTCGGGATCATGCTCACCACTTTCAAACTCGCGAAAAGGAGGGGTTCGCAGCCTTTCTGGCATAGCTTTCCGTCGTCACGTGGATTTGGAAACTTCTGGCGCAGCTTGTTTTTCTCTCTCTCTCAGGCGATGAGGCAGTGGACACAGCCTCGGTGAGCGCTCGTCATGGCTGAAATCCACTAAGTCTGTTGTGGATTTGGATTCATGGAACAGGCAAACACCTCGAGAATGGGATGTTGAGGCACGGAAGTGCTAGGCCCGGAATGTCCTTTCCCTCCGGCCTGGATCGTCGGTTTTCCTGAGGGTGTCTTCTTCTTCGGCCTGGGTCGTCGATGATCTCCCGACAACGGTACCCGGGCCACCCTCGTCGTCTTCTCGTCGCGGCCGAGCCTTGTCTGGCTGAACACCGACCACATTGTCCTTTCCGAAATGTCCGTCCGAAACGTCCTGATCGAATTCCGAAGCTACCAAGGTAGAAGAGGCGGCTGATGGACTTTTCAAAATCCATAGTTATACCCTTTTGGGCCAGCCTTATCTCCCGCCAGATCATAGTCCAGTCTTTGTAATAATTTTGGCGGGCAGAAATCTCTGCAGGGGCGCTTTGTCTTGTAACGGGCGCCGGTGATAGCTTTAACTGGCCTTCCTGGCCGATAATGTCTTTTACTTTGTCACCGTAACTCGGTTCGCATATTGATCGGTCTGGAGATTTCCCTTGATGGCTGTTAAACGGTTTTTCCTTTGTACATTAAATGGGTTTAAGTGTTCATGCATTGTCCACCCATATCTTGATGGGCCCCATCCTGTTTGCCTGAAACTGTCTTGTACTTAGAATCCAATTGAATATGTATGCCCATTTCCCTGAGTTTCGGTTTCCCGATACTGGCTTTCGCGGGCTTACTGTTCTCAATCCACAAGCCTGTCTGGCTTGCAGTAACAGAAGTCAAATGGTCCAAGAAACTGATCACGCGGTCCGGCGGCCATTTTGTGTGCCCTTTTATCAAAGGTTTTGTCTGTACAAGCTTCTTTTTGGTCAATAAAGCTGTGTTATTAATCCTGTTGTCTCGTGTGATTATATAATGAAAAATTTCGAATCTTACAGGAGAATAAAACATAGAGAATGAAGAAACAATGCAGACAAAAATCATGAACACGCCTCTCAATGGGAACTAAAATTTAACACACAAGAGTTACTTTGACTATCATAATACATCAATTCTAGATCAGCGATATAATAAAACGGGGGTGGAGAAAGCGCACGGCACAACGAAGGATGAATAACACTCCCGAATTACAAAGCCCTTAATATTAAAACCCCTCCCGTCTCTAAAATATACCTCAACTAGATCAGCTAGGTGGAGTTGGGCCTCTATGCTCACCAGGGTTTTTAAAACTGTCCTTGACCTTGGTGCTCCTGTATCGTCCAGGATCTCCAATCTTCCTTATGGGACCGGCTCCTGAACCTGCTCTCCTGCTCGAACTTGTAGGCCCTCCATGCTCCTCAAACCTCACCAGGGTTTTAAAACTGTCCTTGACCTTGGTGCTCCTGTATGAAACTGTGTTTTTTTTAATGTCTCTTTTCCCCCAACAGTTATACTGTTTTCTTGCCCTTATCTTGGCGCCAAATCAGGGGTTTTCTTTTGTTAAAGTAATGGGCAGGCTGCTTTGACAAAAGCGGGTACTTTATTTTAAATGTCTTGTAAATGAAACTAATGGGATCTGTCCTGTGTCCCTCTGAGTTTGGTACAGATAATAGGTTTTGTCTGTGCTCTGCGATTTCAGAGATGGGTTTGCGTTTTGCTAGCAATTAACACACCTTGAGGTGTAAATACTTTTGTTTTGACTTCGTTACTGCTGTAACCATTTTACCATATCAGTTGCAGTCAGTTCTGGAATCTTCTAATCGGTGGTGACTCAGGTTTCTTTAAGATACTGCAGTGGTATGTCCTTCTGAAATGAGTCATGTGATCTGCCAACTCCATCTTGTGTTCATAAAATGTGGCCATTTCAGGGGTTTTACAATGTAGACTGTATTTTCCTGGATTTTTGCGAATCCTACACTTGCGAGATTGGAGCCTCTACCTTACACTGATCTTGCCTAGCTGGATAGCAAAATACTGCGGATGCTGGAAATCCAAAATAACAACAGAAAATGCTGGAAAAACTCAGCAGGCCAGGCAACATCCGTGGAGAGAGAAATAGGCCCCGATTTTTCCCCAGCCATCGGGCAGGTTTTCAGGCGTGTCAGGGGGGGGGGAAATCCCAAATTTGGGGGTCCCGACACCATCCCGCCCAAAACCCCGCCCCACGTAAGTTTCAGGGGCAGCGGGTACCCGCCCCGCACTGGTACCCGCCGAAACCAGGCGGGAAGGGATTAGTGCCAATTAACTGCCTGTTAACAGGTAGTTAACAGGCAGTTTTTAGCCTAATCCCTATTTTGAGGCGTTTCGTGTGGGTTTCCCGACGGCTCCAAACCACGCCAGGTTAGAGCAGGCGGGCCGTCGGGTTGAAGGAGTTGGAGGGGTCGCGATATCGGTGTTCAGGTGAGTGATGGGTGCATGAGTGTAAAGGTAAGTGTGTTTGGTATGTCTAAAGTGTGTAAAGAACTTTTACTTACCTGTACTTACCTTCACAGCCTTTCTTCCTGTAGCCGTCGGGAGCGCATCACTCAGCCGGAACTGAAAGCTGAACGGCTGCGATCTGTCAAAAGTGACAGCCTTCAGCTTTGACTGCTGCTAAGAGTTCTAACTGAGTCTGTGCGAATGACTCAGCTTAGAACTCAGAGTGTCAGTGTTTCACAGCTTCAAACAGCTGTGAGACACTGATATTTCATCTGTCAAGAACTCTTGACAGATGAAATTGCAGTCTGTGACATCACCTGTTGCCGGGTGGCCCTTAATTGGCCTGCTGAGCCCGCTGGGCGGGCTCAACAAGGTCAAATCAAGGGAAAATCGCGTGGATTGGCCGGACGTCGAAACAGGCGGGTCAAAAACCCGAAAGGGGAAGTCCCGCCTTCTTCCCGACAGGTTCGGGAAAATCTACCCCATAGAGTCAACGTTTCAGGTCGAAACCCTTCGTCAGGACCCTGACGAAGGGTTTTGACCTGAAACGTTGACTCTATCTCTCTCTCCACGGATGTTGCCTGGCCTGCTGAGTTTTTCCAGCATTTTCTGTTGTTAATTCTGCCTAGCTGGAGACTGGTTTCTCCAGATGAGTCTCTGAACTGGAATTCATCCTGGCCTAGTGAAGACTAAGGAGTCGATTTTAACTGAGCCGTGGAGGCGGGCTTGGAGGCGTGTGGGGTGTTAAAATCGCAAAAACTGGCGGGTGGTACGGCCTGGTTCCTGACTCCAAGCCATTTTTACTCAGGTGTGTCTGATGGTCCCGAATCCATCCTGCATCCAACAGGCGGGACAGGTCTTTAAGGCCCTTAATCACTAAATGGCCTATATAATACCATTTTAACAGTCCCTTGCAATTTTAACACTTTTCCCACATAAAACACGCCTGGTGGGAATCACGACTGTGAAACCTGACGGGAGCACTATTGGCTTGCTGACTATCAGCTGCAGGTCAACCATTAAAGAGGAGATTTGATCAGCCATCATTTGCAGGTGGCAGGACATTGTTGTCTCAGGCCTGGGGCAACTTTTACCAGGCTTACCACACCTGTGGAAGGTTGCAGCCTCACACACATCTCCAGTGTGAACTCCTGGGAAACCCCTCGCGCCACCTTCACTCAGCGCTTCCTCAACAGAGGCATATGCCAGAAGCATGGGAGCCATTTATTTCCTTCCCTTCTGGACATTAGAGGAGGTCGAGCACCAGGCGCGGCAGCAGCAGAACCAGGAACAACAGCAGCACCAGCAACAGCAGCAGCAGCAGGAGCGCCAGGCTGCTGCTCACCCACCTGAAGCTGTACAGGCCAGAAGGGGCCAGTGCCTGGAAGCCTGTCGGCACAGGAGACACCCCCCAAAGTCTATAGACACAGGGTCAGCTACCTCAACATGACTGAGCAGCAGTGCCAAAGGCGGCTCCGACTTTCGCGAGAGGTAGTGACTGACATCTGCGCAATGCTACAGCAAGACCTGCTGCCCAGAGGACCAGGTGGACACGCCTTACCAGTGGCCATCAAAGTCACCACCGCACTCAACTTTTTTGCCTCAGGCACATTCCAGGGATCATCAGCGGCATTTCCCAGGCGGCCGCACACATTTGCATCACGCAGGTAACCGATGCCCTCTTTGCCCTTGCGCACAATCACATCCATTTCACCAAGGATCGCGCAAGTGTGACGGCGCGAGCGGTTGGATTAGCTCATCTGGCAGACTTTCCAAGGGTGCAGGGTGTCTTTGACTGCACACATGTGGCCCTTAGGGCACCCCATCGCAATCCAAGTATTTTTGTCAACCGCAAGGGCTTCCACTCACTTAACGTTCAGCTGGTGTGTGACCACAAGAAGGAGATTTTGCATGTTTGTGCCATGTACCCTGGCAATTGCCATGACTCCTTGATACTGCGCCAGTCTAGTGTGCCTCCGCTATTCAGGCTGCCAGACCAAATTCACGGATGGGTACTTGGAGACAAGGGCTATCCCCTGAGGACTTGGCTAATGACGCCGTTGAGGGGGCCAGCCAACGATGCTGAGGAGCGCTACAACTCCAGCCACATTTCCACCAGATCCATTATCGAGTAAACCATCGGTTTGCTGACGATGCGCTTCAGATGCCTGGATAGATCAGGTGGAGCCCTACAGTACTCAGCAGCCAGGGTCTCCAGAATCATTGTGGTTTGCTGTGCACTTCACAACATGGCACATCATCGTGGCTTGCAGATTCCTGAGGACCAAGTGGCTCCTCACATACCCTCCTCAGATGATGATGAGGAGGAGGAGGAGGGCAAAAATGACCATCCTGCAGAGGACCAACAACCAGCAGCAGCATTACGCCAGAACATTGCTGCCCGGGATGCAAGGAACGCACTCATCCTGGCCAGATTTGCTTAGCCTAGCCAATCAAGCACTTTTGCCTCGCAGCTTCTTACCTGAGCATCGACAATGGCCAAGACCCTGCGGATTCCTAGCTATTTGTCCAGCATACTGACAATTGCAAGTAATCCTAAGCCCTCAATATGAAAGTCCCATTCGCGAAATGACACATGCCACAAATACAGCAGTAGCCATCAGATTTTTTATTGACAGAATTCATCTGATGGCTTTTTTTACCAATAAATAAAATTTCACCCAAGTGACTACCCTTGTGACTACTTGTGCTTTATTTTCCTCTTACGCATGTGAAATAAAGAATAGATTTGCCTTCCAAAGCTAGGCTTCATTAACTTTAAAATCTGCAGCACATCTTCCCACATCCAGTCCCAACCAAAGCTGGAAAAGAACTGAATTTAAGGTGGCCACAACACATCATGTGATCATCAACTACCAATGAGATTACAACATATATCCCAAGGCAGTTAACAAACAACCAATCACAATACTTTTACTAAACAAGGAATAATCACCACATTCACCCCTCCTTTTAAAATATACTCCAACCTAAATAACCTTTACAATTTATAATTAATTATTTACAACTAAAACTATGCACAACAAGAATAAAACTGTTCACATGACACAATACTAAGTGAACAACAACAAGTAGTAACATTGCACATAAGTATTAAGTATCTCTCAACTAAAACAATATACTATAATATTTCAACAATTTTAAAACATTACTATCAATTTAGAAGTCCATTTTCAATCGGTCGACCGGATATCTTGTTCGTGTCGACCTTCTTAACCTTGGTGAAATTTCTTGCCCTCCCACACCAGAAGGCACAGAAGTATCTTCAGCAGGAAGGCTATCCATATCCCGATTTTCAACGGTTTCCGGATTAGAAATCCCATCAGAAGGTAAACTGGGACGGTCATAAACATCTATCAAGGGCTGACTAATAGAAGTATAATTATCTGCAATCGGATTGGAAACATTCGTAGTATCTGTAACAGCATCCACATTATCTGAATCATGACTATTGTTAATATCCTCAGAAGAGGGCTGGCCCCCACAAGGAGCCAAGTCTTTAATTGAAACAGTACTTTCTTTCCCATCTTGGAATCGAATATGAGCATATTGGGAATTTGCCTCCAACAGCTCCACCTCCTCCACCAAAGGATCATATTTTGACAATCTAACATGGCGTCGAAGCAGCACAGGTCCCTGCATAGTAAGCCATGAAGGTACCGAATATCCCGTAGTAGATCTCCGCGGATAGTTAAAGAGCCTTTCATGGGGGGTCACATTAGTAGCCGTTGAAAGCAATGATCTAATGGAATGCAGGGCATCAGGCAGTACCATTTCCCACTGTGTATTCTTAAGGTTCCGGGATGTCAAAGCCAACATAACTGCCTTCCAGATCACCCCATTGTATCGTTCGCACTGTCCATTACCCTGGGGATTATACGGGGTAGTTCTACTAGTAGAAATTCCCCGACTCTGAAGGTATTCCTTCAACTGGGAAGACATAAAAGAACTTCCCTGATCCGAATGGATATACGCAGGCATCCCAAAGATGACAAAAAGTTGAGTCAAACATTTAATAACTGTAGCAGCTGATACATCTGCACAAGGAAAAGCAAAAGGGAACCTTGAAAACTCATCCACAACAGCAAATATATATCGGTTTTGAGTAGTTGAAGGAAGAGGCCCCTTAAAATCGACGCTCAAATGTTCAAAAGGAGAAGTAGCCTTTATAAGATGAGCTCGTTGAGGCTTAAAGAAATTCGGTTTACACCGAGCACAGATAGAACATGATGAAGTCATCCGCTTGACGTCTTCAACTGAAAAAGGCAAGTTCTTACTGCGTACAAAGTGTATCATCCTCGTAACCCCAGGATGACATAAGGCATTGTGAAGATTAATAAGCGTATCTCCGTGAATCACAGAACAATAAGCCCTCGACAGTGCATCAACAGCAACATTATCCTTCCCCGGACGATAAACTATGTCAAAATGGTAACATGCCAACTCAATCCTCCATCTCATTATTTTATCATTTTTGATCTTTCCAAAATGTTTAACATCAAACATAAAGGACACAGATTTTTGATCAGTTACCAACGTGAAATGTCGCCCCGATAAATAATGTCTCCATTTACGCATTGCTTCTACTATTGCGTATGCCTCTTTCTCTATTGAAGAATGTCTTTTTTCACTATTGTTCAAAGTACGTGAGAAAAAGGCCACAGGTCTTCCATTTTGGTTCAGAGTAGCCCCAATTGCAAAATCCGAAGCATCCGTCTCGATCACAAAGGGAACCTGCTCATCAATAGAATGCACAACTGCTCCTAAAATATCCTTTTTAAAATTCTCAAAACATGTCCTGGCCTCCCATGATAGAGGATATGTCATAACCTGAATAAGAGGCCGGATCTTCCGTGAAAAATTTGCAATCCAATTAGAATAATAAGAAAACAGTCCAACAACTCGTTGCAAAGCCTTAGAATTAGTAGGACAAGGTAAATCAATCAATGGTCGCAGACGTTCTGGATCTGGTTTAATCTTGTTTCCCCGAGATAATATACCCCAATAGATTTACCTCAGTAGTCGAAAAGATACATTTCTCTTTGTTAAAAGTTAAACCAACTTTTTCCGCAGCTTGAAGGAATCTTTTTAAATTAGAATCATGCTCCACCCTTGATTTGCCACACACTGTGATGTCATCTAAGTATGAAAAGGTGTCAGAGAGGGAGTTATCACTTATAAAAGCATCCATTGCCCGTTGAAAACAAGCAACACCATTAGTAACACCAAATGGTATTCGGCAAAACTGATACAGCTTTCTACCAGCCTCAAAGGCCGTATATGGTTGATCCTTCTTAACAATAGGAATCTGATGATAAGCACTCTTTAAATCAATAGTGCTAAAAACCTTATACTGAGATACTTTGTTGATAAGCTCATCAATCTTAGGCAAAGGGTACGCATCTAATTGAGTATACCTATTAATAGTTTGGGAATAGTCTATCACCATTCGTTTCTTGTGTCTCTCGTTAGTCGTGACAACTACCTGTGCTCGCCAAGGCGAACAACTAGGTTCAATGATTCCTTCCAATAAGAGACGTTGAACTTCAGAATTAATAAATTATCTATCCTGACTACTATATCTTCTTGACTTGGTAGCAATTGGCTTACAATCCGACATCAAATTGGAAAAAAGTGATAATGGAGAAATAGATTAAAGAGGTTAATCCACAAATAGATAAAGGTGGCTTAGTCCCTCCAAATGAAAGACTAAGAGACTCGTGTAACTGAAGCACATCATGTCCAATCAAAATATCCGCACAGAGATTAGGCAAAACAGATAGGCATATATCAGTATACGTATTACCTAGAAGAATCATTTTCACAAAGCAACAACCAGCTATTTGTGAAGTAAGGGTCGTCTGAGCCATACACACCTGATACGTAACAGGCGAAATTTTCAAATGCTTCTCCTTCGCAAACTGAAGACTTATAAAACTCTCAGTACTGCCCGTATCTATAAGGGCCTTCACTTCCAACCCATTAACTTGAGCCGTAACTATAGCTTTGTTTAGGCCATGAGCAAATGCAGCAGAAATTGATGCAATAAACGCCCTATCTAAAGGCTGAATAGTCACAGAGGAGGTAGTGGAGGAGGGCCCTCCCACACCAGGAGAGGAGGAGGTAATTGAACCTGATGATTTGCACACGCGTGCATAATGACCTCTCTTGCCACATTTACTACACACAGCCTCCCGAGCAGGACACTTCAGACGAGGGTGCCGGATATTCCCACAAAAATAACACTTCTGAATCCTAGAGGCAACAGCCGCCGAAGTAGAAACTGTTTCAGAATCTAGTAAACCACTCCCATTAAGTCCACATAATTCCTTTTCATCTGAAACTGCTGAAACCATAGTCGCAGGCCGATTAAAAAGAGCATAAGAATCCGAACTTCTCTGAGCCACATCCAATGTAGAAGCTTGCTAAAAAGCACTTTTAAGATCCAAAGTCTTATTTTCTAACAACCGCTGACGAATTGATCTAGACAGTAATCCATTAATAAAAGCATCCCGTACCGATTCTTCCTTATATTCTTCAGCCGTCACGGCCTTATAATTACAGTTAACACTAAGGCACCGAAGTGCTTGTAAATAAGTATCCAAAGATTCTCCCACCTGCTGCCTACGGGCAGATAGAAGGTGACGTGCAAATACCTCATTCTTTGGTTTAACAAAAATCTTTTCCAATGTAGAAATAGCCACTTCATAAGTTTTACAGTCCAAAATATATTTATATACATCCGGAGCAATGTAGTTGATCAGCATATTCAGCTTATTTAGAGACTCTTGATCCAACACGCCCAAAAAGTTTTTAAATGTACAATACCAATGTTTCCATTTATCATCCACTCCAGCAGAATTGGCGTCAGCCTTGAATCGTTCTGGTTGAAGATATCGCTCCATTCTAACATAAAGTTAATAAATTGAAATAAAGAATAGATTTGCCTTCCAAAGCTAGGCTTTATTAACTTTAAAATCTGCAGCACATCTTCCCACATCCAGTCCCAACCAAAGCTGGAAAAGAACTGAATTTAAGGTGGCCACAACACATCATGTGATCATCAACTACCAATGAGATTACAACATATATCCCAAGGCAGTTAACAAACAACCAATCACAATACTTTTACTAAACAAGGAATAATCACCACAGCATGCTCCTACATAATGGTTCCCCTGTGGCTTCAGCAGATGTGGAGGCCCCTTGCTCACTTTCCTGCTGCTCCTGTCTCGACACCTTTGGCGGGCGTCCTCTGGGGTGGAGAGCCTGTGAGGGCTCATCAACAGTCTGCTGCTCCTGCGGCTGTGCAGGGGTTGAGACGTCTATCTCACTTGGGTGTGGACTCCAGTGGGGCTCTGACTGAGGGCTCTGCAGTGGCACGGAAGTGTGAGCGCTTGGAGAGGAACCCCCACCTCCTTGAGGTCTGCCACCAACCTCCCTCTCATGGGTCATCTCCCCCTCCGCGCCTGCAAGTGGCTGGAGAGCACCTTGCTGCACATCAGGGGGGCCATGGGGACCCGTATCTGCAATGGCAGTCCTACTCAGAAGGACTTCCATGAAGGTCTGGTTTCTCTGATCAATAGATGACCATTGCTCCTCCAGAGATGTCATTCTATTCTGAACACTCACCATGTTTTCCATACCCTGGCAACTAACCTCCTCCATGGCCGTAGCCCTCCTCTCCTCTACCATAGCCAGCCTTACTATGGAGGCAGCAATCATTTCCACGTAGGTAGCCATCCTTTCCGTGTTGATGCGTTGATGCGCCCATGACTCCACAAAGGCTCTGCTCATGTTCGCTATGGACTCCTCCATTCGCTCCACACTCGCAGCGACCCTAGAGACAAAACCTGCCAGAGACTCCTGCATCTGTGCATGGAGTTCCATCACCTCTGATCTTATGGATGGACCCAGAGGCAGAGGGTCGACATGCAGCTGAGCCGAGCTGGTAGTGTCCTGCGCCCTCCGACGAGGACTCTCCACTGCTGTCCCTGTCTCCACAATCTGCTGATGCTCCCTTGTGAGCTGTGATACACCAGGTGACAACACTGCTCTATGTCCCGAAGGTCCCACCGAGGTGTGAGTGTCTGCGCTGGTGCTGGGTGCGCTTATTTCTGCTGACTCTGCGCCCTCAGAGTTTGCAGATTCCTCTGAGGAGTGTGGAAGCTCAGGCTCTTCCTCCTGCACAGTGGGGACGGGGGCTCTGGATGGTCTTGTGGGGGAGTAAAGGAAAGAGTTAGAGATGTGAGGTCAAGGTTACATGCACATTGCATATTGCAGATGATGATAAGTCCATCTGTTATAGCTTCAGAATCATTATCAGCGACTCATGCAATGTCAATGAGAGAGATGGAAAACTATTCAGTCACCAGCTTGCTGTGATGCACCTGTCTGTCCGTCCCCAACTTGCGCATCATTTTCAATCCCGACAATTTCCAGGACAGCTTCCTCCCAGGGGGTGAGCTGGGCTAATGATGGTGGGCCTCCTTCTGTCCTGGCTCTTTCCCTTTTATTGTGAGCTCTCTTTTCCTGCAATGAGGGAGACAAGTGGAGGTTGAGTGAGAATGAAGGAGTGAGTGTAGAGATTGCATAGCATAGATACTTAGAAGGAGACAAAGATGGAGTGAGGTTGCAAGACCAAGGGCCCTCCCTGTGTGTTGTCAGTTGTATTCAAAGCATCAGAGTGATAGGGAGTGTGAGCGCTGCATGGTGGAATAGTTATGTGATTGTAAGCATAGAGAGAGAGGGAATGGGTAAGGGTGCATGGGATGTGGAGGAAGAGATTGCTAAAGCTGAGTGCTGGTGAGGAAAGGCAATGGGGATCAGATTCAGGGTGATGGGAACTTCATACTTACTTTTCCAGTGCGTTGAAGGTCATGGAATCTTTTCCTGCACTGCATCCAGGTGCTCCATGTGACCCCCAAGGAGTTGACCTCCCCAGCCACCTGTATCCACACAGCCTTGGTCTGACTGGGAGGCCTCTTTCTCCCTGATGAAGGGAACAGGACCTCCCTGTGGGCTCTAGCCCCATCCACCAATGCCTGTAGTGCTGCCTCGTCAAACTTAGGAGCTGCTCTTGGCCTCCCGCTGGCCATTGTTCCTGTAGGTTCCTGTGCCATTAAATGGAGAAAGCTTGGAAGCCTGCAGAAGAAGCAAAGCTTGCTGTGGACATTAAATGCAGCAGCAATGATTACATCATCGGAGGGGACTTATAGTCATGCAAAACCCCTTTGCAAAGGCTTCCCACACGTTGGAAATCAATTGGCCAATTGAGTTAAAATTGCATCAATCTCCCACATCCACTTAGATTCGTGTGGGAAACACGAAATTCGGGGAACACGACAATAGCCCGCACCTGAGTTAAAATCAACCCCTAAAGATCCTGCAACACTAATTATAAATAGGTCAGGATAAATATCCCAGTGCCCTGTCAATTTTTCTTGTCCTCCCATCCACCGAGGAAGCACCTACTGTCCTACTCCTTTCAATGGCATGAAGCATCGTCAAATGAAATAAAGTTCACTTATTGGCACTATTTCGAAGAAAAGCAGGGGAGTTCTCCCCATTGTCCATGCCAACATTTTTCCCTCAACCATCTCTAAAACAGATTATCTGGTCATTATCACATTGCTGTTTGTGGGAGCTTGCTGTGCGCAAATTTGGCAACTGGGTTTCCCACATTACAACAGCGACTACACTTCAAAAATACTTCATTAGCTGCAAAGCACTTTGGGATGTCCCGGAGTCGTGAAAGACGCGATAAAAATGTAGCTTCTTCTTTAGAAGCTGTGATGTTTCCCCGAAGGGGGAATGAAATATTGGACAAGGGTATTCTGCCTGGATGGTACCTTTCACCCTCTAATGCTCAGCTACTGGGCGCACTTACAGAGGCCGAGAAGGAGGCTGCCTGGCCACCATTTCAACAGCAGATGTGAGTCTGGGCAGAGTGAAAAAAAATAAGGAAATAAGGTATCGTCAGAAAAATTACATTTAAAAACCGTTTGAAAAGGTGACACTGCAAGCAAATAGCAGAACAGTAGAACTGTTGTGTTATTTCCTCTAGCTAGTTCAGCCATGTGAAACGGCATGGTTTCTGTAATTCATTCATACATTTGCATTTTTCTTGCAGGATTGAAGTATAATTGTGATTTTTTTGTTTTGTGTTTTGCA
Source organism: Somniosus microcephalus (assembly GCF_052327205.1). Lineage (NCBI taxonomy): Eukaryota > Metazoa > Chordata > Chondrichthyes > Squaliformes > Somniosidae > Somniosus > Somniosus microcephalus. The sequence continues at coordinate 33,334,604 of NC_140992.1, forward strand.
TTTCCAAGTCACTGTAGAAAGATTGTTTGAACAAAAAGATGAAGGTAGCATGGAAGCTGAAATCTAGGTCAATGCTATTTAGGTCAATGGAAGCCAATGTTCAAACCTATATATAGGTTCCTGTTGGGTAATGGGTTAAAAATGGGTCAGGTAATTCCCATCAAATACTGAAAATCACCAAACTTGTGAAAACATCTCAGCAATCCACTAAATAGAGTTTACACTTACTTTAAAGTTGCTTAATTAAAATTATCTAATAATTTAATGTTCTTAACACTACGTTCCCACTTTGCTGTGTTTACATTATTTAATTCATTTTTTAAGCAACTTTTAATTATTCACAGTAGAATGAATCACAATTCTGCAACATCTTGGGGGTTACTTTAGCCAAAGGGTGAAAACAGACACTAAGGGCAGGATTTTCATTGGGCCGTGGAGTCGGGATTGGAGGCGTGTGGGGGGTTAAAATCTCGAAATCGGGGGGCACGAACCCATCCCGCCCCCAACCCGCCTCCATGCCAGTTTCAAAGGAGGCGGATACCCAACCTGTGCTGGGACCCGCCTCCCCGAGGTGGGAAGGGGATTAGTGCCAATTAACTACATGTTAACAGGTAGTTAACAGGCAGTTTTTAGCCTAACCCCTATTTTTATTGCTGAAATGTGGGATTCCTGACAGCTCCAAACCACGCCAAGTTAGCGAGGCGGACCGTCGGGCTGAAGGGCTTGGAGGGTTCGAGATGTCCGGTGTTCAGGTGAGTGATGGGTGCATGAGTGCAGAGGTAAGTGTGTTTGGTGTGTGTAAAGTATTTAAAGAAGTTTTACTTACATTTACTTACCTTTACAGCCTTCCTTCCTTCAGGTCTCGGGAGTCCCTCATCTCACCGGCACAGAAAGCAGAATGGCTGCGAGCTGTCAAAAGTTGCAGCATTCAGCTTTCTGTTCTGGAGAGATCTCTAAATCAGCCTGAGAGGAAGGAATTAACTTGGCGTACAGATTGTCAGTGTTTGACAGCTTCAAACAGCCGTCAAACGCTGATATTTCATCTGTCAAAAGCTTTTGACAGATGAAATGTCAATCTGTGATGTCACCTGTTGCCGGGTGGCCCTTAATTGGCCTGCTGAGCCCGCTGGGCAGGCTCAACAAGGTCAATCAAGTCAAAATCGCGTGGGTTGGCCACAACTCAATGGAGGCGGGACTACAACCTTGAAAGTTGTAGTCCCGCCTCCTACATGCCTCCTCAATCAAAATCCAGCCCTAAATGGGTGCTGTGCTAATAAGACACACCTGTTTGAAAGTCCAGATTTAGCACGCAATTTTGGTCCTAATTGCTGATTATCATAATTTAAACTTACCTGGAGGTGCTAACCAGAAATTGAATAAGGACTGAAAAAGGGTGCGGGCATCGCAATGCGCTAGCAAGCCGCGCTCATTCGAAGGACTGCAGGCAGCACATAAACTGAGTGGCTAAATGCTCAGCAGGGGGCCCATGTTCATGCAAGGCAATTAAAGCAAGCCTGCACTAATTAAAGGCAGTCTGCACCTCTTAAAGGAAAGGTGCCTTCTGCCTGCAACAGGTGAACGAAGTGGCTGGGGGGACATTGGAGAAGAAAGTTCTAATGATGGCACAACAGAGGAGAGAGCGAGCAACTAAGTTCTCCGATGCAACATTGGAGGCCTTGGTCCAGCAGGTCAGCTCCAAGAGAGAGGTTCTCTTTCCACAGGGGGCCAGGAGGCCCTCCAGGCAGCAGACCAGACTGCAGTGGGAGCAGATAGTCACTGTGGTAAATGCCAGCAGTGTAGCCCCGAGGACATGGAGTCAGTGCAGGAAGAAGTTTAATTATCTCAAATGAGTGGTCAAGGACAGTGAATTCATCTTCAAATGCCATAACCCCCCATTTGCACCACCAGCCTCACACAATGCTGAATGCACCACACTCTCCCCACCCCACCCCCCACTCACCTACCAACAACCTCTACCAAACACGACTCACACCTCACATTAACAGCTTCACCTCACCCATACACACTGCTGCAAACCTCACACCCACATCTCACAGCTTGAACACACTGTCAGCTATTTAACCATGACGGCCATATCACCGAAAAACATTACACCACATTCAATGACACACTTCCCCTTCTCTTGCAGGAAAAGGTGGCTCATAACTGGTGCCAGCAGAACTTAACCAGTGGGGACCAGGCTCGCCTGCATCACCTCAAGGAGACGGAGCTGGCCATTCTAGGCAGGGACATGGCTGAGCCTGTGGCCAGCGGCGGGTCTGAAAGAATACAAGATGCCGGTATCCTCATACGTTATCCTCCTTCTCACATCCCACTTCTCCCTCATCCCACAATCCCTTCCGATTTACAATCTGCAGATGGTGTAAGCATGCACCTTTTGCTTCCCCCTCCCCTCACCACAACCCTACCCTTGTGCCTTTCTCATTTCAGACACCCAACAAACCCAGCCTGCCCAGCCAGTGGGTCAATAAGAAGATGGGGAGAAGAGTGAAGAAGAAGAAGGAACACCATCACTCGATTTCACACTCCCAGCCACCAGCTCAGATACTGTCACTCTGCGTATTTTACAGGATGGATTAGATGTGAAATCTACATGTGGTGAGACACCGGGTACAAGTGGGTTGCAGCCAGGGCAGAGGGAAAGGGTAGCGCAGGTGACAGCTCCCTGTAGGGCGAGGTCGTACACAACTGAGTTCTGCAATGGAAGCTCAGACTGAAGTCATGCAAGCTCAGCTTGCTGCCACTCAAGCTCAGACTGCTGCCATCATGGCTGGGTTTACCAGTGTTGAAAGAGGCTTGCAGGGTGTCACAGCAGTCCAGCAGTCTGTCCTCCAGCAAAGTAGGTGAGATGGCAGGGAGTGGTGCTGCAAGTGGAGAAGGCCTTGCTTCTGACTTCAAGCATCCTGGTCAGACCAGTTGCTCCCAGTCATGGATGCTGTAGTTGTCACCCGCCTTGGCGTGCAGCATGATAGGGAGTGGAGCAGAGGCAGCAAAGAAGAGGACAAGCTGCTTGCGGAGGGAGGAGGAGCAGGGGAGAAGGGCTCTCAGAAGGAGGCCATACCCACCAAGGGTCTTCCAAGAGCAATTCTCTTACTTCAACCTGAGCCAGGAGCAGTGTGTAAGGTGTCACCGCTTTACGAAGGAGGTGCTCACAGAACTCTGCCACCTCTTGCAACCAGACCTGCAGCCTCACTCCAGGGCAAGGACAGCGCTGCCAATGGCTTTGAAGGTGACCGTGGCCCTGAGTTTCTTCGTGTTGGTGTCCTTTCAAGTTGGAGCAGGCGACATCAGTAACATCTCATAGTTCGCTGTCCACTGCTGCATAAGGAAGGTGACAGGTGCTCTTTATGCCAGGAGAGGGGGCTTCATTGTCTTCTCTCTGACCAGAGAAAAGCAGACGGAGTGTGCACGTGGCTTTGCCAGGATAGTGAACTTCCCCATGGTGCAGGGCGCCATCGACTGCACGCACGTGGCTTTGCAGACACTGTATCTAAATGCTGAGATATAACGCAACCGCAAAGGTTACCACTCAGTGAATGTGCAGTTGGTGTGCAACCATTCTCAGCAGTCATGGTGCTTTTATTCTGCACCAGTCCTCTGTTCCCTCAGTCTTTGAGCCATCAAGACTAATCACCCTTGTGCATTCCGTTCGTGGCTGTCTTGCGTGTGCCTTTGCTTATCCTAGTGCTCCTACGCAGTGCCACCCCAGTGGCTGCAGTATGACTGGTGGAAGGCTGCTGACTTCCAGTGGGGAAACACTGCAGATGGCCTTGAAGGACGATCTCGAGGAGCCCTGGGCCTAGTAGGCCTGGCTTCGGACAGCACCACCTCGGCATGGGCAGCAGTAGTCTGGACTGGCTGGCTGACAGGGAATAGCAGGGTCAGCCACCACAGATCCATTGCCACAACCCGTAATTTCCTATTAGTAAAATTCAATGCTCATAGATTTGTTACAGTTTGGTTGTGTTGAGCTGATAGTTTGAAAATGGCAGAGAGAATCCACAGAGGTCTTCAGTAACAAAAATTAAGAAAAAGCATGACCATTGAGAATATATTAGGAGTGGTGAACATTGTGATCACAGAGAGTGAGAAAATTTGCAAACCCATTTATAATTGGAGCTGTATTTTTTGACAGGCACCAAAAATCTAAGGAAGAAGCTGTCCGTTTCTCTTACTTTCACTGCCAGCTGTCCCTACAGATATCAATGATGGAATAATAATAACTAATGATATTGTATTTGTTTAAAATATGAGATATGAAAGGTTTACTAAAAAAAAATTAATGTGAACAAGAGATGAAGGACTGGATTTTCCTTCCTTTTATCATCTTAGTGAAGCTGCTGTACATGAGGGACTACTTCCATTTTCCATTCTGTTGCATTGTTACGGGAGATCCTTCAGGTTCTGGCATTAGAGGGGGCCTTAAAGAAATAGGCACACGATCACTAGCATGAGAGACGGTAACATCTGTTCCCACTTCTTGCAGTCGACTGGTGCAGGGCTCCAGCTCACTGGATGTGCTGCTGGTTGGTGTCATTACAGACTGAATAGGCCTGACCAAGTCTTGGAAGGCCTGTGACAGTTTTGTGTTCAGCAACAATCTGGAGAACCCCTGTGGAAGTGAATGGGGCCATTAGGAAGGCAAATGGTATGCTGGCCTTCATTACAACAGGATTTGAGTACAGGAGTAACGAAGTCTTACTCCAATTATATACGGCCTTGGTGAGACCCCACCTGGAGTACTGTGTGTTATGTTCATAAATAAATAGACATAGAAACATAGAAACATAGAAGATAGGAGCAGGAGTAGGCCATTCGGCCCTTCGAGCCTGCTCCGCCATTCAATGAGATCATGGCTGATCATCCAAATTCAGTACCCTGTCCCTGCCTTCTCCCCATATCCCTTGATCCCTTTAGCCTCAAGAAATATATCCAACTCTTTCTTGAATATACTTAATGAACTGGCCTCCACCGCCCTCTGTGGCAGAGAATTCCACAGGTTCACCACTCTCTGGGTGAAGAAATTCCTCCTCATTTCAGTCCTAAATGGCTTACCCCTTATCCTTAGACTATGACCCCTGGTTCTGGACTCCCCGGCCATCCAAAACATCCTTCCTGCATCTAGTCTGTCCAGACCTGACAAAATTTTATAGGTTTCGATGAGATCCCCTCTCAATCTTCTAAACTCCAGTGAGCATAAGCCCAATCGACACAATCTCTCCTCATACGTCATTCCTGCCATCCCAGGTATCAGCCTGGTGAATCTTCGCTGCACTCCCTCCATGGCAAGAACGTCCTTCCTCAGGTAGTGCGGCATTGTCATCGATTTGCTCTTGGATAGTCTCTTGTGTTTTTAGGAGGGAACGGCAGTTCCTCCTGAGAATCTGTCCTTCCTCAGTTCTAACAGTGTATGACCTTGGTCCTACTTCCTCAAGAACTGTAGCTTTCCTGTTCCATGCATCTGGATCCTCAATCCCAACAACATCATCCCTTGTCAATGGTTTCAGAGTTTTGGATGACTTGTCATAGTTTGATTTCTGTTTCAGCTTTAACAGTTGAAGTCTCTGTCTTAGTTCCTTACTCTGCTTTTCTTTTGCACAGCAGGGTAGCGTGGTGCACAACTTGCGACCCATTAGGAGTTCAGCAGGTGAAGAACCAGAGTCTAAAGGTGAGGCTCAGTAGCTCAGCAGGGCGAGATAAGGATCAGACTTGCTTTCTGTCGCTTTCTTCAGTAGCTGTTTGAGAACTTGAACACCTTTTTCTGCCTTACCATTCGACTGAGCATACAAAGGACTGGATGTGATGTGCTGAAAGTCATACTGTGCTGCAAACTGTTGCCACTCCTTATAGTTGAAGCACGGACCATTGTCGCTAACGGCAATCCTGTGAATTCCATGTCTGGCGAAGATGGATTTCACATGCATTATGACACTGCTTGCTGTGGTGCTTGAGAGCAGCGCCATCTCAGGATAGTTAGAATAGTAGTCAATCACTAATAGATATTCTTTACCATTCAAATGCAAAAGATCCATACCAACCTTTTGCCATGGTGCTGTTGGTAAGTCAGCTACTATCATTGGTTCCTTTGCTTGTTTGTTTTGGTGTTTCTGACATGTTTCACATTTGCCTATCATGTTCTCAATGTCCTTATTTATGCCAGGCCAATAAACAGTGTCTCTTGCTCTCCTTTTTCATTTTTCAATTCCAAGGTGTCCCTCATGAATCCTTTTGAGCATGTCTTGACGTAGAGCCTGTGGAATGACTATTCTGTTCTGTTTTAGTAATAGTCCACTTGCGACACTCAATTCTGACCTGATGTGAAAGTACTTTGGACAGGAACCTTTTGGCCAACCATGGTGAATGTTCTCTATTACTGTTTGTAACACTGTATCTTTTACTGTTTCTTCTGCTATTTGCTTTGATTTTGTGTCTGACACGGGCAGCGCAGCAGTGACCATACTCACATGAACATCCACGTCTTCTTCAGTAGAGCTCACATGACTCATTGTGGGTGCTCGGGATAGTGCATCTGCTAACACAATGTGTTTGCCTGGTGTGTAGATCAGTTCAAAGTCATATCTTTGCAGCTTCATCATGAGTCGTTGAATCCTTGGAGACATCTCATTCAGGTTTTTTTTTATGATGGCAACCAGTGGGCAGTGGTCTGTCTCAACTGTGAAGGTGGCAAGTCTATATATGTAGCCATGGAACTTTTCTAGTCCAACTACCAAGCCTAGACATTCCTTTTCAATCTGGGCGTATCGACACTCAGAATCAGTCATAGACCTGGAGGCATAGGCAACAGGCTTCCAATCTTCACCCTCTGCTTGTAGCAAGACCACGCCTAGGCCATCTTTTGATGCATCCGTTGACACTTTGATTCTCTTTGTTGGGTCAAAGAAGGTGAGTACAGGTGTGGTTGTCAGCACTGTTTTGAGGTTCATCCACTCTTGTTCATGTCTTTCTGTCCATGCAAACTAATTTGTTTTACGTAGCAGGTCTCGTAGACAGGCTGTCTTGGCTGACAAGTTAGGAATGAACTTTCCAATGAAGTTTATCATCCCCATGATGCGTAGCACTCCTTTTTTGTCAGTGGGTCGGGGCATGTTGAGTATGGCGTTTACTTTTTCCATATCTGGCTCTATTCCTTTACCAAATAGATTATCTCCAAGGAAAGTGACTTCCTGGACGCCAAACTGACACTTGGCTTTGTTGAGCTTCAGTCCATTCCGGCGTATGCTCTGTAGCACTTTAGTCAGTCTTTCATTGTGTTCTTTCAGTGTGGAGCCCCAGATGATGATGTCATCAACATAGACCCAAACTCCTTCCAGACCTTCAATTATGTGTTCCATCGCTCTATGAAAGATTTCAGATGCAGATATTATCCCGAAAGGCATTCTGAGGAAACAATACCTGCCAAATGGTGTGTTGAAGGTACAGTATTTGGTGCTCTCTTCATCCAGTTTTAGTTGCCAAAATCCTTGTGAGGCATCGAGCTTTGTGAAGTATCTGGCACCTGACATTTCACTGGTGATTTCTTCTCGCTTGGGAATCTGGTAGTGTTCACGTTTTATGTTTGCATTTAAGTCCTTTGGATCCATGCATATTCTTAGATCATTGTTCTTTTTCTTTACACATATCATGGAGTTAACCCAGTCTGTTGGCTCTTTGACTTTCCTGATGACTCCTAGTGTGGTCATTCTGTCTAGTTCATTCTTGAGCCGGTCAGGCAGGGGTGCTGGAACTCTCCGTGGAGCATGTACCATTGGCTGAGCATCCTCCTTTAGCTGGATCTTGTAAGTGAATGGTAGAACTCCAAATCCTTTGAACACATCCTGGAAATTACTCACTACAGAATCCACTGATTCCTCTGGTCTGCTTATGGCACAGTTTATACGGTAGACTCTCTTGACCAGTTCTAAGTCCTCACAAGCTTTGTCACCTAGTAGTGAATCAAGTCCTTCAGCCACAACAGAAAACATGAGATGATGCACTTTGTCTTTGACTGTCACTTTAAGTCGGCATACACCTAAGCTATCTATTTTCTGTCCATTATAGTCCTTCAGTAGTACTGACTTTTTCTGTATTTTGGGCTTTTCTTTCATATTTTTAATGTCACTCCTACTGATTAAATTTGCTTTTGCCCCAGTGTCTAGTTTCAATGTAACTAATGCTCCATTTACCTGCAGTGGCATCATCCATTTGTCCTCTTTTACTGCATTAACTTTATGTTCAGCAATGACCATTCCTGAGGGCTGCACATTTTCTGTATCCTTTTCTATATTGTCACATGACACCATTCCTACAGAAAATGCCTCACTTAAATCAGTGTCCTCAATCACATTGACTTGTTGCCCTTTCTTTGTTTTTACTTTTGAAAAGCATTGTTTGGCAAAGTGATTCTTTCCATTACATTTTGTGCACATTTTCCCAAACGCTGGGCATTTTCGTGACTGGTGTTTGTAACCACAGCGTATACAATTAAAAATTCCTTCCTCCGATTGCTTTTCATTTCTGTTCTGCCCATGTTTCTTCCCCTTGTAGGACACAGCACCGACAGCAGCACATTTACTTACTACAATTGCATTATTATTAATTTCACTGAAAGTCTTCGCGTGCTTTTGAGCTAGCTCACTGGCTTGGCATATTTTCACAGCATTCTCCAATGTTAGTTCGGTTTCTCTCAACAAACGTTCCCTGACTTTTTTATCATGAATAGCAAACACAATCTGGTCATGAATCATGGATGATTTAAGTTCAGAGAAATTACATGTCTGTGCTTTCAGTTTCAGATCGGTCATAAAGCTATCAAAAGTCTCATTTTGCTGCTGTGTCCGTGAACGGAACACGTACCTCTCATAGGTTTTGTTCTTTTTGGGAGAACAATGTGTATCAAATTTCTTTAGCACATCTTCCATCTTTTCTCTGTCCTCCTCTTGATCAAATACAAATGTATTAAATACCTCTATCGCCTGTGGGCCTGCAACCGTGAGCAGCAATGCTATTTTCCTTGCGTCTGGCTTCGTGCCGAACCCGATGGCAGCAATGTAGAGTTCGAATTGTTGTTTGAAAGTCCGCCAATTGCAGTTGACATTCCCTGTGAGTTTCAAACCCTCCGATGGCTTCAAAGTCTCCATGTCGTATTTCACAATATTCAGCAGATTTTACCAATCCTGGTACCATGTTATGTTCATAAATAAATAGACATTATCATTATGAACAGCTAGCTTGAGCTAGTCACTTTATTCAGCCATGTGGACTTCGTGTGCAGGCATCCATCTTGACTATTGCCTTGTGGGTAACCTAGTGCATCGTGGGTAGCCCACTCTTATATACATACAGCTCCACCTAGTGCACCATTCTAGGATGACATGTTACTGATCATTACACTGTGTACAATTTTGGTCTCCTTACCTAAGGAAGGATATACTTGCCATAGAGGGAGTGCAACAAAGGTTCACGAGATTGACTCCTGGGATGGCGGGACTGTCGTATGAGAAGAGATTGAGTAAACTAGGCCTGTATTCTCTTGAATTCAGAAGAATGAGAGGGGATCTCATTGAAGCATACAAAATTATTACACGGCTTGATAGGGTGGATGCTGGGAGAATGTTTCCCTTAGCTGGGGAGTCTAGAACCAGAGGCCACAGCCTTAGGATAAAGGGTAGGCCATTCAGGGCTAAGATGAGAAGAAATGTCTTCACACAGAGGGTGGTGAATCTTTGGAATTCTCTGCCCCAGAGGGCTGTGGAGACTCAGTCATTGGGTATATTCAAAACAGAAGTTGATAGATTTCTGACTAGCAAGTATATCAAGGGATATGGCGATAGGGCCGGTGAACGCAGTTGAGGCAGAAGATCTGCCATGATCTCATTGAATGGTGGTGCAGGCTCGAAGGACCAAATGGCCTATTCCTGCTCCATTTGTGTTCTTATGTTCTTTGTGGTAGACAATAGGCCTTGGGGCGTAACGAGGGCCAATTTCTGGGAACCACGTCTCGCACCCGATCAGCGCCAGGGATATGGGCACCGGCGTATTGGCATAGGCAGCTGCCCATCCTCACATAGTGCCCACCCGAAACAGGCATTATTAGGCCTCATGCATATGTAAGTTAGGGGCCTAATGCTTGTTTCAGGACCCCTGCACTAAATTGGTAAGCAGAGCAGGCTCCTGGTCACTGTGGCCTAAGCAGCAACCGCCAACAATATGTAATCTTTAAAGAAAAAATTCCCATGGAGTCAGGAAGAGCAGGAGTGCTCTACCCAGCTCCACAGCACTCTTGAGGGCCACTGCTTGTCCATGATCAGTCCCCCTCCCATTGTCCAACAACCCCCCTGGAATTTATCGTAAATTGAAACTATAACAATGTGCGAGCTGCCTCTGGAGGTGCGACAAGCACTGGCAGCTTGCTCAAATTATTACAACAAGGCCTGAGGCCCAATTTCAGGCACGCCTTGGGCCTCCCAGTTTGCGCGGCGCTGTTGGTTATACGCCCAAAAACAGGCCATAACCAGTTTTAACCCCTCTGTTTTTATGTCGAAGCATCTGGATTTGTGTGAAAAGAACATTCCAATTATTTTTCTTCAGTCTAGGATCAGCTCCTCTATTAGAATCGTATTGTGTTGTATTGTGTATGGGTCTGGTAGCATAGTGGTTATGTTACTGGATTAGTAATCCTCGAGGCCTGGGACCTAATGATTCTATTTGACATGAGTTCAAATCCCACAGCAACTAATTAAATTTCAAAGAAATCTGGAATAAAAAGCTATTAGCAGTTGTGGTAAAACTACCAGATTGTTATTTATAAACCCATTTGGGTTCTCTAATGTCCTTTAGTGGAAGGAAATTTGCTGTCCTTACCTGGTCTGGCCTATATGTGACTCCAGACCTACAGCAATGTAGTTGACTCTTAACTGCCCTCTGAAATGGCCTAGCAAGTCACTCAGTTGTACCAAACCACAACAGTGGGAGTACCTTCACCACTCGGACTGCAGCAGTTCAAGGAGGTGACTCTACCACCACCTTCTCAAGGGCGATTAGGGATGGGCAATAAATGCTGGCCTTGCCAGCGATGCCCACATCCCGTGAACAAATTCTTAAAAATTATTATTTTAAATCAAAAATAACGTATTGCAGTTGTGTGAAAGCTACAGGATTGCACCGGTGCAGAGTAAATTCCCTTGTATGTCTCCATATGATTATAATAACACTCCCTCTTGACTCATTAATAGTTTTTCAGCTGTCCATTGTGACAGGACTGTAGGATTAATTACATTACTGATTTTAAAATAAATATAAATCTTTCACCTTTAATGAATCCTGGACTCCTATTTGTTCTCACAAAGATTATTGTCTGAAATTCTGAAACAAGAGAGGCGATTTTCGCGTAATACTTTAGGCGCTAAAGAGGTGGTCAAGCTGGGCTCTTGAGCTGAATTGTCGGTTTAGCCCGCATTTAGCGCAAGATGCATCTTGGTAAAGGAGTTGAAGCCGGTGCTAGGAACGGCCACCCGGAGGCTCGTTAAACAGCTGATTGCCACTTAAAATGCCTGCAAGCGCTCATTAAAGAGGCTGCACGGTATTTTGCCGGCTAGCGCTTCAACTAACGCCCTGCCCTAACAGCGACCAGTTGTTTGGGAGTAAACTAGTCGTTGCAGAGGGTTTTGAGCACTACTTAACGGTAGATCACCTTTTACCATTCACTTGCTGCTGGAGGTTTGAAGAGAACTTTTGAAACAGATCAGGAGACTTTCTGGAACACTTTGTCAAGACTTCACCAACACTCAGGCAACTTTATTCTGGAAATTCTCTGAGGGCTAAAGAGAGTAAGTGCTGTACTACTCGACATAATTGAACACCTTATAGGAGTCACCAGGAGAAAGGGAGTGCTTGGTCATCGACATCTTGCTAGGGGTCCCCCTTGATCTGCAGGAGGAATGGGAGAAGGACATGAGGCCAGGCAGAGCAGCACCAGCTGCTGCAGGAGAAAGGGACAGGAGGGTGAGGTAGACTCCTTCCTCCCTGTGTGTACAGGACATCCCTCCTCCTCTGGACCCCCTTTACCAGGACCTCCAGTCCCGCGATTGAGAACCTGTGCATCCTTTCCCTCGGTCCCTGAGTCATCGTAAAACGTGCCGCTGTGTGCCAGACAGCGCATGCCACACCTTCGTGGAGGTGGGTGCGAGGAGCCCACATACACTGCTCTGCGAAAATTGAGTCTAATCAGCGTTTGAGTGCTAAACCTGCAGGTGTCAGCTTTAGCACCTCCAGGCAAGTTCAAATATTGGTAATCAACAAATAGGACCAAAATTGCCTGCTGAAACTAGACTTCCAAACCGGCGTGTCTTACCCTTTCAGCAAAATAAACCCCTTTATGTTTAAAAAATAGAATGAGCTAAATATTCTAGTCCTGTTTTCGAGCCTGAACTAGGCCATGCGCTCTGAGCCCGCCTCAGAAGCCGGAGACTCATCCCAAGTTGGGCCTCGGGCCTCATCACCATATTTCCAGTGAGCTGCGGGTGGCAATCGGGTGCCCAGAGGTAGCTCGCTGGTTTGAGAAGACCAGTTTGGGCCAGCTGCTTTGCTGGCAGCGGCCCTCGGGCAGGTCCTGGTGGGGGGGGGCAGGGGCACGGGAGGGGCGCAAACACCGACCAGCAGTGGCCCTCAGTAGTGCTGTGGAGCCAGGCGGAGCACTCCTGCTCCTTCCGGCTCTACATAAAGGTAACTTTTTAAAATATATACTTACCTTTTTGGTGGCGACCTAGAGCGGTCCCTTTATGGACCGCAGGTTAAGCTGCGTTTGGACCCAAAAAACTGAGCGAAACAGGCCTGGCTCCTGCTCCACTCAGCCCTAACGAATTTCTGGGAAAGGTCCTTAACCAGACATTAGGCCCCTCATTTCATTTTCAAGGCAACTACCAGGCCTGACCCAATGTGGGGCCAGACATACTTCAAGTGCGGATGCTGGAAATCCAAAATAACAACAGAAAATGCTGGAAAAAATCAGCAGGCCAGGCAACATCCGTGGAGAGAGAAATAGAGTCAACGTTTCAGGTCGAAACCCTTTGTCAGGACTGAGAGAAAAGGCAGGAAATGAAACAGATTAAAAGGCCAGTTTGGGGGCTGGGAAATGGGGATGAAAGAACAAAAGAGAAGTGAAGAGGCATTAAGAGGTATTCAAGACGAGACGAGATGGTGATAGGACTAGTGAAGAGACAAATGACGGCTCTAGATGTTTATTAAATGGATGCAGTGTGAAGTGTGAAATGCGCTGGCAGAATGAGAGACAGCTGTCATGTGGGAGAGAAACAAAAGGGGGGAAGGGCACAAAACAAAGGTGTGGATAAAAAATATATAAAAATGCAATAGGGGCCGAGGTTATGATCCGAAATTGTTGAACTCGATATTGAGTCTGGAAGGCTATAAAGTGCCTAATCGGAAGATGAGGTGCTGTTCCTCGAGCTTACGCTGGGTTTCTGTGGAACAATGCAAGAGCCTGAGGACTTCAGGTGCCCTTGGAGCACAGGACATTGCCCAGCGAAACTGGACCTTTTTGCCCCCACTTCTCGCCCAAAAACCGGGTGCAACGAGGTCCGATTTCTACCCAATACGTTTCTTGTTTTAAAGTTTAAAAGCCTCCTGGGCGTGGGATCTGAGCGCCATCAACATACGCCTGGGTTCAAATGTATTTATTTAGGTAGTACTCACAATCCGCAGCACCAGCCCGCCACAACTGTACTTCTTCTGTCATAGGATCTCGGACACATTATACAGATTCAGGGTGGAACTGAGGTGAAATAAAAATAACTGAACATAAATAATGACTTTCCTCCAGCTCCGTGGATCATATTTCCTGTGCCACCCCACAACAACTGGGTTCATCAATTATCTATATGCCACCCCAGCGGTTTGGCACAGATGTAAATTCCATTGGGCCCTGGCTGCCTGCTTACCCAACCGAGTCTCATCAGCATGCCTTGGCACTTCAGTGCTAACATTGACTGAATAATAGAAGAAGTTTTAATGACCTAGTCATATTCTATTTTCTCCCTTACAACAAGGGCTGGTAAACTAAACATTTAAAGAATGCAACTTAATCTATGTCTGGTATAGGTGGAGCTCCATTGTAAGGTGTTATACACTGCAACATTGACAATTAAGGGTAGGAAACAAATGATCTCTCTTCGACTCGATTCTTTGCTGAATATACCTTTTCATTTGTTGTAAAGGCATTAGCCTGCTTGGCTTTTATTCATCTACAGAGCAGACTGATTGTCCAGAAATGATGCAGCTAAATATCATATATAGACTGACACATTAGATGGATCATTAATAGTAGAATAATTCAGATTTTTAAAAATTACTTAAAAGTGCTATGTTTGGTTCTGTCAGCGACTCGTCAGCCCATTTTACACCTCTCCATTGACTTTAATGGAAATAAGTATTGGAAGAGATGTAAAATGGGCTGTCGATTCGCTATCACTTGTTTTACATTATCGCACAAAGTCAAAATTAGCCCCAATACCTTTAAAGGCAGGTCAGGTAATAAGATATTTTGTGAGTCATGCAACTGCTTAACAAGTATTGCTCTGATGAGGAGGATTAACAAAGTGAGTGTGGAAAAGGTAATAAATGGAGGACACTTGCTGGAAGGTGGCACCACCTCCAAACTCAATAATCCTACCTTTAATTGTCAATGTTGCAGTGTATAACACCTTACAATGGAGCTTCACCTATACCAGACATAGATTAAGTCCTTTCCACAGATTCTCAGCTGAAAAGTGCAAATTGGTGAACTGCTTTGCATGGCTGGTCCACTGCCTGTCTTATTCCTCTCCCACTGGGCAGGCCTGACTTATTGTTCTTCCGTAGTTGTGCGCTGCCTTGGCCTGTAAGCACAAGATGATAGCAAGTACCTGTGCTCACCTCCCTCCTGGGACTACATCTTTTCAAATGAGCTGGCATGGCTATAACTTATATGAACCAAACTTTCAGCCGCTATTCACAAGGTCTGACTGTTCCCCACTGCAATTGGACCCTCCAAGTGTTGTTTCATGAGAGAGTGTTTCAAAAAGGGATGAATGTAGTGTTTTGTACCTCTGTTCTTGGATGTGCCTTACTAAGCAATGATGAAGGATGGTGTTCCCACAACATTGCTGCTCTTGTCCTTCTCAGTAATAGAAGTCATGGAGAGAGAGGTGCTGTCAAAGTAAACTTGGTGAGGTGTTGTAATGCAGCCTATAGAGTGATATACTGCAGCCACAGTGCACTGGTGATGGAGGGGTGGATATTGAATCCAGTAGCAGGGGCACTGATTAGCAAACTGTTCTATCATGGATAGTGACGAGCTTCTTAAGTTTTGTTGCAGCTTTACCCATCCAGGCAAGTGGTAGATATTCCATCACACTCCTGACTTGAGTCTTGTAGTTGGTGGAGGCTTTGAGGGGTCAGGAGCAATGTTCTCGATAAGCTGTGCAGCCATACAGCGGTCTGGAGGTCCCACGTAGTACGGTCCCCGGCTTTTGAATGGAAAAACTGTGCATGAGCCGAAATTTGAATTGGTCAGGAGATAAGCCACTTTTTATAGAATAACCAGTCTCTGCCTTGCTCTTGTTGCTAAGGTGCTGATGTAGCTGGTCTAGTTAAGTTTCTGGCTAATGGTGACCTGCCAAGATGTTGATGGGGGATCTCCGTGATGGTGGTGCTGTTATAAATGGCTGAATGTGGAGACCACTGGGCTTTCTCTTCTTCAAGATGGTCATTACCTGGCATCTATGTGGCACAAATATTATCTGCCACTTGTCAATACAAGCCTGGATATTTTTTCAGATCCTACTGTAGGCTGGCATGGCATGCTTCATTATCGGAGGTGTTGTCAGTGAGCAGCTCCTCTCCTGACCTTATGTTGACAAAGCAGCTAAAGATGTTGCCCTGAGGAACTCCTGTAGTGATGACTGGGGCTGCAATGATTTGCACCAACAGCCACGACCATCTTTGTTTGTGTCAGCTGTGACTCCAGCATGCTTCCAGTGTCTTCCACACAATTTGCTTCCAGACAGTGTCGGGAGAGGAAGATTGATCCTCTTACTTCTGCATTGCAGATACACAGAGTGAGAAAATAGATAGACATAGTGAAAGGGAGAAATTTTAAAAAGTAGGATAGAGGAGAAACACCATCCACAAGAATCCCAACACAGCAAATAAGCACAATACACATTTTGTCCATGATTAGAACTGGATGTATGATATAAACAAAAATACAACTTGTAAAACAGTGAAGAATGAATTATATACATGTGCATAACATTCAGCATTCTTCTAAATGAGGAGTGCTATATAAATGCAAATTGTTTTCTAAAAAAAATCACACATAAAATGGGTATGATTTATACATCTGTTATGGTAAATAGAACATATACAGATAAGAACTACTCAATAAAATATTTACTTCAAGAGAGTTTGAATAGCTCATAAGTTCACACGGGTCAGTGTTCGCATCGTTTTGAAAGATAGTCACCCTACTTGCAGAGGGGGTTTTATTAAGCTTGTTAATCAAGCAATTCGGAAAATGGTTTTACTGTAATACCTCCTCGGCTAAACTAGTCTTGCCTACTCTATTATCTCCGGGTCAGGTACAATGGCTGATGTAAAGTGATCATACCATGACTGTCCTTCTACCACACACTACATGGAAATGACCTTGGAGTACAGGTTGGTGGAAATGCATTGTGCTGCTCCTTCAGCCTCACCCACTGTGAAAATAGGAACCTATAGGGTATCAAGAGCTCTCTTCTAATTTTTAAAATATGCATTTTTGTTTCTTTCTATATATACATATATATAAATTTATATATATATAAATTTGGCAAATATTAATGGTAAAATCATAATGGGCACCAGTGCACCTGCACCTATTCACACACATCTCCCTGGGGTAGATTTTTGACTTGCCGTACGAGTGTGAAACTGGTGTTGCAGATCAGCGCTTTCTATAACGGGCAGTCGATCTGCAATGGTGGCTTTATGCCCAGGCTGCAAGTTCAAAATGTGTCCATATGTTTATATTCCCGTGCTCGTGTGTCTTTACACAAACATCACTTTGTTCTTTTCCCAATCCAATTTTTCCATTCCAGGTCTTTCTCCAGGTCGTTGACTCCCAGTCGGATGTTACTTCCATCTCGGAGCCCGTTGACAAGCTTGAATTCCCAGAGCATTTCATGTCACAACACATTATTCAAACTCATGAACACCTGCTGGACCATCAGGTTTGCTACGAATTCGAATCAGAAAATGGTTTTCAAGGGCTAACCTTCTGTCAAAGTACATGATGCTATCTATGTTAATGACATAGACATTCAGCCTGCAGAATACCACATACAGTACTCTACAATGACACCTTTATTTTCAGGTTCTTATCATTGAGCTTAACTACACAACCATTAAAGAAAGAAAGAACTTGCATCGACATTGTACCTTTCACAGCCTCAAGGTGTCCCAAAGCACTTCACAGCCAATTCATTACTTTTGAAGTGTAGTCACTGTTACAATGCAGGGAAACACAGCAGTCAATCTGCATACAGCAACGTTCCACAAACAGCAATGGGATAAATGAACAATTCAACTCTTTTAGTAATGTTGGCAAGAATACCGGGATAACTCCCTTGCTCTTCTTCGAATAGTGCCATGAGATTCATATGAGGGGACGGATGGGATCTAAATGCTGCACTGGAGTGCCAGCCAAGATTATGTGCTCAAGCCCTGGATGTGGGGCTTGAACCCACAACCTTCTGACTCAGAGGCTACCTTTGAGCCAAGACTGACACTATAGCGCCAATTGTAACCCGGGGTGGGAGCCAGGCGTGCGGGGGGCCGAGAAAGGGTGGCAATCCATCGCGACCTCAGCAGCGTGAGGCCCGGGAAATTTTAAGTCTTGAACCTCATCCGCATAGCCTCAGTCGGTGTCCCGCCCGAAACCGGAGGGAGACGGCAGCTAGGCGGCAAGTGGGTGCACAATCTTGGGAAGTAGGAGGCTGGCGCCGGGAAGCGAAGGTTGCAACTGAAAACTGGTGCAAAGTTTATTCGAAGTATACTGTTTACACACAATATTTGCTGGTCTGCTCATTATCCTAATTATGCATAGCTCCAGGTGCAGATTTGGTCATGTGCAGGCAGAACATTGGTGGTGGCAGGGGGAAATTTTACAGTAGGTGCGATTTAAAGGGAGGTGGCAGAATAGGGGACAAAAATCTTGCACCCTTAGGAAGGCCTCATTGGCATTTCATTGCATCGGTAGCCTTTGCTTAGGGTGAAAGTGGAAAGGTTTAAGACATGATGGGCAAAGATGAAATGAAAGAAAATCCAAAATGTGCAAGCACTATCCTTCAGGAAATTGATGGAGCAGCCAAACACCTGAACTCCTGTTTAATAACTGTTGAGGTGGAGATTGTGCAAATACATTCCACAATTAGATGAATCTGAGTGTTAAATCCACACTAATGTGTCAAGATTCCACCAGGCTAACTCACCCGAATCCACCCTGCCTCAGCTCATCCAGGCCTTTGTTGCCAGTGCACTTGACTATTCCAACGCTCTCCACTCCTTCCATCTTCCACCCTTCATAAACTTGAGCTCATCCAAACCTTGGTTGCCCGTGTCCTAACTCGCACCAAGTCCCGTTCACCCATCATCCCTGTGCTCGCTGACCTACGTTGGCTCCCGGGCTGGCAATGCCTCAGTTTTAAAATTCTCAACCTTGCTTTCAAATCCCTCTATGGCCTCACCCCTCCCTATCTCTGTAACCTCTTCCAGCCTTAAACCCTCCAAGGTCTCTGCGTTCCTCCAATTCTGGCCTCTTGCGCATCCCCGATTGTAATCGCTCCATCATTGGCAGCCGTGCTTTCAGCTGCCTAGGTTCTAAGCTCTGGAACTCCTTCCTTAAACCTCTCCGCCTCTCTACCTCTCTCCTTCTTTAACACGCTCCTTAAACCTACCTCTTTGACCAAGCTTTTGGTCATCTCCCCAAATATCTTCTTATGTGGCTCGCTGTCAAATTTTGTTTGACAATGCTCCTGTGTAGCGCCTTTACTATATAAATGCAAGTTGTTGTTGCTGTTTTTGAGTAATCATTTCTCCAGCATTGTCACCGATCTCCCACCAAAGTTACGGTAGGAGATCGAAGAAAACCCGTGGGAATTCCAGGTGTATAACTTCAAAGTAAATAATGGGATTAGGAGAAAAAGAATAAATTGAAATGAATGAAAATTCATTTTAAGATAGATATCAGGAAATATTTTTAAATCAAAAACAGACAAGTATTGGAATGTTTTGTCAAGCAAACCATAGAGGTAAAAACATTAGGGCTTGTTCAAGATACAATTGGATGCTATAATAGGAGAGTTAGTCTGCAAGTGGTATGGACTTCAAGTGGCTGATTAGCCTTTTCCCATCCCTGACTTTTCTTATTTTCTTAAAAGGAAATCGCTCACAGAGACATTTACACATTTTCTGCAAATCAATTTGAGTCATCCATCCAACAGACTTCACCTGTCAGCCACAGAAGTGCTGGGTTTTAAAAACATCTTCAATTCTTTGAATGCTTTGAACTTGTGAAATGTCATAAATAATGCAAAGCACATTCATAAATTGCTTGACATTTGTACAAAATAATGTAATTTTTTTTAAAGAGTCCTGAATTTCTTCAGGGGTTTACCCAATCTTCCACTGTAACTTTGGTGAAAGATTGGCAGAATGACCATTTACATCATTTCTCCAAGATTTTTGCCAATCTCCCGTTGAAGTTGTAAAAGAGATCGGAACAACCCCTGTGGAAATTCTGTACCTGAGCCTTTCGATCATAATTTGATAGCTGGATGACAGTGTCATTTTTTTGACAAGTTATTTATTAATGACATTTTTTTCTCCTTCAGTCTTCATCATCACACACCACACGCCAGATTTTGCCAGTGCTAATCTTGGTCCAACCTTGAGGAGTGCAAGTGTTACACAAAAGTTAATCCCCCATCTCAGTTTCCCCTCAGAAAGATCTGACCTCTACTCACCACAGATGGTACAGTTGGCATCGGCCTGTAAGACAACTGAGGGCATCAGTTCCTACCTTCACTACACTCCAGTGCAGTACTGAAGAAGCGCTGCACTATCGGAGTTGCCGTCTTTCGGATGGGCAGTTTAGCCAAGGCCTTATCTGCCCTCTCAGGTGGATGTAAAAGAACCCATGGCATTATTTTGAAGAAGAGCAGGGGGGTTCTCCCTGGTGTCCTGGCCAATATTTATCCCTCAACCAAGACCACTAAAACAGATTATCTGGTCATTATCTCATTGCTGTTTGTGGGACCTTGCTGTGAGCAAATAGGCTGCCACGTGTTTTACATTACAACACTTCAAAAGTACTTTTTTAAAATTTGTTTTTGGGATGTGGGCATCGTTGAGCATTCCAGTACCTTACTGCACTTTTACTAAGGTTGTTTGCCTCTCATTTAACTTTATACATCATGTCATCACTGAAAGCATTAAAAGTGAAATAAGAACGCTTTCTTTACCAAAGAGATCTAGTGCATGCAAAAGGTTTAAGGAACATTTTTCAAAATAAACTCCGAAATGGCTGAATTTTTTTTAAGGCATGTTGGCCTAGAAATTCAGTATAGCCACTTTTGGGGCGGAAAAGTCGGGCGGCCGCTAAAGTTTGCGCCCGGCGCAAAGTCGAGGCCACTTCGCCGATATTCAGTAGCTTCGCCCTAAGAGTTTGCTCGAGCGCTAAAACTGGCGTTCCACAACTATCTTTAGGCGCAAAGCCGGCGGTGCTGAGCTAAACCGCCGAGGCCGGGCGCAGCGCAGGTGCGGTCATTTCTTGATTGACAGCAGACACCCTGGCGCCGGCCAGCTCTTAAAGGGGGAAGGGTCGAGTTCGTCTGCTGCCACGCCCTG
Organism: Somniosus microcephalus; assembly: GCF_052327205.1. Taxonomy (NCBI): domain Eukaryota; kingdom Metazoa; phylum Chordata; class Chondrichthyes; order Squaliformes; family Somniosidae; genus Somniosus; species Somniosus microcephalus. Next base: position 33,355,565 of record NC_140992.1, read on the forward strand.
GACACTGCAGCCCTCCAGCTAGGCCTAAACACTGCTGCTGAACAGAAATAGCGCCGGGAAAGATGCAGAAGGCCCGTGAACGAGCGCAGCGCTTCTCTGGCCATGATTTGAAGCTGCTGGTTGGGGCTTTGGAGAGGAGACGCAAACACCTGTTCCCGGACAGTGGGAAGAAGCCTGCGACCAGCGTCTACAGGAAAGCCTGGAGGGAGGTCGCCATCAGGGTGACAGCCAACAGCGAGGTCCCCAGGAACTCTGTCCAATGCAGAAAAAAGTTCAATGACCTCACCAGGATTGTCAGGGTGAGTACCCTTTCCAGTGTCCTCCTCATCCTTGCATGTGCACCTCACATTATGGGCAAAGGGACCTGAAAGCCCTAATGGCCAGCCCTCATCCAGCAGCTATGGGACTGGCATGAACATCAATTGCACATTCTGCACTTTCCACACTGGCCAAGCTATTCGACTATGGGAGGCAGTGCACACCAGATCAGGGCTCCACACTGGCCAAGCTATTCGACCATGGGAGGCAGTGCACACCAGATCAGGGCTACACACTGTACTTAGAGGCCGTCCTTTCTCTTGCAGGCCAAGCTGGCCCACAATCAGAAGAGCCAGACTGAGACCGGGGGAGGCGGTCCCCAGATCCAGCAGCTCACTGACCTGGAAGAGCGCGTGGGTCGCCTCATGGGAGCCCGGGTGATTGGCCCCGTTGCCAGTGGAGATGCCGACCCTGTTCTGGGCACCAATGGTAAGGACATCACCTTTTGGACCTCTCTCGTCCCACTTGCGCATCAGATCTACAGTCCAACCAATGCACTGAATGCCACCACTCATGCCTCCCTCGCTGACGCCCTCTCCTCAATCTAAAGCTACTCTTGTCCCTTCCTGCTTTCAGATGGTGAGGAGGAGGTCCCTGAAGCTGCCACTGACAGCCACTCGGAAGAGGAGGAGGAGGAGGAGGAGGAAGAGGAAGAGGAAGGCGGCCCATCAGGGGAACCCTCACCCGCGCCAGGGGATGCCAATGTAGGGGACACGTCTTCCCTGGAGGAGAGCGTGGGGGAAGTGTCGGAGGGGAGTGTCGCTCCTGGGACCAGTGGCGTGTAGCAACGCAGGGGGTGTGCGGTTGCTCAGCGGCCTTCTTCCCAGAGGGGTGTAGTTGCTGGGCCCAGTGGCATCCAGCAACGCGGGAAGGGTCGGCCAGCTCGGCGGCCTTCTCCCCAGAGGGAGAGTCCGGCCTCCAGTCCGGCGACGGTCAACTCCGAGGAGCTGCGCCTACTCGATCAAATGTCCGTGGACTCGGAGCGCCGGCACACCGAGCTCATGGGGGTTGTGGCATGGATGCCTGAGGCCATCGAGTCCCTGGCTCATAGTGTGGCCGAGTTCGGGGCCTCACAGGCCAGGAGTTTGGAGCTATCCGGGGCAGCACAGGACGCGAGTCGTGCCGAATTTGTGGCAGCACAGGCAGCGAGTTGGGTGGAATTCGGGGCAGCTCACGCAGCGAGTGGGCAGGTGATCAGTGGTGCCGTGCAGTCACTGGCTGGTCTGATGCGGTCACAGACCAGGGCAGCACGGGCACTCACTGCTGCCACACTCGCTGCGTCAGCCAGGCATCGCCAGGACACCCGCCGCGCTGTAGCAGCACAGCGGTCTGTCGTTCGGCACATTGCAGCGCATGCTGCAGTGCGGGCCCGGGCAAGTGCCAGTGTGTCACTTGACCAGCGGCGGCCTGCCATACGCCAGCTTGCCCCCATTCCTCCAGCCGCCACTGTCACTCCCCCAGTGGAGCTGCCACGAGATGCTGGTCCGACTGATGCTGGCCAGCCACAGCTGCAGCATTCACCAGCCGGTCCCTCGAGGCCCAGACCTCCTCTAGGCTGACCTCCAAGGGCATCTGCCGTGACGACATGTGCCCCTCAGGAGCCTTCCCCCAGCCTTACAGCAGCCACTGGGCACGGTTTGAGGAGGAGCAGCAGGGCGGCCAGGGGCCGCCAAAGGCTGGACAAGGAATCGCCCTCGCGGGCCACAAAGTAGAGGGTGTGGACAAAAGTTTGTTTATATTGGGATGGTTGTTTTGTTTCTGGGGATGGTTGTTTTGTTTCTGGGGATGGTTGTTTTGTTAAGGCCGAGGATGAAGGCCATTTTTGTTCAAATGTTTTGTTATTCCTCCCCAGGTTGTGGGAGTGAGGCATGTGTGTGACTGTTTTTTGGGGGGTGTTGTCTGTTTTTGGGTTTCATGTGGGAAGGGCCCTGAGTTTGTTCAATAAAGCATTTTATTTATTCATATTGTCCATGTTTGATCTTTGAAGTGTTTGTTGCCTTAAGCGGCTGAGGGCTTGCGGAGCGGCTGCATTCATGTTCTTTCATTGGCACAAGCCATTCCCTGACAGGGGGCCTAGAAGTGACGTTCAATAAGCCGCCGACGGGCGGCCCTTGGACCTTGTGCCTCCCTCCTGGCCTGGTACTCCTCCTCCTCCTCCTCCTCCTCCTCCTCATGCTCCTCCTGCTCCTCCTCCTGAGGTGGTGCTCCAGCGTGAGGTGGCAGTGCCTGAGTCCTGCGGATAGCCAGGTTGTGCAGCATGCAGCAAATGACCATGAACTGGGAGACTCGCTCCGGCGAATACTGCAGAGATCCGCCGGAACGATCCAGGCAGCGGAACCGTTGCTTGAGGACGCCAATTGTTTGTTCTATGATGTTCCTAGTCGCTTGATGGCCCTCGTTGTATGCCTCTTCAGCAGGGGCCCTGGGCGCGCGGAGCGGGGTCATGAGCCAGGTACACAAAGGATAGCCTTTGTCCCCGATAAGCCATCCTCTTGGGTGAGGCTGTGCCTGGAAGATATCAGCCACAGTAGTCTGTCGCAGGATAAAGGCATCGTGGCTGCTGCCTGGAAAGCTGGCATTGACAGCTAGGATGCGCTGCCTGTGGTCACACACCAGCTGTACGTTGAGGGAATGGTAGCCCTTCCGGTTGCGGTAATCCTCGGGATGGTCCAGAGGTGCCCGCAAAGCCACATGCGTGCAGTCAATGGCGCCCTGCACCATGGGGAAGTCCGCGATTCTTGCAAATCCCACTGCACGCTGCTGCTGCCTCTCCAGGGTCATGGGGAAGGAGATGAATTGCGTCTCCTTCTGAAAAGGGCATTGGTGACCTGGTGGATGCAGCAATGGACGGCGAACTGGGATATGTTAGCAATGTCCCCAGCAGCTGATTGGAAGGAGCCGGTGGCATAGAAGTTCAGAGCCACCGTCACCTTCACTTCGACCGACAGAGACGTCCTGCAACTCAGCTGTGGACGCAGATCTCTGTGAAGCAGATGGCAGATCTCTGCAACCACCTCCCTTCTGAATCGCAGCCTCCTAACACATTGCGTGCCAGTCATGTTGAGATACGAGACCTGCTGGCGGTATTGCCTGAGTGGGTAAGGCCCACGTTGCCGACGCCTGTTGCCCCCTCTGCATCTAGCCAGGGCTGCCCCTCTAACACAGCGCCTGCGAGCCCTTCCGACATAATCCTGAAACTCAGCATTGGCACCCCATGCAGCCCCCATAATATGCTGGCAAACAATGAGATATCAGTGAAGGCGAATTGCAAAGCTCTGGCCTGAAGCCAAAAATACCTGTCCTAGTGTTGGCCCAAAGCAGTAAGCTCCCTTCCTTGGTTTTTTTCAAAAAATCCGTTGCACAAGAGTGATTGCTGCAAAATGGCAACCCTTTATAGTGCAGGGTAAGTGCCCTTTAATTTGCGCTCCCCGCGGCCCGCTTCGGCTGTGCACCGTTCCACTCCACAGTCGTTAGGGCCGCCCGGCGCACAATGGGCCAGCGCGACTGAAGTTCCGGTTTGGGGCGCACAAAGGGTGTTGCACGAGGAAATGACATCATAATCTGCGCGCGCAGCAGGGCGCGCGCAAAGACTTTGCGCCGGCGCTAAATGTCTACTGAAGTTGGGGCGAGGCGCAGATCACGCTGCGCCCGGGCGCTGAGCGCCTAGCGCTCGAGATCTACTCCTCCTAAGGCGTTAACGGCTGGCGCACGCAACTGAATTTCTAGGCCGTTATTTTTAGAATACAGGATTAACTGGGTGAGTACTTTCCCAATGTAGCATTGACAGGATCTTGCAGCCTTAAGGTCATAAAGTTGAGCCTTGCTGGTGATTTGACATTAACCTGATGGAAACATGCATTCAGCCAAACAGCATAAATGTCAGAAGCTATGTAATACACAGCCTGCTCACCCATGGGGAAGGGGAGCAGCATAGCAGGTAGGGTTTGTGCGAATGGTTGTGAGTGCATGATCAAAGCAAAACAAATGGAAACTACAACTGTGGTTTTCTGAGTTTATATGACATACAATTTTCCAATTATATCCTGGAACTATCTGATCTGTTCTTAATCAATGAGATCATTTGCTGTATGAGACTTTCATGTGTTCATTAATCAGTCAGACACTACAGCCCACTGGATGAGAATATACTACTGCAACCTAGAATTGAGCTGTAGCACTTTACTTCTTTCACCTTCATACAGTATGGCATTGCTCAGGACATCCTGAAGAACACCAAAACAGTGGCAGTGATAGTATCTGCACTGATATTCATGGGTGGGCTGGGGGTGGTGGGGGAGGGGGTGAATATCTGCACTGTTCTGCATGAGAGGGGGAATAATTGTACAGCCCTTCAAGGGATGGGGTGGGGGAAAGGGGAGATAAGCACACTGTCCTATATAGGAGTAATTATGCTGTTATCCACTAGAGGTTAACAGATATTCTTTAGTGGGGAGGAGGTGACCTCACCGTTCTTCATGGGGAAGAGGTTAACTTTACTCTTTATTCCTAAAGCAAACTTGCTATATTTTTTTTATAGAGAAGACATATTGTTCTTCGCAAGGGAGAGGACAAAAAGACTACTCTTGAAATTTAGCATTTTATTCTTCGTTGCCTTGAAATGATGCCGTTGCACACTACACTTGAAATCGCTGATCTGAAATCCCTTTGTCTGCTCTTTTAGTGGCATCCATTTGAAATGAGTGGATGGAAAATCGTGAGCAGCTTGTGCCCAATTTTGAAATAGGGGCTTCCACCCATACAGTTCTTACACCCTGGCACTAAAGAGGAAAATTTAACCCTGGACGCTTCAGCATAAATATTCTCTGTCTGTTCTGATGCCAAAACCCAACAAAATGTAAAACAAAACCTGAAACAACTAAAAAAAAATTCAAATCACAAAACGCATCCTCAGTCCCTTTTTGAGCTCCTTCAGACATATGGAGCCTCCCGATGAACTAAGTGCTCAGTGTGATCCTTTGTAATTTAACTGCGTAAAAATAGAACTGTAGGACCAGCACGATAAGCATTTGTACATGAACTTCACTGATTGGAAGCTTTACCCTCATCGACATTGCCTCAGTAATGCGTTTTACCCTCCTGACTTCAGAAGAACACCACCCCCGCCCCCCCCCCCCCACCTCACTGTATTAATGTGATGATTCCATAATTTCACTACAGCTTCTTTGGGCTAGATTTTCTCCCCATTGACTAAGAAGCGAGCAGAAATCTAGCTCTCTGAGTAGTTTAGTGCCAATTAGCACCAAGGTTGAGCAATTTTGCATTGTGGCGTTGTGCAGACTAGAAACTGGATTGAAAGTGTTTAACTCATTTCGCCAAGACTCATCAAACTGAAAGAAAACAAAAATTGAATTTTTGTACCATCACTCTGAGCTGCATTTTAAAGCAAGTTTCAAATGTGAAAGGTTATAACCGAATATCTCATCCTTCTTGTCCCTTTTCAGCTATTTATATATTTTAAAATGTCCAAAATACAACTGTAGCTCACTGACTGGTTTGATATGTCACTCACCACAAAGATTTTTTTCTCTTAATTCCCAGTGGAAAATCAAGTCAGAATTATAGTAAATCATTTGTGACACCCGCTGTGGAGTCTGTTTCAGCAAATCTTGCACAAGGAAAGAGTTAGCTTCTGACAGAATTTCAATTTACCTTTACTAGAACATCCTTCTTTTCTGGGCTGCACTTCAAGCTCTGCTGCTGTTTGACTGACATGACAGTGAATAGGAACAGGAGTAGGCGATTCAGCCCCTCGGGCCTGTTCCACCATCCATGGCTGATCTGCGACCTAACTCCATATACCCGCCTTTGGCCCATATCCCTTAATACCTACCTTTGGTTAACAGAAAGCTATCAATCTCTGATTTAAAATTAGCAATTGATCCAGCATCAATTGTCGTTTGCAGAAGAGAGTTCCAAACTTCTACCACCCTTTGTGTGTAGAAGTGTTTCCTAATTTCACTCCTGAAAGGTCTGGCTCTAATTTTTAGACTCTGCCCCCTAGTCCTAGAATCCCCAACCAGTGGAAATAGTTTCTCTCTATCTACCCTATCTGTTCCCCTTAATAGAGGGCTCCAGCCATCAGTCCAAGGAGAACCCGTTGCCACCTGTTTTGTTGTTTTTTTTCCAGAGGCTGGGTATTCTGCGGCGAGTGTCTCATCTCCTGACTCCCCAAAGCCTTTCTACCATCTGCAAGGCACAAGTAAGGAGTGTGATGGAATACTCTCCACTTGCCTGGATGAGTGCAACTCCAACAACATTCAAGAAGTTCGACACCATCCAGGACAAAGCAGCCTGCTTGATTAGCACCCCATCCACCACCTTAAACATTCACTCCCTCCACCATCAGCGTACCATGGCTGCAGTTTGCACCATCTACAGGATGTACTGCAGCAACTCACCAAGGCTTCTTTGACAGCACCTCCAAAACCTCTGACCCCTACTGCCTAGAAGGACAAGGGCAGCAGGTGCATGGGAGCACCACCACCTCCAAGTACCCCGTCCAAGTCACACACCATCCTGACTTGGAAATATAGCGCCGATCCTTCATCGTTGCTGGGTCAAAATCCTTGAACTCCCTCCTTAACAGCACTGTAGGAGTAGCTTCACCACACAAACTGCAGCGGTTCAAGAAGCGGCTCACCATGACCTTCTCAAGGGCAATTAGGGATGGGCAATAAATGCTGGCCTTGCCAGCGACACCCACATCCCATGAATGAATAAAAAAAAGTCCCAAAACAGTTTATGACCAATGAATGACTCTTTGAAGCGCAGTCACTGTTGTTATGTAGGTGATTACAACAGTCATAGGAACATAGGAACAGGAGTAGTCCATTCAGCCCCTCGAGTCTGTTCCACCATTCAGTTAATCATGTCTGACCAATTGCACACATCAAGGTCTCATAACCAGCATCTGAATGAATGACCACACAATCTGATTTTGGTTGTGTTAGTTGAGGGAGCCAGGTCACCAGCAGAACTTCCTGCTCCTCTTCGAATAGTGCCATAGCATCTCGTACATCCACCTGAGCAGATCTTACCTGAAGGTTAGCACGCCCAACACTGCAGCATTCCCTCAGTACTGCACTGAAGTGTTAGCCTGGATTATATTGTTTCTCCACCCTGTTCATTAACTGAGTGACGTGCTTTTATTTATTAATTATTTTATTCTTAAATGAAGGTACATTATATTCTTATGCTGCCAGAAGGTACAACCAGATGGTTGATTGAATATTTTAACCTTCAGTGTCACCTTGGGCTCTCTGGCATATATGTTATTTTTTCATTTTCTTTGCTGCACCTTTTTGTTGTGTATGTACCTTTAAGAGAAGAACTGATTCTATACTGCAGTACCGGCAGTGACCACCCCTGTATATAAAGCCATAGCAGGCTTCTGTACGTCAGTCTTAAGTTACCCTCTGTTCAGCTGCAAGCACGAGCAGAGGGAGCAGCCAGACTTTGGAGAGTGGATTAAAGTGGTGGTCCCCTGACCAGGAAGAGGAGGAGAACGTTGGACCACCACCACCAACTCCACCATCATTACATCAACTGAGGTGCCTGGAGAGAGAGGACAGAGGAGGAGAAGGAGAAAGGAGGCCTACATCAACATCAACCAGGGGAGAGGCCTTTCTATCACTGCCTCCCCAATTTGGCCTCCACTTCAGGAGAGGGAGAGAGGGGAGAGAAACCAACTGCTTGAAAGGAGGGAAGAAAACTTCATCCGGAACATCTACAGGTGGGTGTTATTTGGGGCACTCTCCCAAGACTTTGTATTTTAGGTGGGGGGAGAAAAGAAGAAGCAAGGCCGGATCATCAAGGGGTGTAGTGTGTGTGCTCTTGTTAAAAGCTAGGCCACACACACCACTAATTAGCATCCCTTCTATTGCCTGCCCTGGGAGAGCTTGGAGCTGCCCAAGGTGAAGTCCTTAATTTAATTTAATTACCTCGTTAAGACCTGTTGCAGGACTAAGCTTGGGCTTCTCCAGCTTTTCCAGGTGAAGACGTCTTCTCCCCCTGCCAGAAGACCACCATCACCAAAGACTTTTTCCATCGGAGAGTGCAACCCTGCCTACACCCACCCACCATCCTGAGTGGCAACACTGCCCTTTGCGGCCTCCCTCCTTCCCACCCCCCCCACCTCTCTCTCTCTCTCTCTTTGTCTCTCTCTGCCTGTCTTTCTAAGGCACCTTAGTTTCATCTATTTTATTAATTGCCAATTGAAGCAGAGGGGCGAGGGCTCCTCTCCCAATTTAAATCAATAAGGAGAGAGGTGTGTCCTCATTTTAATCAGCTCCCTCTGCTCAATAGAGGACAAAAAAATATATATATACACCGAGGCCATTAACACCTTCAGGCCTGTGACTTGGGGTGAGTGTAGCCCTTAAAAAAAGCACCCCAGAATGGCGACTGCATCTTCGCCGGTGGCGGGGCCAGCCGGGACCTATGCGAGAGTGGTAGCCACAGCCACAGCTGCTCCCGCTGTTCCTGCTGCCCCGTCACCTTTTCGATTAATAACAAAAAAGCTTGGGGTGAAGAGCTACACTCACCCCACTATGACCATCGAGGCCTGCGTCAAGGCCATGGCTGGGGTTGTCGGCCCCTCAGCCATCGTCGCGGCCTCGAAAATGTATGGGAAGGCTGTGTTCTTCCTGGGGTCGGAGCGGGCGGTGTCCCTGGCTGTCGCCAAGGGGCTCACCGTGGGCGGGACTTTCCTGCCGGTGGATCCTCTCGAGGCCACCGCGCAGAGGATCATTATTTCCAACGTCCCGCCCTATGTTCCTGGTGAGCTCCTCCTTCCCCATTTGCGACAACTTGGGGAGGTGAGGTCGGGGATCACGCCCATCCCGCTCGGCTTCCGGGAGGCCAGCCTTCGCCACGTCTTCTCCTTCCGGCGCCAGCTGTTTATCCAGCTGGCGCGGGAGGAGGACACTGAAGGGGCGTTCGTCGTCCTCCACGAGGGGACCGCCTACCGCGCCTTTTGGACGTCGGACGGTGTGAGGTGCCATGCCTGCAGGGAGGTGGGGCACATCAGGAGGAACTGCCCTGCCTCCAAGGCCGCCGGATCATCTCGTGTGGCCGAGGCTGGCGCCGCCGCCGCCGCCCTTCCCCCCCCGGATCTGCCCGCGCGTCAAGTACGTCTGATGCGCGGTTGACGTCGGGGGCCGATGCCACCAAGGCCTCCGGCGGGGGGGAGGGAGCGTGTCCGGCCGGAAAGAAGGCGCGGGGAAAAAAGAAGCACCTTGGGGCAGGCCCCCCCGTGGATGGTGAGCCCTTGCCCCTTGAGCCCCTTACACCCGCGCTCCTCGCGGAGTTGATCAGGGCAGATGTGAGCGGGAGGGGCCCCGTGCCCGAGCCTGTGGCCGCAACCGCCGCAGCGGTAATGCCAATACCTGCGGCCGGGCTCGGGCCCGAGGAACCCGACAAACCTGCTCCGCCGGAGGGAGTCGAGGAGGAGGCCTTTGCAGACATGGAGGTCTCCCTCGCTCCCTCCGTGCTAAAAAGAAGGCGCGACCCCCTGGATGAGGAGGAGGACCGGGAGGAGGAAGGTCCCTCCGAGCAGGGGGAGTCGTCGCCCGCCGCGGGTACTGCGCCCCCCCGCCCCCCCAGCGCGGTCGTCATCACCAGCGATCGGCAGGGGTCGCCTGTCCCTCGGGAGGCTGAGGCAGATGTGTCTGTCCAGCACGTCCCTCCCGGGGATGGGGATGAGACCCTGCCCGTGGGGGGGGTTGCGGAACAACCCGCGGCAGTAATTGAAGTTGACCTTTTATCGGTGTCGTTACCCCTCGCCGGGTCGGGCAGCCTGGGGGCTGGGTCGGGCGAGCTCGAGGATAATGAGCTCGCCCAATGCGACCCGGACGTCTCCCAGGGGATGCTCGTCCTGGTAGAGCTTTTAATTCAAAACCCCCCGTCCGCTGGGTCGGAGGTTGGTGGCGGGGAGGAGGATGGCCCCCTGGCTGCGTCTCTGGTGCCGGACGTACTGGAGGAGCTGGAAATTGTTCTCTCCCCGGTTTCTCCGGTCGTTCCGGCGTCTGAGACGGAGGGGAGCTCTGAACCGCCGCCGTCTTCTGGCCCGGCACCCCTAGAGGAGCCCAGGGAGAAATCCTCTGCCGCCGATCCTGGGGGTGGGATCCGGGCGGAGGCGGGGCTGGCTGGCGCGGCCGAGTCGTTCGCTTCGCACTGCGCGGCGGACGGGTCGGCCGCTGGTGACGACCCCCTGGAGGAGGATGGGGACTCGGTGATGGGCACGGAGGACGATTCGGACTCCAGCGCCGACGTGGCGATGGATGACCTCGTGCCCCTTGCTGAGTCTCCCCTCATTTCCGTGAGGGAACTCCGGGATTTTATGGCCACGTGCCTGGGTCAGCGCAATAAGGTCCGGCTGGCCCTCGACAGGTGGTCGGAGCTGGCGCTGCTCATCGATTCCGTCCGCGCCGCCGTTAAGATCTTGGGCGCGGACGAGGGTGTGAACCCGCTCGAGCTGCGTCGGCTCACAACGTTTCTCACTGGGCTGCTGAGGAAGTGGCGGCGGACCAGCGGCTGCGCTTCCTCGCCCCGTTAGGTGTAGGTAGAGGTTGCACTATGCTTCTGACATGAAGATAACCATAGCCAGCCTCAACATCAACGGCAGCAGGGAGGCGCGCCGCAGATTCAATAACTTCTCGGTCCTTCGGGACGGGAAGTATGCGGTGTGCTTCCTGCAAGAAACCCACACCGTTCCGGGAGACGAAGCCACGTGGCTCCTGGAGTGGCAAGGAGGGGTCAGCATGAGTCACCTCTCCAACAATTCCAGCGGGGTGGCTATCTTGCTGGCCCCGCATTTTCAGCCGGAGATCTTGGGGGTCAAGGAGCACGTGCCGGGCCGCTTGCTCCATGTCACTGTTCGCCTGGGGGGCGTGCCGCTCCATCTAGTGAACGTGTACGCCCCTCAGACCAGTGCGCAGCAAGTGCGCTTCTTCGAAGAAGTGTCCGCTCTCTTGGGCTCCATCGACGTGGGCGAGTGCGTCATCCTCGGGGGGGATTTTAACTGCACCCTCGAGGCGAGGGACCGTTCGGGTCCCCCGCGAAGCCCGGCGGCGATGGAGAAGTTGAGGGACCTGGTTGGGTCCTTCGACTTGGTGGACGTCTGGCGAAATCTCCACCCCGACTCCAGCGCCTTCACTAGCGTGAGGTCTGGGGGAGGAAGGTCCAGAATCGACCGCCTCTACATTTCCCGGGCGTTCGTCTCCTGCGTTCCGGCAGCTTCCATGCGGCCGGTGCCGTGCACGGACCACCACCTGGTGTGGGCGGAGCTCGCTCCGCTGCGCGCGCGGGGGGGGTCCGTGTACTGGCATTTTAACAACCTGCTGCTGGAGGACGCACGGTTCCGGGATTCGTTTCGTCGATTCTGGGCCGACTGGAGAAGGAAGCAGGGGGGCTTCCCCTCCTTGAGGCTATGGTGGGATGTGGGCAAGGCTCACATCCGTCTCTTCTGTCAGGAGTACGCGAAGGGGTCGACCAAGAGGCGGGAGGCCCGGGTCGGGCGGTTGGAGAAGGAGGTGCTCGACCTGGAGTCCCGTCTCGGTCAGGTCGTCGAGGACCCGGCCCTGCGGAAGGTGTACGAAGAGAAGAAGGGCGCGCTGAAGGACCTGCAGCTCGTCGGGTCCCGAGGCGCGTACGTGAGGTCGCGGATCCAGCTCCTGCGGGACCTGGACCGCGGCTCCCCCTTCTTCTACTCGCTGGAAAAAAGACGGGGGGTCCGTAAGCAGCTCTTGGGGCTGCTGGCCGACGACGGATCTCTGGTCTCGGATCCGGAGGGAATCAGCGCGGAGACCCGCGCCTATTACGGGGCTCTGTTCTCTCCGGATCCGTCCAGCGAGGATGCGCGCAGAGTTTTGTGGGAGGACCTGACGAAGGTTGGCCCGGAGGGCGCCGAAAAATTGGACGCTCCGCTAAGTCTGGCGGAGCTGACCGGCGCCCTCCGCCAGCTCTCTAGGGGAAAGTCCCCGGGGCTGGACGGGCTGACCGTGGAGTTCCACAGGGCGTTCTGGGACGTCTTGGGGGGCGACTACGCGCGGGTCCTGGGGGAAAGTTTGGCGACCGGGGAGATGCCCCTCTCTTGGCGCAGGGCGGTCATTGTCCTGCTGCCTAAGAAGGGCGATCTCCGCCTCCTTAAGAACTGGCGCCCGGTCTCCCTCCTCAGCACGGACTATAAAATCTTTGCCAGGGCCATGTCTGCTCGCCTTGGCACCGTGCTGGCCCACATGATCCACCCCGACCAGTCCTACACGGTCCCGGGCCGGACCATCCACGATAACATCCATCTGGTCCGGGACCTGGTCCACCACTCCCAGAGGGCTGGTCTGTCGGTCACCTTCCTTTCCCTGGATCAGGAGAAGGCGTTCGACAGGGTGGATCACGAGTATCTCTTCGGGACTCTGCGCGCATTCGGGTTCGGGACGCATTTCGTCGCCCGGATCCGACTTCTGTACGCCGCCGCGGAGTGTCTGATTAAAGTTAACGGGTCCTTGACGGCGCCCCTTCGCTTCGGGAGGGGGGTGCGTCAGGGATGCCCCATGTCCGGTCAGTTATATGCCATTTGCGTGGAGCCTTTCCTGCGCCTCTTGCGGAAGAGGTTGACGGGACTGGCTCTGCAAGGGCCGGGCGTGGAGGTGGTCCTCTCGGCTTACGCCGATGACGTGCTCCTCACGGTCACGGATCCCGCTGACTTGCGGAGGATGCGGGAATGCCAGCAGATTTACTCGGACGCATCCTCCGCCAAGATCAACTGGGAGAAATGTTCCGGACTCCTGGTGGGTCAGTGGCGGGTGGACTCCCTGCCGGAGGAGTTCAGGCCTTTCGCCTGGAGCACCACGCACCTCCTCTATTTGGGAGTCTACCTTAGCCCTGCCGAGGACGCTTGGCCGGCGAACTGGCAAGAGCTGGAGGCCAAAGTCACCGCTCGCCTAGGACGCTGGACAGGACTGCTCCGAGTGTTGTCCTACAGGGGTCGAGCGCTGGTCATAAACCAGCTGGTGGCCGCCATGTTGTGGTACCGGTTGGTCACTTTGATCCCTCCCCCTGCGTTTGTCGCCAAGATTCAGAAGAAGCTCATCGACTTCTTCTGGGACAAAAGGAAGCACTGGGTCTCTGCCGCGGTTCTGTGTCTCCCGCTTAGGGAGGGCGGTCAGGCGCTGGTGTGCCTTCGCACCCAGGCTGCGACTTTCCGTCTTCAGACGCTGCAGAGATACCTGTACGTCGAGAATCCTCCGAGATGGTGTGCGCTGGCGACGTTTTTCTTCCGCCAGCTGCATGGCCTCAATTACGACACGCAGCTCCTGTTTGCGAAAGTGGGCAGCAGGCGTGCCGGCCTGCGGGAGCTGCCTGTCTTCTACCAGGAACTACTATGGGTTTGGAACTACGTCGCTTCCAGGCGGAGCTCTCCCCCGTCAGGAGCGGCGGCTCTCCTTCGGGAGCCGCTGCTCAGGAATCCGCACCTCCACGAACACGGGTTCGGGCGGCTGGCGGAGGGTAGGGCTGTGGCTGGCAAGGTGACCAGAGTCGGGGACCTGCTCGATGGCGGAGGAGCGGGCTGGATGGCGCCGGAGGAGCTGGCGCGGCGCCTGTCCTGGGCCAACGTCCAGCTCGCGGTCGAAACCATCGAATCGGTAAAAGCGGCACTGGGCCCCGACTCCACTAGGTGTATCGAGGCGGCTCAAGCACGTGGGGCGATCCCGTCCGAGCTTACCCCCGTTCGGACGGAATTCCTCATCGGCGCCCGGCCCCGAAACTCCCCTCGGGAACCGGCGCCTCACAACTTGAGCCGTCTCGAGGAAATACCCTCCGTGCCTTTTCATTCCGCGCGGAGGGGTTTCCTGTACGGGCTGCTCCTGCACACTCTCCACTTTGCCATCTTCGTCTACCATCCGGACACGCCTTGGCGTGGCGTTTTGCCGACCGGCGGTCGCGGAGGTCCCCAATGGAGGGCTCTCTATGCGGGAGTCCTCCCTTGTTCCATCGGGGACTTGGCCTGGAGGGTGTTGCACGGAGCGGTCCCGTGCAATAAGGTTTTAAGTAGGTTCACGGACTCCCAGGCCGCCTGCATTTTTTGCGGCCTGGAGGAGTCCGTGTTTCACGTTTATATGGATTGTGAGAGGTTGCAGCCCCTCTTTCACTACTTGAAGGGGCTGCTCCTCGATTTTTGGTTGCACTTCAGTCCCACGCTCTTGATCTACGGTCACCCGGTGCGGAGGGGAGCGGACAGGTTGGAGGACCTCCTTGTGGGCCTGCTCCTGGGCCTGGCTAAAAGAGCCATCAATTGGTCCAGGCAGCGGGCGGTCGAGGGGGTCGTCCAGCCGGATTGCCTGCATCTCTTCCGCGGCCATGTTCGCGCCCGGGTGGCCCTGGAGATGGAGCACGCGGTGTCCGCCGGTGCGCTTGAGTATTTCCGCGACCGGTGGGCGCCGCGGGGACTGGAGTGCATCATCAACACGGAAAACCAAATTTTAATTTGATTTGTTAAGCTTTAGTTGAACTTTTGTTTATTTACAGTCGAATTGGTTTTTTTTTGGGTCCAAATAAAAGAGTACCCTCTGTTCCAGCATTTCTGGCTGTGCAGCTGCCTCAGTCAGCAGGAGGAGAAGGAGCAGCCAAACCAGGAGAGTGAAGAGTGGAGAGTGTAAAGTGGTGGTCTCCTGACCAGGAAGAGGAGGATAACGATAGATCACCACCTCCACCATCATCACAGCAACTGAGGTGCCTGGAGAGAGGGGACAGAGGAGGAGAAGGAGAAAGGAGGCCAGCAACAACACCAACCAGGGGAGAGGCCTTTCCATTACTGCCTCCCCAAATTGGCCTCCACTTCAGGAGAGGGAGAGAGGGAAGAGAAACAACCAACAACCACCAACTGTTTGGAAGGAGGGAAGAACAACATCATCTTTCAGGTGGGTGTTATTTGGTACACTCTCCCAAAGACTTTGTATTTTAGGTGGGGGGAGAAAAGAAGAAACAAGGCAGGATCATCAAGGGGTGTGTGTGTGTGGCTCTTGTTAAAAGCTAGGCCACACACCACTAATAAGCACCCCTTCTATTGCCTGACCTGGGACAGCTGGAGCTGCCTAGGTGAAGTTCAATTTCATTAATTACATCGTTAAGATCTGGTGCAGGACTGAGCCTGGAGCATCTCCAGCTTTCCCAGGTGAAGACATCTTCTCCCCCTGCCAGAAGACCACCACAATCAAAGACTTTAAATTCCCATCAGAGAGTGCACCCCTGCCAACACCCACCCACCCACCATCCTGAGTGGCAACCCTGCCCTTGCGGCCTCCCTCCTTCCCATCCCCCCTCTCTCTCTCTCTTTGTCTCTCTCTGCCTATTTCTCCAAGGCACCTCAATTTCATCTCTTTTTATTAATTGCCTATTGAGCAGAGGGGAGAAGGCCCCTCTCCCAATTTCAATCAATAAGGGGAGAGGTGTGTCTTCATCTTAAACAGCTCCCTCTGCTCAATAGAGGACCAAAAAATACCTGAGGCCATTAACACCATCAGGCCTGTGACTTGGGGTGAGTGTAGCCCTTATAAAAACACCCCATAATGGCGACTGCATCTTCGCCGGTGGCGGGGCCAGCCAGAACTTATGCGGGAGTGGCAGCACAGCCACAGCTGCTTCCGCTGCTTCTGCTGCCCCATCACCTTTTAAACTTATGACAAAAAAGCTTGGGGTGAAGAGCTACACTCACCCCACTATGACCATTGAGGCCTGCGTTAAAGCCATGGCTGGGGTTGTCGGCCCCTCAGCCATCGTCGCGGCCTCAAAAATGTATGCGAAGGCTGTGTTCTTCCTGGGGTCGGAGCGGGCGGTGTCCCTGGCCGTCGCCAAGGGGCTCACCATGGGCGGGACCTTCCTGCCGGTGGATCCTCTCGAGGCCACCGCGCAGAGGATCGTCATTTCTAACGTCCCGCCCTATGTTCCTGGTGAGCTCCTCCTCCCCCATTTACGCCAACTTGGGGAGGTGAGGTCGGGGATCACACCCATCCCGCTCGGCTTCCGGGAGGCCAGCCTTCGCCACGTCTTCTCCTTCCGGCGCCAGCTGTTTATCCAGCTGGCGCGGGAGGAGGACACCGGCGGGGCGTTCGTCGTCCTCCACGAGGGGACCGCCTATCGCGTCTTCTGGACGTCGGACGGTGTGCGGTGCCACGCCTGCAAGGAGGTGGGGCACATCAGGAAAAACTGCCCCGCCTCCAAAGCCGCTGGATCATCTCGTGCGGCCGAGGCTGGCGCCGCCGCCGCTCCTCCCCCCGGATCTGCCCGCGCGTCGGGAACGTCTGATGCGCGGTCGACGTCGGGGGCCGATGCCACCAAGGCCTCCGGCGGGGGGGAGGGAGCGCGTCCGGCCGGAAAGAAGGCGCGGCGGAAAAATAAACACCTTCGGGCTGGTCCCCCCGTGGATGGCCAGCCCTTGCCCCTTACACCCGCGCTCCTCGCGGAGTTAATCGGGGCAGACGCGAGTGGGAGGGGCCTCGTGCCCGAGGCTGTGGCCGCAACCGCCGCAGCGGTAATGCCAATACCTGTGGCCGGGCTCGGGCCCGAGGAACCCGACAAACCTGCTCCGCCGGAGGGAGCAGAGGAGGAGGCCTCTGCAGACATGGAGGTCTCCCTCGCTCCCTCCGTGCTAAAAAGAAGGCGCGACCCCCTGAAAGAGGAGGAGGACTGGGAGGAGGAAGGTCCCTCCGAGCAGGGGGAGTCGTCGCCCGCCGGGGGTACTGCACCCCCACCCCCCGCTGTCGTCATCACCAGCGATCGGCAGGGGTCGCCTGTCCCTCGGGAGGCTGAGGCAGATGTGTCTGTCCGGCACGTGCCTCCCGGGGATGGGGACGAGACCCTGCCCGTGGGGGGGGTCGTGGAACAACCCGCGGCAGACATTGACATTTTATCGGTGCCGTTACCCATCGCCGGGTCGGTCGGCCTGGGGTCTGGATCGGGCGAGCTTGAGAAAAATGAGCTCGCCCAATGCGACCCGGACATCTCCCAGGGGCTGCTCGACCTGGTGGAGGGTTTAATTCAAAACACCCCATCCGCTGGGTCGGAGGTTGGTGGCGGGGAGGAGGATGGCCCCCTGGCTGCGTCTCTGGTGCCGGACGTACTGGAGGATCTGGGAATTGTTCTCTCCCCAGTTTCTCCGGTCGTTCCGGCGTCTGGGGCGGAGGGGAGCTCTGAACCACCGCCGTCTTCTGGCCCAGCGCCCCTGGAGGAGCCCAGGGAGGAATCCTCTGCCGCCGATCCTGGGGGTGGGATCTGGGCGGAGGCGGGGCTGGCTGGTGCGGCTGAGCCGTTCGCTGCGCACTGCGCGACGGACGGGTCGGCCGCTGGTGGCGACCCCCTGGAGGAGGATGGGGACTTGGTGATGGGCACGGAGGACGATTCGGACTCCAGCGCTGACGAGGCGATGGATGACCTCATGCCCCTTGCTGAGTCTCCCCTCATTCCCGTAAGGGAACTCCGGGATTTTATGGCCACGTGCCTGGGTCGGCGCAATAAGGTCCGGCTGGCCCTCGACAGGTGGTCGGAGCTGGCGCTGCTCATCATGTCCGTCCGCGCCACAGTTAAGATCATGGGCGCGGACGAGGGTGTGAACCCGCTTGAGCTGCGTCGGCTCAGAACGTTCCTCACTGGGCTGCTGAGGAAGTGGCGGCTGACCAGCGGCTGCGCTTCCTCCCCCCATTAGGTGTTGGTCGAGGTTGCACTATGCTTCTGACATGAAGATAACCATAGCCAGCCTCAACATCAACGGCAGCAGGGATGCGCGCCGCAGATTCAATAACTTCTCGGTCCTTCGGGACGGGAAGTATGCGGTGTGCTTCCTGCAAGAAACCCACACTGTTCCGGGAGACGAAGCCACGTGGCTCCTGGAGTGACAAGGAGGGGTCAGCATGAGTCACCTCTCCAACAATTCCAGCGGGGTGGCTACCTTGCTGGCCCCGCATTTTCAGCCGGAGATCTTGGGGGTCAAGGAGCACGTGCCGGGCCGCTTGCTCCAGGTCACTGTTCGCCTGGGGGGCGTGCCGCTCCATCTAGTGAACGTGTACACCCCTCAGACCGGTGCGTAGCAAGTGCGCTTCTTCGAAGAAGTGTCCGCTCTTTTGGGCTCCGTCGACGTGGGCGAGTGCATCATCCTCGGGGGGGATTTTAACTGCACCCTCGAGGCGAGGGACCGTTCGGGTCTCCCGCGAAGCCCGGCGGCGATGGAGAAGTTGAGGGACCTGGTCGGGTCCTTCGACTTGGTGGACGTCTGGCGAAATCTCCACCCCGACTCCAGCGCCTTCACTAGCGTGAAGTCTGGGGGAGGAAGGTCCAGAATCGACCACCTCTACATTTCCCGGGCGTACGTCTCCTGCGTTCCGACGGCTTCCATGCGGCCGGTGCCGTGCACGGACCACCACCTGGTGTGGGCGGAGCTCGCTCCGCTGCGTGCACGGGGGGGGCCCGCGTACTGGCATTTTAACAACCTGCTGCTGGAGGACGCGCGGTTCCGGGGTTCGTTTCGTCGGTTCTGGGCCGACTGGAGAAGGAAGTGTGGGGGCTTCCCCTCCTTGAGGCTATGGTGGGATGTGGGCAAAGCTCACATCCGTCTCTTCTGTCAGGAGTACGTGAAGGGGTCAACCAAGAGGCGGGAGGCCCGGGTCGGGCGGTTGGAGAAGGAGGTGCTCGACCTGGAGTCCCGTCTCGGTCAGGTCGTCGAGGACCCGACCCTGCGGAAGGTGTACGAAGAGAAGAGGGGTGCGCTGAAGGACCTGCAGCTCATCGGGTCCCGAGGCGCGTACGTGAGGTCGTGGATCCAGCTCCTGCGGGACCTGGACCGCGGCTCCCCCTTCTTCTACTCACTGGAAAAAAGATGGGGGGTCCGTAAGCAGCTCTTGGGGCTGCTGGCCGACGACGGATCTCTGGTCTTGGATCCAGAGGGAATCAGCGCGGAGACCCGCGCCTACTACGGGGCTCTGTTCTCTCCGGATCCGTCCAGCGAGGATGCGTGCAGAGTTTTGTGGGAGGACTTGCCGAAGGTCAGCCCAGAGGGCGCCAAAAAATTGGACGCTCCGCTAAGCCTGGCAGAGCTGACCGGCGCCCTCTGCCAGCTCTCTAGGGGAAAGTCCCCGGGGCTGGACGGGCTGACCGTGGAGTTCCAGAGGACGTTCTGGGACGTCTTGGGGGACGACTATGCGCGGGTCCTGGGGGAAAGTTTGGCGACCGGGGAGATGCCCCTCTCTTGGCGCAGGGCGGTCATTGTCCTGCTGCCTAAGAAGGGCGATCTCCGCCTCCTTAAGAACTGGCGCCCGGTCTCCCTCCTCAGCACGGACTATGAAATCTTTGCCAGGGCCATGTCTGCTCGCCTTGGCACCGTGCTGGCCCACATGATCCACCCCGACCAGTCCTACACGGTCCCGGGCCGGACCATCCACGATAACATCCATCTGGTCCAGGACCTGGTCCACCACTCCCAGAGGGCTGGTCTGTCGGTTGCCTTCCTTTCCCTGGATCAGGAGAAGGCGTTCGACAGGGTGGATCACGAGTATCTCTTCGGGACTCTGCGCGCATTCGGGTTCGGGACGCATTTCGTCGCCCGGATCCGACTTCTGTACACCGCCGCGGAGTGTCTGATTAAAGTTAATGGGTCCTTGACGGCGCCCCTTTGCTTCGGGAGGGGGGTGCGTCAGGGATGCCCCATGTCCGGTCAGTTATACGCCGTTTGCGTGGAGCCATTCCTGCGCCTCTTGCGGAAGAGGTTGACGGGACTGGCTCTGCAAGGGCAGGGCGTGGAGGTGGTCCTCTCGGCTTACGCCGATGACGTGCTCCTCACGGTCACGGATCCCGCTGACTTGCGGAGGATGCGAGAATGCCAGCAGATTTACTCGGACGCATCCTCCGCCAAGATCAACTGGGAGAAATGTTCTGGACTCCTGGTGGGTCAGTGGCGGGTGGACTCCCTGCTGGAGGAGTTCAGGCCTTTCGCCTGGAGCACCATGCACCTATGCTATTTGGGAGTCTACCTTAGCCCTGCCGAGGACGCCTGGCCGGCGAACTGGCAAGAGCTGGAGGCCAAAGTCACCACTCGCCTAGGACGCTGGACAGGACTGCTCCGAGTGTTGTCCTACAGGGGTCGAGCGCTGGTCATAAACCAGCTGGTGGCCGCCATGTTGTGGTACCGGTTGGTCACTTTGATCCCTCCCCCTGTGTTTGTCGCCAAGATGCAGAGGAAGCTCATCGACTTCTTCTGGGACAAAAGGAAGCACTGGGTCTCTGCCGCGGTTCTGTGTCTCCCGCTTAGGGAGGGCGGTCAGGCGCTGGTGTGCCTTCGCACCCAGGCTGCGACTTTCCATCTTCAGACGCTGCAGAGATACCTGTACGTCGAGAATCCTCCGAGATGGTGTGCGCTGGCGACTTCTTTCTTCCGCCAGCTGCACGGCCTCAATTACGACACGCAGCTCCTGTTTGCGAAAGTGGGCGGCAGGCGTGCCGGCCTGCGGGAGCTGCCTGTCTTCTACCAGGAACTACTATGGGTTTGGAACTATGTCGCTTCCAGGCGGAGCTCTCCCCCGTCAGGAGCGGCAGCTCTCCTTCGGGAGCCGCTGCTCAGGAATCCGCACCTCCACGAACGCGGGTTCGGGCGGCTGGCGGAGGGCAGGGCTGTGCCTGGCAAGGTGACCAGAGTCGGGGACCTGTTCGATGGCGGAGGAGTGGGCTGGATGGCGCCGGAGGAGCTGGTGCGGCGCCTGTCCTGGGCCAACGTCCGGCTCGTGGTCGAAGCCATCGAATCGGTGAAAGCGGCACTGGGCCCCGACTCCACTAGATGTATCGAGGCGGCTCAAGCACGTGGGGCGATCCCATCCGAGCTTACCCCCGTTCAGACGGAATTCCTCATCGGCGCCCGGCCCTGAAACTCCCCTCGGGAACCGACGCCTCACAACTTGAGCCGTCTCGAGGAAATACCCTCCATGCCTTTTCATTCCGCGTGGAGGGGTTTCCTGTACGGGCTGCTCCTGCACACTCTTCTCTTTGCCATCTTCGTCTACCGTCCGGACACGCCTTGGCGTGGCGTCTTGCCGACTGGCGGCGGCGGAGGTCCCCAATGGAGGGCTCTCTACGCGGGAGTCCTCCCTTGTTCCATCGGGGACTTGGCCTGGAGGGTGTTGCACGGAGCGGTCCCATGCAATAAGGTTTTAAGTAGGTTCACGGACTCCCAGGCCGCCTGCATTTTTTGCGGCCTGGAGGAGTCCGTGTTTCATGTTTATATGGAGTGTGAGAGGTTGCAGCCCCTCTTTCACTACTTGAAGGGGCTGCTCCTCGATTTTTGGTTGCACTTCAGTCCCACGCTCTTGATCTACGGTCACCCGGTGCGGAGGGGAGCGGACAGGTTGGAGGACCTCCTTGTGGGCCTGCTCCTGGGCCTGGCTAAAAGAGCCATCAATTGGTCCAGGCAGCGGGCGGTCGAGGGGGTCGTCCAGCCGGATGGCCTGCCTCTCTTCCGCGACCATGTTCGCGCCCGGGTGGCCCTGGAGATGGAGCACGCGGTGTCCGCCGGTGCGCTTGAGTATTTCCGCGACCGGTGGGCGCCGCGGGGACTGGAGTGCATCATCAACCCGGAAAACCAAATTTTAATTTGATTTGTTAAGTTTTAGTTGAACTTTTGTTTACAGTCCAATTTGGTTTTTTTTTGGTACAAACAAAAAGAGTACCCTCTGTTCAGTAAATACCTGTTATTATTGTTCTCCTGCAGTCCGTGTATTATTTATACTCGGACACTACACTTTTAGTACATGTTTTCCACCTCTATTTGTTTTCTGAACTCTTTAAAGTTTGCCATTAAATTTAGTAAACGTGTGATTCTGATAGTTGAAGCCACAATTATAACCTAACTTTCCCAACAGGAATGGACTTGGTTTGAGTCGGACGCCTGTTTTACATCCCACCTGATTTTGCACGCTGTTGACTTCAATGGAGATTAAAATCGGACAGGTTGTAAAATTGGCCATTCGAATGCCCTGTTCCCCCGGAGTGGGTTAGGTTAAAATCAGGGCTGATTCTTCCTGTTTCTTTCGCTTTGCTCTTGTTGTTAATGTGCCTTTTCAATGCAATATTTTTATTTTATTTTTTTAAATTTTGTTTGCTGTTAGATTTTTTTCTACTTACTTCTCATTTGAATTTTTTGTTGCCCCCAAATCTTGTGTGGAATACTGGCGTATAGCTTGATTGTACCTTGTATTTAATTTCACTATGCTACACTCCAAACTACCACTGCTGTGCCTGAGAAACCAACACTCAGGCTGACCTCTTGAAAAAGATCTTCAGGGGTAATTTTATGAGTCCTTGTTCTGATGGGTTGCTTTGCTTACTGTAAGGACTCGTAAAGCGCCCCCCTTGGTTCTAAAACCCCAAAAGCGCATTGCTTTGTACACTGCTACTGGGGCTATGCATGTGGTCAGCGCAAATCAGCTATTTGCAGGTGCAATGCCTGGGGTACAGTAGCATAGTGGGTATGTTACTGGACTAGTAATCCAGAAGCCTGGACTAATGATCTGGGGATATGAGTTCAAATTCCACCACGGCAGCTGGGGAATTTAATTTCAGTTAATTAAATTTGGAATTTAAAGCTAGTATCAATAATGGTGGGTATGAAACTACTGGATTCTCATAAAAACCCATCTGGTTAACTAATGTCCTTTAGGGAAGGAAATCTGCTGTCCTTACCCAGTCTGGCAATCTGCTGTCCTTACCCGGTCTGGCCTACATGTGACTCCAGACCGACAGCAATGTGGTTGACTCTTAACTACCCCTCTGAGATGGTGCAGCAAGCCACTCAGTTGTCTAAGGTGGCTCATCACCACCTTCTCAAGGGCAATTAGGGATGGGCAATAAATGCTGGCCTTGCCAGCGACACACACATCACATGAACGAATAAATAAAAAAAATTCCCAAACATTGAAATCAATGGATGGAAAATCGTGAGGCTTTTGCAAAATTTACCCATATATATTTTTCAGAGGCAGATTTTTGGTGGTAGAATTGTGATACTTCTTCTTAGGCAGTCCCTCGGAACTGAGGATGACTTGCTTCCACATTAAAAATGAGTTCTCAGGTGACTGATGAGTCCAATGCGGGACCTACAGTCTCTGTCACAGGTGAGGCAGACGGTGGTTGAAGGGGCGGGTGGGTGGGGTGCTTGGGTTGACGTGCGCTCCTTGCGCTGCTTGCGCTTGGCTTCCGCTTGCTCCCAGCGAAGAGACTCAAGGTGTTCAGCGCCTTCCTGGATGCTTCTCCTCCACTTTGTGCGGTCTTAGGCCAGGGATTCCCAGGTGTCAGTGGGGATGTTGCACTTTTTCAAGGAGGCTTTGAGGGTGTCCTTGAAGCGTTTCCTCTGCCCACCTGGGGCTCTCTTGCCGTGTCGGAGCTCCGAGTAGAGCGCTTGTTTTGGGAGTCTCGTATCGGGCATGCGGACGATGCGACCCGTCCACCGGAGCTGATCGAGCGTGATCAAAGCTTCAATGCTTGGGATGTTGGCCTGAGCGAGAACACTGATGTTGGTGTGTCTATCCTTCCAATGGATTTGCAGGATCTTGCGGAGGCAGCGTTGGTGGTACCTCTCCAGTGCTTTGAGGTGCCTGTTTTACATGGTCCATGTCTCTGAGGCATACAGCAGGACGGGTATCACTGCTGCTCTGTAGACCATGAGCTTTGTGCCAGGTTTGAGGTCCTGGTCTTCAAACACTCTCTTCCTCAGGCGACCAAAGGCTGCACTGGCACCCTGAAGGCGGTGTTGGACTACGTCATCGACGTCTGCCCTTGTTGACAGTAGGCTCCCGAGGTATGGAAAGTGATCCACATTGCCCAAGGCCTTGTCGTGGATTTTGATAATCGGGGGGCAGTACTGTGTGGCGGGGGCAGGTTGGTAGAGGACCTTTGTCTTACGGATGTTTAGTGTAAGGCCCACATTAATGCTTTGGGAACATGAACAGAGGACAGAGAACTGTAATTAAAACCATAACGAGCTGCCATGGCCAAAATAATGATTGGAGGAGGACTGAACGGCCTCATCATATTCCTAAGCTTCTACTGCTATCAATGGCAAGAAAGGATTGTTGCAGTACAAATGAAATGATGTAGCACTCTGGCACAGAACTTCAAGTGGCAGCAGTGCACATCAGGAATTTGAGGATTGAGGCTACAATGGATGGAAAATTGTTTGGGCTGCAAATTGAGCATGCTGACCTCTGTGCCTGGATTGCCAATAATATGCTCCTGTCACACAAAGCTCTGAGCCAAGAGTAATAAATTGCAAAATTATCCTCATTACTTCTTTCAGTAAGCTGTTTTCTATAAAAAGCTTATCTCTGGATTGTAAATATTAGCTTGACCGTAAAATTTTCTTTCAAGTGCATTTCTGAGTGCACTGTCCTATTCCTTTTTTGGCTGGCTCACTTAGTGGGTAAATAAACTGCCCTGAGATCTGGAAGGTGTCCTCAGGCTAAGGAAAATCAGTCGGGGTTATTCTTTACTATGAAGGGTCAAGATCCATTGTGGAAACTATAAGGGTGATTCTGAGATCCGGCACTCCCAGTGGAAGTGCGTCTGTCACAGGGAGCACATCTTGAGAAGGCATAAGAAAGAATGGGGGAAAAATTTGGTTGCTTTGCGCCTCCCGTTAGTGCCCTAAGAGGGCGCTAATGGGGCGCAAAGCAACTAGCGCTCGGGCGCGGCGATGTTTGCGCTGTTCGCGAAACTGACCAGACATTTTGTGACGGCACTAAACACTACCGCCACGATCTCCTACGCCCGCAGATCGTGACGTCAGGTAAGCGTGCAATGCCCCGGTAGCGCCCCGGACCAGATATTGAGTGGCACCCCCTGCTTTATCGCCTGCCGCTAGCAACGACAGGTTGAGGGGAGCGTTTTGCAGTCAGGAAGGGACTGGGGGAGCGCTATTTAAAGGTGACCGCTTCCTGCCTTTTTTTGTCGGCGACATTTTTGCAGCACGTATTCAGAGAGAGATAGAGAGAGAGAGAGACTTCTGGAGAGATTCAACGCTGTGTGAAGGAGTTTTGGGTACTGAGCAGCACTTTGCAAGTTCATTTTGATTTGACCTTCCTTGTATCGATTTAGAAGAGACTATGGGGGCTGCACTCTGAGCTCTTTCCCTGGGCCTCTCCAGTGTTCTTTCCAGCAGATTTGATGTACAGGTCTCTCCAGGCCGAGATTCAAGGCTGCAATGAGCAGGGTGTGGATGGAGAGCAAGATCGACCCTCCCCTTTAAGAACTGGCCGGCGCCATTGTGTCTGTGTTCCATTGCTGACTGACATCACATCTGAGGTAGCACCTCGCTCCTCGGCATTAGCGCCTTAAGGGAGGTGTGTAGTGCCTGATTTAGCGCTCCAATCACCTCCGGGGTGATAGAAGCCAAGTTTGCAGTTGGAGGCGATAATTAGCGCCAGGCGCTAAACTTTGCGCCCGGCTGATAATTGCGCCCCAAACGGGACGATACCGAATTTCTCCCCCAATGAGTCCGGAGCAAGGGAAATCCAAAGCTTTATTATGGGGTCCAGAGGAGCACTCCTGGCCCACAAGGACACCTCAAATAAAATTTTAAAACTTACCTGCCTTGGCCTCTACTGGCCCACGATCCAGCTCCCGACAGGCTTGGCTTATCGGGGAAGCCGTCACTGCTCCCCCTTTTCAGGCCTCCAAATAAAATAGAAGATCGAGTCTCGATCTGCATATTAAAACAAGACCCCGCTTGGTTCAAAAGAGCATGTTAACATCAGGACTCGGCGGGAAAGCAGCGGGTTCAGAGGTGGTAAGTGGCTGCCTTCATTTTAACAGCCTCCCCCACCACCCCCCCACCCCCCTGCCCCCACCGCCCAGTTTCTGCCAGCCGAGGGGGTGTTAAAATCAGGGCCACGACATTAACACGAACCAAATGTGTAACTGATGCAGAAGATAAATAGCTGCACACTGTACAAATTTACAATTGCAATAATTGAGTTAAAAACGAATTTGTAGCATTGCAAATATGAAGTGACTGCTTTTTCAAATGCTATTTGTCAGGTGCCTTGTTACCAGTGACAAAGTGCAGCTCACTTGACAGTTGACGCATATGTTTTGCTGTATATTTATGAGAGACCTAGCTTTATAAGCCTCCATCTACTGCTGGACTGTGAATACAGAAATATTTGCAACTGCTGCCGTCTAATAAAAGTGTGTAAATGGGTAACGGCACCACTAGGAAGCAGCTGGTCAGAGTTGAGTAAGCTTTGCAAACTAATTACATTAATTCTGTCTGACAGATTCAGTCCATGCATTAGATATCAGCATGGCAGCTGTGACCGGACTGTTAGCTATCGCTGCCATACCACTTCATTTTGCATGTAATAACTATCCATCATCTGTCATGCAACACGTAAATAAGCAGCTTTGTACATTACTTAGGTCTCATCACTGACCTAATTTCTTCATTTAAACAAAAAAAAATTTTTTTTCCCCAAATTGCCTCGTTTCTGAATGGAATTAGCCCCAGCTCCAGGCGAGATTGAAAGAAAATAATCAATCTCACATCAGTGACTAGTGTAGAAAATTTCCTAGAGGCTTTTCCAGTTTGTACATCACTGAAAAACACTCCAACACCTTCTGGCTTTCCCCATGCTCAAAAGATGGGGGCCTCTCGTCACAGGTCACTAGTTGGGCCTCAATTGGAGTATTGTGTCCAATTCTGGGCACCACACTTTAAGAAGGCCTTGGAGAGGATGAAGAGGAGATTTACTTGAATGATACCAGGGATGAGGGACTTCAGTTATGTGGAGAGACTGGAGAAGCTGGGATTGTTCTCCTTAGAGCAGAAAAGGTTAAGGGGAGATTTAATAGAGGTGTTCAAAATTATGAAGGAGTTAGATATATTTCTTAAGGCTAAAGGGATCAAGGGATATGGGGAGAAAGCAGGGACAGGGTACTGAATTTGGATGATCAGCCATGATCTCATTAAATGGCGGAACAGGCTCGAGGGGCCGAATGGCCTACTCCTGCTCCTGTCTTCTATGTTTCTATGAAGGGCTTTGATAGAATAAATAGAATAAACTGTTTCCACTGGCAGGAGGGTCGGTAACCAGAAGACACAGAGTTAAGGTAATTGGCCAAAAATCCAGAGGGGAGATGAGGAGAACTTATTTTATAAAACGGACCTTATCTGGAATGCACTGCCTGAAAGGATGGTGGAAGCAGATTCAATAATAACTTTCAAAGGGAATTGGGTAAATACTTGAAAAGGAAACGTTTGCAGGCCTATGAGTAAGGTGCAGGGGAGTGGGACCAGTTGGATAGCTCTTTCAAAGAGCCAGCACAGGCACGATGTGCCGAATGGCCTCCTTCCATGCTGTACGGTTCTAAGATCAGGACCTCTCAGAGTAGTGGGTCCTCAGCAGTCTTGCCAATTTGCATGGTTGGGTGGTGCCTCCCTATGTTAAATTGATCCTTGTTATAATCACCTTCCCACGACTCTAGCATGTTAAGGAAAAGTCTAAGCAAGGTGCCCGGAAATCCCCTACAGCTCATTCAAAAGGCTGATACTACTAGTTTGCTTTCCACTTCACCTTGCAGATTTCACCTTCATTACACTGTATTGTATTGTATGCTTGCAAGCAATGTCTAGCTATCAGTGCCAGAGGACTGAAGAGTACTCTAGAAGGGTTCTAAATACATCTGAATAGTACTAGTTAGTGCACAGAGGGCACTTGTGCAAACACTACTTGACACGTGATATTAAGAATATATATAAGGGACACCAAGCTTGATTGGAGTGCAGGTCGGAGAATCAGGGCTACAGTGTTATATTGCTATTTCTGTCCTGTGCTGCCTTCAAGTACAGGACTGCAGAATCAGCCTATAGTTCTTTCATATCACAAAATGATAAATAATAGTCTCTTCAATCAAAGTGGTGAAGGTATTCATGCCAGTTCCATCAGCATAAGTAACGGTTTGTGGGTGGGAGCCATGGCTAGTCCTAATTAACTGATTATTCTCATGTAATAGAGGCAATAAAAGGCTGGATTTTCCGCACAGGCACAGTCCCTGCCGGAAGTGTGATGGGCCAGGAGTTCCGCCCGCTGCTGTCATTAGTGTTGACCCCGTCATCATTTCCAGAGTCCGCATGGTTTGCACATTTAGGGTGAGCTTCCAAGCAGTGGAAAGGACTGCCGTTGGGGGCTCACCTGCTAGAAGGCAGGAAATAGTGTCCTTCTGAAAGATGTAAAGATCTGCAGCAGCTCAAAGCGCCCACAACACCAAACTTAATTTTTATCAGCGTCAATGTAATTTCCTCAGGTGGAAATGTCATAGGTGATTGGTGCAGGGCTCAGAATGCTCCTCCTTGCAGATTCCAATGTTAAAGTTCTGCCTCGGGAGGTTAGGCTCAGGAGGAACTCTTTGTAACTGACAAAAGGGGGGACCCCAAGGCCAACTATAGCAAATACGTGGAAGGAGATGGCTAGTGCAATCATTGCAAATGTTATTATTTGACACATGGGGCTAGATTTTGACTTTCTGCGATAGTGTAAAATGGGCGATAGCGAATCGGCAGCCCGCTTTACATCGCTCCCCATTTGTATTTCCATTGAAGTCCCCATTGCACGACTTGCACAATGTCATAATGGACGTTCATAGACTATGAACCATGGGGGTCATCCCTCCTGATCTTCTGCCAAAACTTCAGTGGAAGGTCAGTGGGAATCCTGGAGAAGCGATGTCAATCGCCATTTTTCGGTTTTTATGCCATTTCTCGGGGGTTCCACTGAAGGTACGGCGGGAGAGTGGGAATTGCAGGTGAACATATACAAGCACTGCTTTTTTAGATAGGTGAACGGCCAACCCGCATTGCACAGGACACAACCTTGATTGAAAAGTGTAAAAAAGATGAGATAAATCAGAAAGTGTCCGTTAAGCAATACTATAAGTTTGGGCTTTTTAAAAATACTTGTAGATTGTGGAAGAAAGGGAAGGATTAAAGGAGATTAAAAATTCCATAGTATTGAAATCCTGGAGAAAAGTAATTCAAAGTAGGAGATGATGCAATGAGTCTTGATCTCAACATAGTGAGAATGCACGGAGGAAGAACAGCATGCAGGAGAGGATTTTTATAGACATCTGGATTTTCTTACCCGATACACTAGGTGGTACTTTATTGTTGTCCATTAGGAAATTTACTCGTATGTTTAATGTTCTTTGATAAAACATCAAATATCAGGTCTCTCAAGACCAATATTTTAATTTCCCATGTTTTTATTGATATAAGTTATATACTATTGTACTTTTGCCACTTGACCAATCAGAACACCTGAAATAATAACCTGATTATATTTTATTACATGATAAAACACAAGTTTAAAGCACACAAAAATAGCATCAAAATCTGCCCTCCCCCCTCTCCATGTAAAAAATGCAGGTTAAATGACAGGGTTACTCTGAGCCTAATCGTTCTGTCAGCACACTCACTGCACAATAACAATAGTTTCTATTTACATTTCTGTTTAGCAGAGCACTATTTGAGTTTGTATAGAGGATAATGTATAATACCACCATTGTCAGCTAGTAGGTTTTTTACAGGATTAAAAGCTTCTTTCTCTCTCAGCCTGCAGACTTGGCACTGCTCCATCATATTCAGTTATTGTTGCTGTATAAACTCATACAGCACAGCATATATTTGCATTGGAATAGCTTAGCTATTAGAGTGACTAGTTCTGATACACAGGTCTTCAGCACTACAGCTGGGATGCTGTCTTCGCTGGCTCCAGTGGACTCAGTTGCTTCTTAACTTCACGTGGAGTGAACCCGAATTAGCTGGACCCGAAAATCTATGATGGTGGTGACCTCAGAGGAGGCCAAATAGAATCGTACACTTGGCACTTTTGGTTGAAGACGCTTGAAAACATTTCAGCCTTGTCTCTTGCACTCCAGCAATAGAGAGAATTTCTACCAAAAATTCTCACAAATATGCCCTGAATTCAGAAATCTGACTGACAACCAAAAACTCCCATTCCTACTGGGGGAGGAGAGAAGCTGTGTAACACTGGCGGCACACTATGTTACAGCTTGCCATGAACAGAGGGACAACCAGTAAACTAAGACAAAAGTATATATAAACAAGGCGAATGTATATTTATAAACTCAGGGATATACCTGTTTATACACTGTATGAATGGAACCGCATTTATGTGTTCAACCATAAATGTATTTTGATGCTTTGGCAACATAAGATGTACCTTATCATGCCAATAAAGCGATTTGTATTGTAAATAGTACTGAAGACTTGTGCTCCAGAACTAGCTGCGCCCCTAGCCAAGCTGTTCCAGTACAGCTACAACACTGGCATCTACCCAGCAATGTGGAAAATTGCCCAAGTATGTCCTGTCCTATCTACAAAAAGCAGGACAAATCCGACCCGGCCAATTACCGTCCCATCAGTCTACTCTCAAGCATTAGCAAAGTGATGGAAGGTGTCGTCGACAGTGCTATCAAGCGGCACTTACTCAGCAATAACCTGCTAACTGACGCCCAGTTTGGGTTCCGCCAGGGCCACTCAGCTCCTGACCTCATTACAGCCTTGGTCCAAACATGGACAAAAGAGCTGAACTCAAGAGGTGAGGTGAGAGTGACTGCCCTTGACATCAAGGCAGCATTTGATCGAGTGTGGCATCAAGGAGCCCTAGCAAAACTGAAGTCAATGGGAATCAAGGGGAAAACTCTCCATTGGTTGGAATCATACCTAGCACAAAGGAAGTTGGCTGTGGTTGTTGGAGGTCATTCATCTCAATCACATGACATCACTGCAGGAGTTCCTCAGGGCAGTGTCCTAGGCCCAACCATCTTCAGCTGTTTCATCAATGACCTTCCCTCCATCATAAGGTCAGAAGTGGGGATGTTCGCTGATGATTGCACACTGTTCAGCACCATTCGAGACTCGTCAGATACTGACGCAGTCCGTGTCCATATGCAGCAAGACCTGGACAACATTCAGACTTGGGCTGACAAGTGGCAAGTAACATTCGCACCACACAAGTGCCAGGCAATGACCATCTCCAACAAGCGAGACTCTAACCATCTCCCCTTGACATTCAATGGCATTACCATCGCTGAATCCCCCACTATCAACATCCTGGGGTTACCATTGATCAGAAACTGAACTGGACCAGCCATATAAATACTGTGGCTACAAGAGCAGGCCAGAGGCTGGGAATTCTGCGGCGAGTGTCTCACCTCCTGACTCCCCAAAGCCTTTCCACCATCTACAAGGCACAAGTCAGAAGTGTGATGGAATACTCTCCACTTGCCTGGATGAGTGCAGCTCCAACAACACTCAAGAAGCTCGACACCATTCAGGATAAAGCAGCCCGCTTGATTGGCACTCCATCCACCACCTTCAACATTCACTCCCTCCACCACCGGCGCACCGTGGCTGCAGTGTGTACCATCTACAAGATGCACTGCAGCAACTCGCCAAAGCTCCTTCAACAGCACCTTCCAAACCCGCGACCTCTACCACTTAGAAGGACAAGGGCAGCAGACGCATGGGAACATCACCACCTACAAGTTCCCCTCCAAGCCACACACCATCCTGACTTGGACCTGTATCGCCATTCCTTCACTGTCGCTGGGCCAAAATTCTGGAACTCCCTCCCTAACAGCATTGTGGGTGTACCTACACCATATGGACTGCAGTGGTTCAAGAAGGCGGCTCACCACCATCTTCTTGAGGGCAATTAGGGATGGGCACTAAATGCAGGCCTAGCCAGCGATGCCCACATCCCATCAATGAATAAAAAAATTTAAAAAACATGCTAGGCTCTGTCACAGTTGAGAATGGGATGTTCCTGGAGCTTCCTACTTCCATTAGTTGCCTGATTGTCCACTACCATTCTCAACTAGATATGATGGGGCTACTGATCTGTTGTGGGATCGTTTACCTCTTGTTTAATACCTGCAGCTTTTGGTATTTCGTAAGCAGGTAGCTTCATTCATCTTATTCGAAGGTATGTTTGGTGCTGCTCCTGGCATGCTCTTCTACATTCCCCTACACATTATCCTTTAGAAGAATGAGCTTGATCATTCAAATGGCCTTTTGTGCTCCATACATAATCTTTTTTTCTGCTTGGCTAGCAGTTATTCCCAAAACCTGAATTTGTCAATTCAGATCTACTTAGACTTAACCCATTCTAGGGTACGTAATCCAGCAGCAGAATTAATGAACATGGGTATTGATATCGCCCTTTCACGCACCTTCAAATTAAAATAAAAAACGGCTGCAGGTAATATTCACAACATGAACAAATCCAAAGCTTGGATTTGACTGTGTTTAGTAGGTAAACCTGCTATGCTAGTAGGTATTAGGTTTGATTATCATTCTGTGCTGTAGTTGATATAAGCCAGCGTGACAGTAGGGGCACTGTAATTGCCCTCAGTGTTATGGTGGGGGAAGGGGTGATCAGCTTGGGTTCCTGACATTTACAACTTCATCCCAAAACTCAAATATTTTAATAATGTTCAGTCACAAGAAGTAAAATTACAATATTCTGATGATAGACTGAACCTGGTTTCCTGCTCCTCACCCCATTATTTGAAATATTCAAACCACCTTCCTTTCTGTGGCAAAAGCAATTATAGTTATCCTGCTGCGGCCCTTTTACCTCTCTTTTCATTGCTCCATTGTGGTCTATCTTCCTTCTTCTAGTTCATTTTAAGTCACAATAATAAAGATTGTGTTGGCGATTTTTGTTCAGGCTTTGCAGTGCCCAGTGGTGTGAGCGCAGGGCTCTTGCAGCCAGTAATTATCCAATTCACAGACCTGGGGTTGGATTTTCCTCTGTAATCCGGCCCAAATTGAGCAGAATAGCAATGGAAAACAGGAAGATCCAGCAAGATCTACCTCCAACCCCTACCTCAAGTTTGCTCCCCCAGCCCTGGCCAAGTAGGCCACTGGACGACAGTTTACACACAAATGTTGTTGGGGAGGCAAGGCACTGCAAGCCACCTGGTTTCCAGACCTATCACTGCTGTCTCGGCCAACCACAGGGACACCAGAACAAGGGTGGCAGTAGTCCCTAAGGCAAGTCATTGGATGAAAGGGAGGGTCCAGTAACGGCCTTCTCTCCTTCCATATAGGCCCCACACACTTAGCTTTTTAGGCCGCAGACACCGTTGATATTTGGGGCGCTTGCACTGTCTTTAAATAGCCTCCACCTCTTCAGGTGCATCAGCACCATCCACATTTTCCAGCTTTGCAGTTGCAAGCTCCCTCTAGGTGGTGGAGATCCCACCGGGAGCCGAATTGTATACGTAAAGGCTCCCCTGATCCAGAAAAATGGGTCAGGGACAGGATCTCAGATGGACATCTCACTCTGCTGCAATACTGCCAAGAGGAAAATCAAGTGTCACAACCTACAATTGACACATTTTGTCAGATCTAGCCTGAAATATTGCATACAGTGAATAGCCACTCAATAACAGCCCTCCATTTAAGTCAAGTGATTAAATGATTCTGTAGCATTAAAATTAGACCTAGAGCACCCTCAAGTGTTAGAAACATATTTGTACTATCTTTCACAAAGTACAGATAATACAGTGACTATGAACAAATGCCAGAACCTGCAGGCATGGGGACTTTTATACTTAATAGGCAATACATTCTAACTAATAATTGGAATCGTTCTCATTTAAATAATTCATAATTTATTTACGATTCCCTGTTATTTACATATGCAAACAATATTAGAGTTTAAAAGTGCGATTAAAGGGTCAGTGACAAATCTTTAAAATAAAAATGAATCAAATTGATACAAATACTATTTGGGTTCACTTTCCTTCATTTATATTTTTTAGAATTAATTTGCTACTCCCCACTTTTCCTAGTTCTTTTTAAAAGTATTTTTGACAGTTGTTAGTGATGCAAAGAACCAGACTGTTGAAAAAAAGAATATTTACATATTTGGGTCTGCTTTATTTCACAGTAAGGTGAATCTACTGCTGTTACAACTGGACTCGCCTCATTCAATCCGAATAGCTTCTCTTTCCATAAAAATACAAAATAAGGAACACACCACACTGGCCCACATCAGGTGGGTTGGCTTACTTGACTTAAACAAGCCAACTTCTAACTTTTCTCCAGCATGTCTAACCTCTTTGCCTCAGCCATTGCAGCTTTCTCATTAACAACCCTTTGCAGCCTTCCTGTTTCAAATAACCCCTCTGCTGGTAAACCTGTTGAGCCCTTTATATTTGCCTCTTTACAGACAGACAGGGTACAAAGGACTTTCCAAAACAATGGGTGTCAGGTGTTTTTTTGGTTCCCCATACAAGCTAACAAATTGCTTATTGTTTAGTATCTGGGGAAACAACTTCCATTCAGCACCTGTTTATTAGGTGCTATTTTTTTAAAAGCTTGTAGAAATATAACTCGCTTAAACAGACATTCAAAGTAACTCTTATTTTCAAATTCTTTTTGGGGGAAAAATGGTCAAAAAATCCTGAAACGTGACAATCGCCTTATGAGTTCCCTCAGAAAACCCCATGGAGTTATACATATAATGAATTACTTTGAAGTGCAGTCACTGTGTAATATAGGCAACATGGCAGCCAAATTGCACACAGCAAGATCCCGCTGTTCTACTGAATTTGCTGAGGATTGGAGTGCCTAAGCCCACAGCTGCAACACACATAATATAAGTCTTTTAGAACTGTTTCACCTACATTAAAAAGCACTCTGTGAATGTGAAAAGTGTAGCAGTTACTATTTTGCTTCTTGGCAAGCTTTATATGGTGATCTATTTACATTATTGAGCAGAGATAGCAGTAAAAAGAAGGGGTAAAGATAACATAGAAACGTAGAAATATAGAAGATAGAAGCAGGAGTAGGCCATTCGGCCCCTCGAGCCTGTTCCACCATTTAATGAGATCATGGCTGATCATCCAAATTCAGTACCCTGTCCCTGCTTTCTCCCCATATCCCTTGATCCCTTTAGCCTTAAGAAATATATCTAACTCCTTCTTGAATATATTTAATGAATTGGCCTCAACTGCCTTCTGTGGTAGAGAATTCCACAAGTTCACCACTCTCTGGATGAAGAAATTCCTCCTCATCTCAGTCCTAAACAGTTTACCCCTTATCCTTAGACGGTGACCCCTGGTTCTGGACTCCCCCGCCATCGGGAACATCCTTCCTGCATCTAGTCTGTCTAGTCCTGTTAGAATTTTATAAGTTTCAATGAGATCCCCTCTCATTCTTCTAAACTCCAGCGAGTATAAGCCCAATCGACCCAATCTTTCCTCATACGTCATTCCTGCCATCCCAGGTATCAGTCTGGTGAATCTTCGCTGCACTCTCTCCATGGCAAGAACATCCTTCCTCAGATAAGGCGACCAAAACTGCACACAATACTCAAGGTGTGGTCTCACCAAGGCCCTGTACAACTGCAGCAAGACATCCTTGCTCCTGTACTCGAATCCTCTTGCTATGAAGGCCAATACCATTTGCCTTCTTAACCGCCTGCTGCACCTGCATGCTTACCTTCAGCGATTGGTGCACAAGGGCACCCAGGTCTCATTGCACTTCCCCTTTTCCCAATCTATTGCCATTCAGATAATAATCTGCCTTCCTGTTTTTGCCACCGAAGTGGATAAACTCGCAATTATCCACATTATACTGCATCTGCCATGCATCTGCCCAATCACCCAACCTGTCCAAATCATACTGGAGTTTCTCTGCATCCTCCTCACAGAACACACACGCACCCAGCTTTGTGTCATCTGCAAACGTGGAGATATTACATCGAGTTCCCTCATCTAGATCATTAATATATATTGTGAATAGCTGGGGTCCTAGCACCGATCCCTGCGGTACCCCACTAGTCACTGCCTGCCACTCGGAAAAAGACCTGTTTATTCCAACTCTTTGCTTCCTGTCTGCCAACCAGTTCTCTATCCAAGTCAGTACCTTACCCCCAATCCCATGTGCTTTAACTTGGCACGCTAACCTCTTATGCGGGACCTTATCGAAAGCCTTCTGAAAGTCCAAATACACCCCATCCACTGGTTCTCCCTTATCTATTCTACCAGTTACATCCTCAAAAAATTCCAGTAGATTAGTAAAGCATGATTTACCTTTTGTAAATCCATGTTGACTTTGTCCGATCCTGTCACTCTTTTCCAAGTGCTCTGCTATTACATCTTTTATAATGGACTCTAGCATTTTCCCCACTACCGATGTCAGGCTTACCAGTCTATAATTCCCTGTTTTCTCTCTACCACCTTTTTTAAATAGTGGGGTTACATTAGCTACCCTCCAATCCATGGGAACTGTTCCAGAGTCGATAGAATTTTGGAAGATGACCAGCAATGCATCTACTATTTATATGGGCCACTTCCTTAATTACCCTAGGATGTAGATTATCAGGCCCTGGGGATTTATAAATAAATAATAGATAAACAGAAAGACAAACAAAGAAATAACTGAGGGAAATGATAGAAGACATTAGAGAAGGACTGGGGTACAATGAAAACATAGGATTATGTGATCTATTATTGAGGTTGCTTTTGACTTTGTTAAATGATAACATGCAGCGTGAACTACCTGGGCTCAGAACCAGTAAATCATTAGTTACTGCTGATCACAGAATAGTACCTCTGCTTTTTCTAAACACACCCTCGATTCCTGCATTCTTCTCTTGAGGCCTCAACTACCCCACTCATTGGCAATCAAAATCTCCAATATTATGCAGTGGCTTTACTGCGGAGAGGCCCTCTTGAGCTTCATAACCCAAACATATCTAAATACCGGACTCACTGAAGAAACAAAACACAAACAGCTGAGATGAAAATAGAACTACGGCAGAGAAGGAACAAAAAGAAACCAAGGACCGGAATAAGAATAGCAAAATGAAAATTGCAACATAGGTTTTAAATATCGAATCTGAAATTCCTGGGATCTGCCTCACTCTGCAAATGTAGCAGAGTGGAACCCTTGCCTGCCCAAACCCTAACCCAAAGAGGCCATTCCTGATGCCAGGGATGGGGTCATTGGCATGTGTGGGATGGGCGCATCGTGCCTGCAAGGATGCCTCAGGGATGTTCACCCCATTTCGTCTGTCAAAAGACAGAGTAGCCCAAAGCAGGTCCTCTAAAGGGACCCTGAGGCCCATCCGGGATTCAACGAAAAGAATGTAAAATTGGCTGAAACTGCGAGAGGAGCTTTCTTTGGGGAAGCCCTGGGACCTTTCCTGAAGCCTCAGCAGTACTCAAGCCAGCTCTCAGCTGGTGTGAGTTCTACTAAGGCCTATAGGTTTAAAAGGTAGAAATTCTTGAGAAAGCCCGGAAACTCTTCCAGACATAGTCCCTTGACATGGAGGGAGGAGGCGGGCGGAAGATCTGCCCACGACCCCCTACTAGAATTTAAAGGACAATCTAAATCAGGTTGCACCACAAATTCCTGGATCCCTAGGTGGAAATCGGGAAAATGCATAAAGACTAGTATGAAACAGTTACTCGATTCCTCTACGGGAAAATACAAATTTACAAATCTGCAGTGCAGTGTTATTGCATTTTTCATTGCACCTGTGCTTGGAAGCTTTTCAACCTCAAAACAATTAAAAATCTGAAAGTGAAAATATAGTTTGGTTTTTTGAGGGGAGAGTAAAAATCCCCTCCAGGCTAATATCATGATACCCTAATTATGTATTCCTAACCTTTCCCCAGTCTTCACAGCCCAGAATATCATGTGCTGTGTTGCACCTACAAGGCAGATCAGATCGGGCATGCTCACTGCTGACTTTCTTTCTCCTCACCCTGAAAGATAAACAGCTCCCTCTACTGGTTTGGGTCTTGTACCTCTAGTAGGTCTCCTACTGGCTGGAAATTGGTTCTCAAGCCTTTTTAATATACAAAAGACTCTCAGCAATTTAATTTCCTCTGTGCTTTAATTTTATTGCACTGGATAACATGTTTGAGTTAAATTATTGACGATTATTTTGATAAATTGTTAACTTGTTTAAAATAAACTAGTTAATAACTGTGTTAAAGCAGAACAGAGAGAAATTTAAATCAAAAGCATTATCCAGGGCATTAAAATGACACACAAAGTAAATTAAACCCCTTAATTTCCCCAGATTAAAATCTTTAAATAAGGGTTATTTGCTTCTTGTAGGACTATTTTGTGATATTGGGCTGCCCCAGTGCCTGATTTGCCACATGATTACCTCGCCTAGTAGCTCGTGGCATGAACAAGCAGTGTTATTTCAAGGGCTGGTCCACTACATT
This sequence comes from Somniosus microcephalus, assembly GCF_052327205.1. NCBI lineage: Eukaryota > Metazoa > Chordata > Chondrichthyes > Squaliformes > Somniosidae > Somniosus > Somniosus microcephalus. Next base: position 33,394,205 of record NC_140992.1, read on the forward strand.
GTTTGTTGCTGGTTTGTCATTTGAGGCTGCTGGTTAGCTTCTGGGCATTTTATGGCCTGATTTCAGGCTGTGAAAACTTAACTCTGACTTCTGCACTGTTTTTGGCTGCCTTCTAAGCAGTTTTACTGTAGCCATGGGTGGTCTGGTCAGACTGCCTTTGAGGCTGGAGGACTTGGTGGAGCAGCAAGGAAGACAGGCGCGAGCAGGACCAGCTCGCAGAAGAGGGAGGAGGAGGTTGGCACCGCGCAGCGGGTCTTCAGGGAGCACTTCCCCTACCTGAACTTCACTGAGGAGCAATGTCTCAGGCACCTTCACCACAAAGGAGGCTGTAATGTATATACCTTTAAGGAGGGAACTATGTTTTACAGCTCATGTATACTGCAGTACCGGCAGTGACCACACCTGTATATAGCACTGAGTAGTAATCTGTACAGATCAGTTGCAGTGTGAGCCACGTTGAGTAAACACCTGTTGTACCATTCTCCGCAGTCTCTGTCTTATTATACACGAACGCAACATTGGCGATGAGGCAGGTTCGAAGCTACCTGCAACTCTGCATCACCTCCTGGGGATTCGTTCCTGGAGAGCAGTGGATTGGAGGTCAAGGCCAGAGACTCGGGCGTCGACCACGGGCAACCGCCCAGTCATCCAGCAGAGACTCGAGAATTGCGGGGGAGGCTGTCGAGAGCCAGGCTTGGCTTTCCAGTCGAGGTGGTCCAGCGAAACGGGCTGGCAACAGGTAGTGCGCAGACCCTTCCCGGACAGCGGTGGGCTAGAGCCCGACCGAGCGGCACAGCAAAGGGCCAAGCAGCGTCGACGGGGGAGAGAGAGAGAGGGCAGAGCGCACAGGGCGCAGCCGGTGTTCAGGGGCCGAGCAGCGTCGGAGAGAGGGAGAAAGAGACGCGCAGAAACCCACGAGGCGCCGCCATTGCCACAAGGACTGCCGAGAGCGGTGTTGGCAGCAGCGCAAGAGAAGCGCGCAAAACTTACAGGGCGCCGCCATTGCCACGAGAACCGCCAGGAGCGGTGTTAGCAGCAGCGGGGGAGGAAGGAAAGCGCGGGAGATGCCATTTTAAGCCATTGGGAGACACCATTTTAAACCACACCCAAAATGCGGAAGAGTGGCAGTATCACCGCATTTGACAATGAAGTCGAAGATTGGACTACATATGTCGAACGAATAGAGGTGTACTGCAAGGCAAATGAGGTGTCAGATGACAAGAAAGCGTCGGTATTGTTAAATTTAATGGGTGCAAAGACGTATGGTTTATTACGAAATCTAGTAACGCCAACGAAGCCAATGGAAAAGAGTTTTGAAGACATAGTAACGATACTAAAGGAACATTTAAACCCCACACCGCTGCTGATAGCAGAAAGATTCAAGTTTCACAAACGGAACCAGCATAAGGATGAAAGCAATGCTGATTATTTAACAGAACTGCGCAAACTATCGAAACACTGCCGGTTTGGAGCAGGACTGGCAGATACCTTAAGGGACAAGTTTGTGTGTGGGCTTCAAAGTGAAGGAACCCAGAAACGGCTTTTATCTGAAAAGGACCTTACGCTGGAAAAGGCTTTCAGCATTGCGGTATCATATGAAGCAGCAGCACGGGGCGCTGCAGAGATACAACAGAGACCGCAAGAATATGGCACAAACGAAATGTCATATGGAACAGAGAAGTGCTATCGCTGCGGCAGAACAACACACGACCAGAATGATTGCTGGTTCAAAGACAAAGTGTGCAGACAGTGTGGAAAAGTAGGACACATAGCACGAGTCTGCAGGTCGGGAAAGAAAACCAGCAATAAGAAACCTACCAAAGGAAAGTACAAGAAGGTACATAAGATGACGGAGAATAGTTCAGATGAACAAAAGAGTGATAACGACTCCGAAAGCAGGGAACTGAGTTGTCTGAAACTACATAATGTGATCACAATGGAGGATCACCGAACCATTTGGGTCACTCTCAAGTTAGCAGGAGTCCAGGTAAAGATGAAATTGGACACAGAATCAGCCCTAACAGTCATAAACCGACGGGACTATGAGCGGTTATTCTCACACATACCTTTGAGAGACACAAAAATTATTTTGAAGACGTACACGGGGCAAAAAGTCTACCCCAAAGGAAAAATAAGGGTGACCGTTATATATAACGGTAAGGAAACACCAAAACTAGACCTGTATGTATTGCAAGATGGAGGCCCACCATTACTGGGACGTGAATGGATCCGGAAAATACAACTGGATTGGCATTCCATACAGGCACTGACTGTGGCTGACAAAAAGGATGACGACGTCACACCTGGGCGACTGTCAAAGATCCTAACTGACGCGAAAGAAGTGTTCCAGCAAGGACTCGGAACACTAAAAGGCATGACAGCGACGATTAAAATTGAAGAAAACGCAAGCCCAAAATTTTTTAAGGCCAGACCGGTACCTTATGCAATCCGCCCAGCCGTCGAAGCAGAGCTGGAGAGTCTGGAACGTTCAGCTGTACTGTCCAAGGTAGACTGGAGCGAGTGGGCTACACCCATCGTCCCTGTGATGAAAAAGTCGTTGAGCAGCACGCCTGGGGAACCAAGGAAGGTTCGCATCTGTGGGGACTTTAAGGTAACAGTGAACCCGGTCCTTCACACCGTACAATATCCACTTCCACGGATTGAAGATATTTTCACCTCGCTATCTGGAGGGAAACGTTTCACTAAGATTGATCTGGCCCAGGCGTATCTGCAAATGGAGGTAGAAGAAGCATCAAAAAAATAACTCACAATCAACACCCATAAAGGTCTCTACCAATACAACCGGCTGGTATTCGGGGTAGCATCAGCTCCAGCTATTTGGAAGAGGGCAAAAGAACAAGTCCTGCAAGGGACCGCAGGGACCCAGTGTTATTTGGACGACATCCTGGTCATGGGCGAAAATGACAGTGATCACCTTGCCAACCTGGAGCAGGTGCTCACTAGATTGCAGGAATATAGGCTCTGAGCTAACCGCCCCAAATGCGAGTTTTTTAGAAAACAGATCTCGTATTGTGGCCACGTTATCGATAAAGAGGGGTTACATAAGTCCCCAGAGAAGATTGAGGCAGTAGTCCAGGCTCCAGCACCGGAAAATGTGTCACAACTGAGGTCGTTCCTCGGGCTGGTAAACTACTACCATAAGTTCTTGCCAAATTTGTCTACAATACTACACCCACTGAACACCCTACTGCAAACTGGGGTGCCATGGAAGTGGAGTGACGAATGTAGACGAGCTTTCCAGAAGAGCAAAACACTAATCACATCGAAAGAGGTATTGGCCCATTACAACCCAGCATTACCAATTCGGTTGGCATGTGATGCGTCACCCTACGGCATTGGAGCGGTGCTGTAACACAAATTCTCGGTCGGCTCAGAGAGGCCAAAACCTTTGCGTCACGATCACTAACCTCAGTCGAGCGTAACTACGCCCAGATTGACAGGGAGGCCCTCAGCCTAGTGTGGGGAGTGAAAAAGTTCAATCACTATCTGCACGGGCAGAAATTCACCTTGCTGACTGATCACCAGCCTCTTGCCTCCATTTTTAATCCGAAAAAGGGCGTTCCGGTGATGACTGCGCAACAACTACAAAGATGGTTACTTTTTCTAGGGGCGCACCACTATGAGATTGACTATAAGGGCACGAAACAGCATGGAAATGCTGATGGGCTATCACGCCTGCCACTGCCTACTGCGGAGGAAGCACCAGCAGTGGATCCTGTCGAAATATTCCATTCGACTATAGTTGAACACCTACCGGTAACTAACGCTTGTATCGAAAAGGAAACCCGAAATGACCCGACACTGTCTCGGGTATATGATTTGACGGTGAAGGGATGGCCAGCACATGGCGACTCACTGTTGCCAGCATTCTCGACAAGGAGAGAACAGCTGTCAGTGTGCCGGGGGACCTTGATGTATGGATCCCGAGTGGTAATTCCACCCAAGTTAAGGGATACAGTGCTCAATGAGCTTCATGAGGGTCATCTGGGAGTGGTAAAAATGAAAAGCCTAGCCAGGGCTTATGTGTGGTGGCCGGGAATCGATAAACAAATCGAGGACCTGGCCAAGAGCTGCTCAGGATGCCAGAAAGTCCAAAATGCACCACCACAGGCCCCTCTACACCCATGGGAGTGGACCTCATCTCCATGGCAACGGGTGCATATTGATTTTGCTGGTCCATTCATGGACTCAATGTTTTTAATAGCCGTAGATGCGCACTCGAAATGGCCTGAGGTCATCAAAATGTCCTCCACCACCACGGAGAAAACTATTGCAGTCCTACGGACCATTTTTGCCAGGAATGGCTTGCCAGAACAGATTTGCTCCGACAACGGACCACAGTTTGTGTCCGAAGAGTTCCGGAGGTTCTTGAAAAAGAATGGGGTAAGGCATTACACATCCGCCCCATATCATCCAGCCACAAATGGATTGGCTGAGAGGTTCGTACAAACCTATAAGAAGGCAATAAAGGCTATGTACAATGACAACATTCCGCTGCAGCACAAGGTGGACAATTTCCTGTTCGCCTACCGGAATGCGACACATGCAGTCACCAACCAGGCCCCGGCCATGATGTTCTTTAACCGAAGGTTAAGATCTCGCCTGGATTTGCTCAGACCAAACGTACGAAGAGTTGTTGAGAGTAAGCAATTCCAGCACATCCATGAGAAGCCAACAAGGAGCTTCAATGTAGGGCAACCAGTCTTGGCTCGCGACTACCGAACAGAAAAATGGCAGCCAGCAACGATATGCACACGGCAGGTCCCACTAATGTACACAGTGGACGTTGGGGAGAGCATCGTGAGACACCATGCTGACCAGATCCTAGAGTCACAGGAACAAGTCAACCCCATGCCTCGCCCATACGTACCTGGTGATGAACCCGATGTACAGGTCGCATCTACCCCAGAAACAGTAGCATCGGAAGCTGATGAACCAACCGACGACAGGGGGCCAGAATCGCCTCCGCACCAAGAGCAAGACACTCGGGAAAGGCACTATCCAGAAAGGATCAGGAAGCCTCCCCAAAGACTGAATATATAAATAGACTATTTTCAGCTAATGTTGCATGTTAAAAGTGTTAATTGTAATTAGTTTGATATTTAATTGTTAAATGAGTGTTATGGCACTGTTAATCTAAAAGGGGAGGAATTGTAATGTATATACCTTTAAGTGGGGAACTATCTTTTACAGCTCATGTATACTGTAGTACCGGCAGTGACCACACCTGTATATAGCACTGAGTAGTAATCTGTACAGATCAGTTGCAGTGTGAGCCACGTTGAGTAAACACCTTTTGTACCGTTCTCCACAGTCTGTGTCTTATTATACATGGACGCAACAGAGGCTGTCACCGAGCTATGTCACCTGCTGCAGCCACAGTTTGAGCCTTGTACTAGAGCATGGACAGCACTGCCTGTGGCTGTCAAGGTCACCGTGGCCCTTAACCTTTATACAACAGGCTCCTTCCAGGCTGCAGCAGGTGACATCAGTAATATCTCACAGTTGGCAGCCCGATGCTGTATCAGGGAGATGGCTGAGGCTCTCCGCGCCAGGAGAAACACTTACATCTCTTTCCCCATGGACAGAGCGAAGCAGGGCGAGAGAGCATTAGACTGCACCCACTTTAAAGGCTTCCACAGGACGCAAGGTGCCATAGACTGCACTCATGTTGCCTTGCATGCTCCCTATCACCATCCTGGCATCTTTCTCAATAGAAAGGGATTGCACTCCCTCAACGTCCAGTTGTTTGTGACTGCAGGCAACACACTGCAGGTTTGTGCTGGATTTCCTGGCAGCAATCGTGAATTATTCATCTTGCGTCAGGTTACAGGCTGTCTACTCAGCAACAAGGGCTATCCCCTTCAGACTTAGCTCATGATTCCAGTTAGGAGCCTGGGCATAGTTGCAGAGCTGGCCTAGAATGGGAGCCGTGCGGCCACCAGAAACGTCATTGAGCAGACTGTCAGCGTGCTCAAGCAACGTTTTCACAGCCTGGATCGTTCCAGAGGAGCAACTGTCCAGAATTGTGGTCATCTGCTGTGTATTCCATAATTTTGCCATCATGGGGGACCAGTCCTTACCACCACCTGGGCAGCAAGAACTGCAGCAGGAGGAGGAGCATAAGCAGGAGTAGAAGCAGCAGGAAGAGGAGGAAGGGCAGGAGCATGCAAGATACCCTAGTTGTGTATACATATATACGTAGGATTAGGGTTTGGTTTAATCCCGTACGATTAAAGTTTTTGGTTTCTTTTTACTTAATGAAATGGTTAAAAGTTGTTCATTCATTTAGGGTTTAATGTGTCAGGGTGCAATTTAGCTGACATGGCTGTTTAGGTGTTTGCTGAAACTACAAGGGTGTATGATTTGTGTATTTTCATGGCCACATTGTGAAACAGATAGCCAAGACAGTATTGCGATAAGAAGTAGAACAATGGACGCAGGATGAAAAACAAGTTGGTATCTGTAGTTTTGAAGGAAGTACTTCCTTTTTGGAGTCTTGTTCACAACTCGCCAAGGCTTCTTCGGCAGCACCTCCAAAACCCGCGACCTCTTCCACCTAGAAGGACAAGGGCAGCAGGCGCATGGGAACACCGCCACCTCCAATTCCCCTCCAAGTCACACACCATCCTGACTTGGAAGTATATCACCGTTCCTTCATCGTCACTGGGTCAAAATCCTGGAACTCCCTCCCTAACAGCACTGTGGGAGTACCTTCACTACGCGGACTGCAGTGGTTCAAGAAGGCGGCTCACCACCACCTTCTCAAGGGCAACTAGGGATGGGCAATAAATGCTGGCCTTGCCAGCGACGTCCAGATCCCATAAGCGAATAAAAAAACACTTGTCATGCCATAATTAAATAGCACTGACAGCATTTGTGAGAAACAGACTGAAAAGATCCTAAACTTTTCTTAACAAGTTGTAGAGAGAGTTGAATTTGAAAAGGAATGACAAAGGTTACCTGTCTACCCGGGGAAAACGGGGTAATATTGTTTATTTCACTGCATATCTACTACTTAAACTACTTATCTGGACTTGGTCGGACACAATAAACAGTTTTGTAGTTGCAAACCATATTTTGGTGTCGGAATCGAACTGCTTACAAGCAGCATTGACCACCTGTGCCCCTCGCTGCCAGAGTTCCTAGAGAGCAGCTCATCCAAAAATGCTTCACGTGAACCATCCTTTCCATCCCCAAGATACCTCAATTTGAATGAGGGCTGATCACTTCAATCCCATGGGCTTCAATTTTGCTAACAAGTCTATTATGTGGCAATGTCATTGTATAGTTGTTCCTGCTGAAAATTGTTCACTTTGAATGGAGTTATTAGGCCTTGAGAAGTTAAAGCAGGCACACAGAACAGCTGAATGGAATGCTACAGTCACAGGACCTCTGAATTTTCCCTATAAACTGGGACAGTGTTTCTTCCTTTTAACTATCCTGATCGACATGCTGGCCCTCGATATTATCTGAAAACACACTGTCAGGTTCCACATGTATGCTGATGACATCCAGCTCTACCTCACCACCACCTCTCTCAACTACTCCACTGTCTTTAATTTGTCACAGTGCTTGCCCGACTTCCAGTTCCAGATGAGCAGAAATTTCCTCCAACTAAATATTGGGAAGACCGAAGGGGGCCGATTTTCCTGGAGCCGTCAGGCGGGCTTTCAGGCGTGTGGGGGGGGGGGAAATCGCAAAAATAGGGGGTCGCGACCCCCCCACCCCCGCCTGATTCCCTGCCCCGTCCGATTTTCACCCAGGCATTTCTGTCCGACCCGAACCAGTTCCGCCCGCAGCAGGCGGGAGTGGTCTTCAGGCACCTTAATCACCAATAATTGACATCTATAATGCCATTTTAAGGGGCCCTTGCTATTTTCAGCCTTTTCCCACATTAAACATGCCTGGTGGGAACCCCGCTGATGAAACCTGGCGTGAACAATATCGGATTGCTGACTATCAGCTGCAGGTCAATCAGGAAAGAAGAGAGTTAATCAGACATCATTTGTAGGTTGTAGGACCTTGTTGTTTCAGGCTTGGGACAACTTGTTCCAGGCTTAGGCACAGCTGTGGAAGGTTGGAGCCTCACACACTTCTCCAGTGTGAGCTCCTGGGAAGCCCCTCTCGCTACCCTCACTCAGCGCTTCCTCAACTGAGGCACCTACCAGAAGCATGGGAGGCCTTTTTTTTCCTTCCCCTCTTGGCATTAGAGGACCTCCAGCCCCATTCGCGAAATGACATACGCCACAACTGCAGAAGTTGCCATCAGAAATTTTATTTACAATAACCAGCTGATGGCATTTTTCAAATAAACACAACAGTTCACCCAAGTGACTACTCTTGTAACTATTAGTGCTTTATTTTCCTCTTACGCGTGCTCCTACGTAGTGGGTCCCCTGTGGCTTCAGCAGATGTGAAGGCCCCTTGCTCACTTTCCTGCTGCTCCTGTCTTGACACCTTTGGCGGGCATCCTCTGGGATGGCGAGCCTGTGAGGGCTCGCCAGCAGTCTGCTGCTCCTGCGGCTGTGCAGGGGTTGAGGCCTCTATCTCCGTTCGGTGTGGACTCCGGCAGGGCTCTGACCGAGGGCTCTGCAGTGGCATGGAAGTGTGAGCGCTTGGAGAGGAGCCCCCACTTCCTTGAGGTCTGCCACCAACCTCCCTCTCATGGGTCAGGTCCCCCTCAGTGCCTGCAAGTGGCTTGAGAGCAGCTTGCTGCACATCAGGGGGGCCATGGGGACACGTTTCTACAATGGCAGTCCTACTCAGAGGGCCTGCCATGAAGGTCTGGTTTCTCTGTTCAATAGCTGACCATCGTTCCTCCAGAGATGTCAGTCTATTCTGAACACTCACCATGTTTTCAACACTCTGGCGACTTAGCTCCTTCATGGCCGTAGCCCTCCTCTCCTCTACTGTAGCCATCTTTTCAACGGAGGTTGCCATCCTTTCCGTGGTGATGCGTTCATGCGCCAATGACTCCACAAAGGCTCTGCTCATGTTCGCTATGGACTCCTCCATCCGCTCCACACTCGCAGTGACCCTGGAGACAAAACCTGCCAGACACTCCTGCATCTGTGCATGGAGATCCATCACCTCTTCTCTTGCGGATGGACCCAGAGGCAGAGGGTCAACATGCAGCTGAGCTGAGCTGGTAGAGTCCTGCGCCCTCCGACGAGGACTCTCCACTGCTGTCCCTGTCTCCACCATCTGCTGATGCTCACTTGTGAGCTGTGATACACCAGGTGACAACAATACTCTATCTCACGAAGGTCCCACCGAGGTGTGAGTGTCTGCGCTGGTGCTGGGTGCACTGAACTCTGCTGACGCTGCGCCCTCAGAGGTTGGAGCTTCCTCTGAGGAGTCTGGCTGCTCAGCCTCTTCCTCCTCCACAATGGGGACGGGGGCTCTGGATGGTCCTGTGGGGGAGTAAAGGAAAGAGTTAGAGATGTGATGCCAAGGTTACATGCACATTGGATTTTGCAGATGTTCATAAGTCCAAATGATGTAGCTTCAGAATCATAACAGCGACTCATGAGAGAGATGGAAAACTATTCTGTCACCAGCTTGCGGGACTGCCCCTGTCTCTCCTTCCCCAGCTTCCGCAGCCACATCAGCCCCGACAATTTCCAGCACTCCTTCCTCCCAGGGGGTCAGGTGGGCTATTGAGGGTGGGCCTCCTCCTGTCCTGGCTCGCTCTCTGTTGTTGTGAGCTCTCTTTTCCTGCAATGAGGGAGACAAGTGGAGTTTGAGTGAGAATGAAGGAGTGAGTGTAGAGATTGCATAGCATAGATACTTAGAGGGAGACAAAGATGGTGTGAGGCTGCAAGACCAAGGGCCCTCCCTGTGTGTTGTCAGTTGTGTTCAAAGCATCAGAGTGAGAGGGAGTGTGAGGGTTGCATGGTGGAATAGTTATGTGAATGAGAGCATAGAGAGAGAGGGAATGGGTAAGGGTGCATGGATGTGACTGTGAAGTGGGATGTGGAGGAAGAGAGTGCTAAAGCTGAGTGCTGGTGGGGAAAGGCAATGGGGATCAGTTTGAGGGTGATGGAAACTTCATACTTACTTTTCCTGTACAGTGAAGGTCATGGAATCGTTTCTGACACTGTATCCAGGTTCTTCTGGTGACTCCCAGCGAGTTGACATCTGCTGTCACCTGCATCCATGCAGCCTTGGTCTCAGTGGGAGGCCTCTTCCTCCCTGACCTAGGGAAGAGGACCTCCCTGTGGGCCCTCACCCCATCCAATAATGCCTGCAGTGAAGCCTCGTCGAATTTGGAGGCAGCTCGGGGTCTGACACTGGCCACAGCTGCTGCAGACTCCTCTGCCATCCTGTATGGTTCATTTGGAAGCCTGCAGAGGGAGCATTGCCTGCTGTGGACCTTGAAAGCACCACGAATGATGACATCATACTGTGCGACTTTCTGACTGGAAATAGTCAATTAGCAAGGGTTCCCACACGCTGGAAATTAATTGGCCAATTGAGGGAAAATTGCATCAATCTGGCAGACCCATTTAGATTCGTGTGGGAACCCCGACATTCGGGGAACCCGACAATTCCCCACACCTGCAGGAAAATCAGCCCCACTGTCTTTGGTCCCTGCCATAAACTCCATTCCCTAGTCACTGACTCCATCCCTCTCCCTGGCAACTGTCTGAGGCTGAACCAGACCGTTTGCAACCTTAGTGTCATACTCGACCACAAGATGAGCTACAATCACATAGCCACTCAATCACCAAGACCGCCTACTTCCACCACCTCTGTAACATTGCCCGACTCCTCCCCTGCCTCAGCTCATTTGCTGCTGAAACCCTCATCCATGCCTTTGTTACCTCTAGACTTGACTATTCCAACACACTCCTGGCCGGCCTCGCATCTTCCACCCTCCATAAACTGAAGCTCATCCAAAGCTCTGCTGCCCCGTGTCTTAACTCGCACCAAGTTCAGTTCATCCATCACCCCTGTGCTCGCTGGCCTACATTGGCTCCGGGTCCGGCAACGCCTCAACTTTAAAATTCTCATCCTTGTTTTCAAATCCCTCCATGGCCTCGCCCCTCCCTATCCCTGTAACCTCCTCCAGCCCTACAACCCTCCGAGATCTCTGTACTCCTCTAACTCTGACCTCTTGTGCATTGCCTATTTTAATCACTCCACCCTTGGCAGCCTTGCATTCAGCTGCCTCGGCCCTAAGCTCTGGAATTCCCTTCCTAAACCTCCCTGTCTCGCTACCTCTCCTCTTTTAAGACACTCCTTAAAACCTACTTCTTTGACCCAGCTTTTGGTCATCTGTCCTCCTGATATCTCCTTAAGTGGCTCAGTGTCAATGTTTGTTTCATAACGCTCCTGTGAAGCGCCTTGGGACATTTTACTATGTTGTTGTTGGTAGAGTCACAAGCTGCTGAATCTACAGTTTTAACAAAATATACATTCCAAGATGGAGTTCTTGTATCTGGATCAAAGGATTTCCTTTTGAACAATTATTCACAAACACTGGGAACAGAGGAAGTCGTTAATAGTCTTGCCGTGATTGGCATCCCATAGACTCCCTTGGCTTATAATTGGGGGTCACGGTGTATTATCGAGATAAAGCCTCCAGGTCAGGGGACACAACCAGTGGCCACACCAGAAAACAATTTGTTTTTCTTATCAAAATATTCCCGCCAAAAGAGGTTGAGACGTCTAGTCCGTTAATCGTGCAGTAATAGTCAGTCGAATAACGTTCATAATAAAATTGTATGATACTTACCTAGTTTTAAAAAATCTATTCATCTAGTCTGGCAAACGCCAGTGATATTTTTATTAATGTGAAACAATACTTATTCTTGATATACGTGTTCGATTTCAGATAAAAATCCAAAGGGTAAAAATGATATTCAAAATGTGACTATTAATAAATTTCTCGTTTGAGGATTGTTGTTTAACCAATAATGATACAGAGTGGTTGGATTTCCGAGTTGTGTTTTGAGTGTCTTATACTTTATTAATATCCAATAATAATCGTAAAAAAGCTACAGGCTGCTGTTAAAGTGGCCGCGCTGAATGGTTGTCCAGAGGTTGCTAGATGACGCGACGTTGATCACCAATGATTATTTCCTCATAATTCTTCCAAACTGTCACAATTGGATGAGAGAAACCTCACAGAAATGTTAAAGCCGGGGCTGCAAATATGAAAAGTTCATTGCCGTTTGAGCAGCGTTGCTAAGCACACCTTAGGTGCAGTTTGTTCGTGTGTGTTAGTGTTTTGCTAGCTACTTCCTGGATGATGGACCTCCAGCCCGCCATAGTGATCGACAATGGATCAGGTCTGGTCAAAGCTGGCATCTCAGGAGATAAGGAACCTCGCTCGATCTTCACCAACGTGATTGGCAAACCTCGGCAGAAAGCCCTCATCATTGGGGCCGGCCAGAAAGATTTCTACATTGGTGAGGAGGCTCAGGCGAAACGGGGTGTCCTCTCCATTAAATACCCGGTGGAGCACGGGATTGTCACATCGTGGGAGGACATGGATAAGATCTGGAGGTACGTGTACGATAATGATTTGAAAATCAAATCAACTGAGAGGCCGGCTTTGCTGACCGAGGCTCCCCTGAACCCTCTGGGCAACAGGGAGAAGATGTGTCAGATCCTCTTCGAGTGCTTCGAGGTTCCGGCCATGTACGTGGCGATCCAAGCGGTGCTGGCTCTCTACGCCTCTGGGAGGACCTCGGGATGCGTGATGGACAGCGGAGACGGGGTGACCCACACCGTGCCCATCTACGAGGGTTACTGCCTGCCCCACGCCGTGCTGAGGCTGGAGTTGGGAGGCAGGGACCTCACCGAGTACCTGGTGAGGATCCTGACCGAGAATGGGGTCTCCTTCGTCAGCACGGCGGAAAAGGAGATCGTGAGGGACATCAAGGAGAAGCTGTGCTACGTGGCCGTGGACCCCCAAGCCGAGATGTGCAAGAGGCCTTGCGACGTGGAGAAAGACTACAAGCTCCCGGACGGGCAGGTCATCAAGATCCAAAACCAGAGATTCCGCTGTCCGGAGACCCTCTTCATCCCGGCTAACATTGGCATTGAAGCACCCGGCATCGACAAGCTCTGCTTCAACACAATCATGAAATGTGACATCGACCTGAGGAGGGACCTCTACTCCAACTTGATCCTGTCAGGAGGCTCCAGTTTGTTCCCGGGCATGGACGAGCGGATGCTCAAGGAGATGACTAAGATGGTCCCCACCGGCATCCCAGTCAGGGTCTGCGCTCCTCCCGAGAGGAAATACTCTGTGTGGATGGGAGGCTCAATTCTCTCCTCCCTTTCTGCTTTCCAGCAAATGTGGGTCTTGGCCTGCGATTATAAGGAAGTTGGAGCTAACATCGTGCACAGAAAGTGTTTCTAAAATCTTTAAAACAACGACTGTATTTAAAAAAGAACAAAAAAGTACTGACAAAATAAAAATGCGAAATGAAAGTGAGAAACTGACGGTTTTATAATTTTTGCAGTTCTCCCAATTATTTTAGTAAAAAGACAAATAATATATAAAGAAAATGAAAGCATCTTAAACTGAGTTCTCCATGCATTTTAGAAACCACATCATAAAATTGAAAGGTGGATTGTGAGTTATGAATAACACTGGTCCCAGCAGTGATCCCTTGTGCAACACCACTTTCTAGATTGTTTCGTGTTTAAGTCACTGGCACATCTCTTCCAGGAATGCTCACCTTGAGGTAGTTCTGTCCTTCTCTAAACAGTAACTCTGTTTCTCCCTCCACAGATGCGGCCCGACCTGCTGAGTATTTCCAACATTTTCTGTTTTTATTTCATAAAATCCTAAACATACCCAAAAACCTCACACCCTATCATCAAAGCATTTTGTGTGACGCCGGTTACTCTTTTGGAGTCGCCGTTGTACGTGTCTTCACCCTGTTCCCTTTGGGGAACTGTATGAAGCGGTGGAAGGATTTCTGGCCGCGATTAACGCTCCTTCCGTGACGATAACCATCTTCGTACCAGCCATTAGGATGGTTAGTCCTATGGCGGGAGGGTTTTACGGGCTCCCACAACCCATACGAGGGGGGGGGGCACCCACACCCACGGACGCAAGTATCCCGCTGGATGTCAACCCAGAATTTAGAGCCGGAGCTCCGACTCCACTTGCCGGGACTGTCTGGAGCGGGGTTCGAAACACTCTTTTGGAGTTAGAAGGTGTGAAGGGAGGGCAGGGTACTTTTTTGGCTTTTATTTCCTCCCGTTGGATTTAGGCAAAACAACTGGCAATGTTAGGCAATGAGTTGTGACATTTTCAGTTACAGGACAGCCACTGTGGCAAATCGAATTGCGGCTGTGCTGCCTAAGCAGCACTTCTTTACGTAGAACCATACAGGAAGTTGGAGCTAACATCGTGCACAGAAAGTGTTTCTAAAATCTTTAAAACGACTGTATTTTAAAAAGTGCCGGCTCTTTGAAAGAGCTACCCAATTAGTCCTACTCCCCTACTCTGTCCCCATAGCCCTGCAAATTTTTCCTTTTCAAATATGTATCCACTTCTTTTTTGAAAGTTAGTGTTGAATCTGTTTCCACCACCCTTTCAGGCAGTGCATTCCAGATCATAACAACTCGATGAGTAAAGAAAATTCTTCTCATCTCCCCCCTGGCCTTTTTTGCCAATGATCTTAAATCTGTGTGCTCTGGTTACCGACGCTCTTGCTAGTAGAAACAGTGTCTCCCTATCTACTCTATCAAAAGCCAGTTTTAAATTCATACTAGGAGCAGCACGAAAGGAGTCAAGTATATATGTCACCCAAGGTAATTGGGGGGGGGGGTAGGAGGAGGTATTTAAAAGCAGCTCAATAATAATGGCAACAGCACTGCTTATATATGTAAATTACTGCAGCTTCAACATAATGGAAAGATCCCAAGGACAGTCAGCTGAAATAGTTACACTTGATAAGCATCTTATACCATCAACAAAGATAGTCATTTTTATCTCCATACAATATTGGTGAATTAACTTTCCTGGTTTGGGAGAAGTTCACAGAGAGCTGGTCTCTATCTCTCTCTGGCACAGAGTGATCTATGATTTTTCAGCAGCAGCAATAAACTGTCTATATTACAAAATATCTGAACCAGCTTAGCTTCAAAAGGTTAACCTAGAATAGGTGAGCCCATGTTTAGAAATGTAGTAAGTTGGGTATTTATGGCTTTTCATAACCAAGGAGTGTAGGGGAATAGATTGTTTTTACTGTGAAAATTGTAAACTGTTCATTTATGTACTTTTTATTTAAATAAACCTGCTATTGGTCTGAAGCTGTGCCTGTCTTCATAGAATGCTTTTCAGTCCACTTTACATAAAGAGAGAATTCATGTTGCGGCACGTGCAATATTTCAGTAGCTGGTATATGGAGTAAGGGCTCCCGGTTATGATCCCTGGGTCATGTTATTGATTAACGAGATAAGTACTCCAGATCATAAGGAATGTGAGGTCCACTTACAGGAGTGACTGGAGACATTGAACAGCAGCAACTTGTATTTATATAGCACCTTTAATGTAGTAGAATGTCCCAAGGTGCTTCACAGGAATATTTTAAGACAATTTTGACACCGAGCCACATAAGGAGAAATTAGGGCAGGTGACCAAAAGCTTGGTCGAAGAGGTAGGTTTTAAGGAGCGTCTTAAAGGAGGAAAGAGAGATAGAGAGGCGGAGAAGTTTAGGGAGGGTATTCCAGAGCTTAGGACCTAGGCAACAGAAGGCACAACCACAAATGGTTGAGCGATTATAATCAAGGATGCTCAAGAGGCCAGAATTAGAGGAACACAGATATCTCGGGGGTTGTGGGACTGGAGGAGATTACAGAGATAGGGAGGGGCGAGGCCATGGAGGGATTTGAAAACAAGAGAATTTTGAAATCGAAGCATTGCTTTAACCGGGAGCCAATGTAGGTCAGCGAGCACCAGGGGTGATGGGCGAACGGGACTTGGTGCGAGTTAGGACATGGGCAGTGAGTTTTGGATGACCTCAGGTTTACGTCGGGTAGAACGTGGGAGGCCAGCCAGGAGTGCATTGGAATAGCCAAGTCTAGAGGCAACAAAGGCATGCATGAGGGTTTCAGCAGTGGATGAGCTGAGGCAGGGGAGGAGATGGGCGATGTTACAGAGGTGGAAATAGGCGGTCTTAGTTATGCCATGGATGTGTGGCCAGAAGCTCATTTCAGGGTCAAATATGACACCAAGGTTGCGATCAGTGTGGTTCAACCTCAGACAGATGTTAGGGAGAGGGATGGAGTCAGTGGCTAGGGAACAGAGTTTGTGATGGGATCAGAAAACAATGGCTTTGGCCTTCCCAATATTTAATTGGAGAAAATTTCTGCTCATCCAGTACTGGATGTCGAACAAGCAGTCTGACAATTTAGAGACTGTGGAAGGGTCAATCGAAGTGGTGGTTGATGTAAGAAAAAGGAGTCTTACCATCAAGTAACTTTAAAGTAAGCTTTAAGTAACTTATAAACACACTATATACAAGAGAGGTCTTTACCATGCCTCTGGTAGAAGCCTCTTACAATACTGAACAGACCAGTATTTATACCAGTCCAACAGGAAGTGACATATGACAGGAAGTGAGGTATGTACACAGTTCATAGTTCACAGTTCACAGGAAGTGATGACATAACTTCCCGGAAGTTATTATTATTATCACATTCTTCCCTCCTGCAGGATTAGGAGGCTGTGGTCTACCTTTTGGTCCGCAGCCGCCGAACAAGGAAGAGTCGCACCCGTTTGGATTCCCGTCGTAGAGGGTTGCTGGTCCGCTTACATGCGGTTGGCCATTGGTCAGAGTCTGTGTGGCCTGGATTGCCCTGTGAAGGGTCGGGGAGATCATGGCTTCGAGTACGAGCCCCAATAGGTTCAAAGTCGGACTGCCTCTGTTCAGAGGGAGGTGCAGAGCTGGTCTGTGGTGGATCAGTACTTTCATGCGCGGTACTGGGAGGGTCGCAACCTTGAGTACGGGGTTCTACTGGCACCAAGCTAGTTGGTGTCCGATCAGGATCCTGGAGAGGGGTACCCGATAGGTCCCAAGAGTTTCCTGGTGAAATGCCATCACCCGATGTCCCACTAGGTCCTGGTGGGCAGGGAGCCAGATCCCGTAATGATACGGTAGATTCTCGGCCGTCGGAATATCGTATGTTTGCATAGGTGGGGTTGGCATCGGTTAGTTCGACCTCGTCTACGAGAGGGTCATTTTTAGACGTCCGAACGTATCTTCGGAGTAATACAGGTCCAGGAGTAGTTAACCATGACGGGAGTGATGTCCCATGAGATGAGCGACGCTGGAATCCAAAGAACCGCTCATGAGGTGTAGTATTTGTGGCTGTAGAAAACAGGGACCGTATAGAGTGCAATGCATCCGGAAGCACTGTTTCCCATTGCTGGTCTGGTAGGCCCCGAGATCTTAAAGCGAGACGTACGGAATTCCAGATGATACCGTTATACCTCTCTACCTGCCCATTTCCGATGGGATGGTATGGTGTTGTTTTGCTTGTAGCAATTCCCTGTTCTGAGAGGTAGTCCTTGAGTTCCCTTGACATAAAGGATGGACCCCGATCTGAGTGAATATAAGCCGGCATGCCACAGAGAGAAAATACCTGCTCAAGGCATCAGATTACTGTGGACGCCAGCATATTGGAGCAGGGGAAGGCAAACGGA
The DNA here is from genome assembly GCF_052327205.1 of Somniosus microcephalus. Taxonomy (NCBI): domain Eukaryota; kingdom Metazoa; phylum Chordata; class Chondrichthyes; order Squaliformes; family Somniosidae; genus Somniosus; species Somniosus microcephalus. Next base: position 33,411,906 of record NC_140992.1, read on the forward strand.
AAACGTGAATATTCGTCGATCATGGTGAGCAAATATGTGTTCCGAGTTGAAGAGGGCACTGGGCCCTTAAAATCGATGCTAAGTCGTTGCATCGGTTGGGTTGCATGTATGAGTATACCATCTGAGGGGCGGAAGAACTGAGGTTTTAATTCCGCACAAAGCTGGCATTCTGAGCATATTTTCTTTACATCTCCAGTGGAAAAAGGGAGATTCCGTGATCGTACGAAATGTAGCATGCGCGTAACGCCAGGATGACACAATCCATTGTGGACATCCATGAGAGTAGAGGATGACATAGTGGAGCAGAATGCCCGTGTGAGGGTGTCCGGGGCCACATTCTCCTTGCCAGGCCGATAGAGAATGGTATAACCAAAAGAGGCCAGTTCCATCCTCCAAAGTTGTATTTTATTATTCTTAATTTTGGTTCGTTTTCGATTATCGAGCATGAAGGCGACTGATCGCTGGTCCGTGATCAATGTAAAGTGCTGGCGAGCTAGAAAATGGTTCCACTTCCGTACTGCCTCTATGATGGCTGTGGCTTCTTTCTCAACCGGAGGATAATGTAGCTCGGCACCTTGTAAGGTCCTGGACATAAATGCTACAGGACGACCTTCCTGATTCAGAGTAGCCGAGATCGCCACCTCCGAGGCATCACATTCAACCACGAAAGGGAGATTCTCATCGATGGAGTGAAGAGCTGCTTTCTCCAACTGTTTTTTGAGAAGGTTAAAGGCTGCAACAGCCGCTGTTCCCAGTGGAAATGATCTAGCATGCAGCAAGGGTTGGATTTTGTCCGAAAAATGAGGAATCCATTTAGCGTAGTATGCAAACAGACCGAGAGCCCGACGTAAAGAAGCCGGATTCTTAGGTGACGGGAGCTCTTGGAGCGGGCGAAGTCTTTCTGGGTCTGGCTTAATGATACCATTGCCTACGCAGTAGCCAAGGATGTTGATGGTCGGTTGCGACTCAACAGATTTGGATTCATTCAGGGTCAAATTACAGCAATGGAGGGCATCCCGAAATTTTTGGAGGTTGGCGTCGTGTTCCTGTTGATCGTGACCTGCAATGGTAATGTTATCAAGATAGGGAAAAGTGTCCCTTAGGTTTTCCTGCTTAACCAGGCCATCCATTGCCCATTGGAAGACAGCCACACCATTAGTAACCCCGAATGGGAGGCGACGAAATTGGTACAGCCATCCATTAGCCTCAAAGGCCATGTACTGCTTATCTGAGGCCTTCAAGGGTACCTGATGATAGGCACTTTTTAAATCGTAAGTTGAGAACACTTTGTATTCGGCCAGTTTATTAACCATAACATCAATGCGTGGCAATGGGTAGGCGTCCAAGTCAGTATATTGATTGATGGTTTGCGAATAATCGATGCATAGTCGCTGTTTGTGAGGTTTTAGAGGGTTCTTGACAATGATGACTTGAGCCCGCCAGGGCGACGAACATGGTTCGATGATATCCTCTGCTAGAAGTCGAGAGATTTCAGCCGCAATAAAAGATTGGTCTTCCTGATTAAAGCGCCGCGATTTCGTTATTATTGGTTTGCATCGAGGCGGAATACTGGCAAATAATGAGGGTTCATCAAGTGAAGCTGCTGACAATGCACAAAACGGTAATTTAGACGGTATATTAGAAATAGTAAGTCCGGGTTTGGATCCACCAAACTCAATGGTGAGTTTCTTATGCTGTTTTTGGAAGTCCAGCCCTAACAGGAGATCACTACATAAGTCCTTGAGCACCGAAAGTCGGGTGGAGGGATACATACGACCATGAAGTGTCATATCAACAACACAAAGGCCGGAGATTCTGGTATTAAGTGATGACTGAGCCATCGCAATTGCCTGGCCCGATGGGAAGACATGTAGTTTCAATTTTGCAACAATCTGTTCCTTAATGAAACTGTCAGTACTTCCTGAGTCAATTAAGGCATCTAAGGTATGCCCTTTAATTGAAATTTTTGTGGCTGCATGAGACAGGTTCTGTGGGCAAGCAGCTGTAATTGGTGTCGTTGCACAGAGAGTGGCTAAAACTCTCGGTGTGCTTCTTCGGGAGAGAGCTCGAGAGGAAGCTTGATAGGTCCTAGCTGGAGCATCTTGATAGGCCCTAATTGGGGCAGTTCGGTAGGCCTTAGCTTGATTGGCCCTCGTAGAGGCCCTTGATAGGCAAACTTTAGCAAAGTGTCCTTTTTTTTTGCAATAACTGCAGATTGCATTGCGAGCAGGGCAGGTTTTCCTAGGGTGAAAAGCATCTCCACAAAAGAAGCATTCCTTCCTAGATTGCCAAGAGGCTGCTAAAGTGGGGTCATCCTCCTCTTCTTCATCAGAATTATCAGAATTAGATTCCCCCATGATAGGGTTCACCTGAGACCGCTTGAATTGTCTGGTTGCAGCTACAGCAGCAGATCGAGATCTGGGCAGCTGATAGAGGTCTGCATTTCTCTTTGCCAAATCCAGAGAACAAGCTAGGTCAAAAGCTTTTTGTAGCTCAAGTGTTTTACTTTCTAGTAGACGCTGGCGTATAAATGGAGAGGCAATCCCGCAGATGAAAGCATCACGAATCATTTCTTTGTGGTACAGCTCAGCTGAGGCTGCCTGAAAGTTACAATCTATGCTGAGCCTGCGAAGTTCTTGCAGGAATTCGTTAATTGATTCCCCTGGCCCTTGTTGGGCTGTGGCCAGTAGATGTCTAGCATAGACCTCATTTGGGGTCTTGGCATACAGTTTCTTAAGTGCCCGAATCACCTCATCGTAATTATCCCATTCATCAACATATTCGAACACTTTTGGGGTCACATAATTGATAAGTATCCTCAATCTAGCAGGAGCATCCGCTTTACATTCATCCAGAAAATTCTCAAAAGTACGGTACCAATGCTTCCATACCCTGCCAGCTGCTGGTGTATTCGGGTCCAAGTCCAGACGAATAGGTCTAAGGATTCTCTCCATGATGGGTGGTTCCCTGGATCCTTAACTCCGAGTTTGTCCGAAGGTCTAGTATTTGTGAGTGTAAATACTAAGTTACTTAAATTGATGTAAGAAAAAGGAGTCTTACCATCAAGTAACTTTAAAGTAAGCTTTAAGTAACTTATAAACACACTATATACAAGAGAGGTCTTTACCATGCCTCTGGTAGAAGCCTCTTACAATACTGAACAGACCAGTATTTATACCAGTCCAACAGGAAGTGACATATGACAGGAAGTGAGGTATGTACACAGTTCATAGTTCACAGTTCACAGGAAGTGATGACATAACTTCCCGGAAGTTATTATTATTATCACAGTGGTGAGGTAGAGATGGGTGTCGTCAACGTACATGTGGAAACTGATGCTGTATTTTCACATGATGTCGCCAAAGAGCAGCATGTAGTTGAGAAATAGAAGGGGGCCAAGGATAGATCCTTGGGGGACACCAGAGGCAATAATGCGGGAGCGGGAAGAGAAGCCATTGTAGGTGATTCTCTGGCTACAATTAGATAGATAAGAATGGAACCAGGTGAGTGCAGTCCCACCCAGCTGGACGACGGTGGAGAAGATGGAGTGGTCACCCATGTCAAAGGCAGCAGACAAGTCGAGAAGGGTGAGGAGGGATAGTTTACCTTTGTTATAGTCACAAAGGATGTCATTTGTGACTTTGATAAGAGCCGTTTCAGTACTGTGTCAGGGCGGAAACCTGATTGAGGGATTCAAACATGGAGTTGCGGGAAAGATGGGCATGGAGTTGGGAGGCGACAACATGTTGAAGGACTTGAGCGGAAAGGGAGGTTGGAGATGGGGCTGTTGTTTGCCAGGACAGAGAGGTCAAGGATTGGTCTAAGATTTTGCTGGAAATACTCAGCAGGTCAGGCAGTATCTGTGGAGAGAGAAACAAAGTTAACGGGCCAGAACTTCGAGTCCCCATGGGTGAGTACGCGCTGGGTACTCACGTGTGGGCCCAACGAAAGTGCCGGTTTCGTGCATGCACTGCACATGCGCGGGAAACCTGAACTTCCGTTCCCTTAAAGGAAGGGGTTCACAGGTCGAACGCGTGCACCGGAGAGGCAGCGCGTACGCCTGGAACTTCCGTTTTTTTTTGCAGGTTTCTCCGGGAGGGTAAGTCTCCAGGAGCTACGCTTCTAAAAAGCAGTCGCAAGGCCTGCTTTTAACAAGGTAAGTGGTGAATTAAGTAAAATTAAAACATTTTTTCCACAGGTTTATTATTTTTAAATACTTTAAAGAAAGGTAAGTTTATTTTTAGCCCCGTTAGAAACTGTAATTAATTTTTTCAAAAATTTAAATTATTGTTTAAAATAGTTATTTTGTGTAATTTATAGTTATTTTAAAAATGTGATTTTTAAAAAATTTATTTGAAGTTTTAGTTATGTTTTGGGGCTGAATTGTATTCATAGATTTGACAGGTTTTCCTGTCAAATCTATGAATACAGATTCCCTGATACCATTGGCTCTCCATGGCCCACGTGATCCCAGGGGACGCTTCGAACTAACTGCGCCCCTGGGAGATACGCAAGCACTGCGCGCTGGCAGTTGGAGCAGGCCCAGGATTGGAATCCTACGCGGGCCCACAGCACAACGGCCAGCGCGCTAGGTAAGTGCAGGTCGGAGGCCAATGTTTCCACAGATGCTTGACCTGCTGAGTGTTTTCAGCATTTTCTGTTTTTATTTCAGATTTCCAGCATCTGCAGTATTTTGCTTCAGCATACACTTTGGTCCGATTCAATACTGACTGACTAAATGGAAGTATATTCACCTTGCTAACTGATACAGGGTGGAGCAGTTTATTATTTTTCTTGCTTACGAGGAGGGAACTGAAGTGGAGTTGGAGCCAGTGCAATTGTGTACACTTACCATCTATAAAATAAAGCAGCTTAATGATTCTTACCTGGTCTCACCAACGTGTTAATCAGTCCACTTATAGCAAGGTTGGAGATGCACATATGAGGGCATGTGCAAAGGACATGATATCCAATTCTTCACTTGACTTAAACAAGATGACTTCTATTTGCTCTTCCAGCATTTTTGATCTCTTCGTTTTGGCTTAAGCCCTCACAGCTTACTCTTTAAAAACCTGACTGCTCGCCCTTCCTCCCCGTTTTAAAAAGGGCTCTCTGCTGCATTGTGTCCTAGCCTCTAGTTTAGATATCTCTGTTCACAACAAGAAAAGATATCAAAGACTTTCCAAAAAAGTGTTTTTTGATTGTCGAGACAGGCTAATGAATTGTTTATTTACAGTCTTTAGGGAAACAACATCAAAGCTAGCTGATTAGCATCTTAACTACCATCATCCCAGCCTTTATTTTTAAACTTTACTGAATACACCATGCTTTTAAAAACCCAATACTAAAAGTAACTTTTTTCCAAATCCTTTTGGTGGAAAATAGTCAAAGAAAAACCGAGCACATGACAAAAACCATTTATAGTGGATCTTAATCAGGATGTCCTAAAGCACTCCACATCCAATTAACTATTTTATGAAATGCATTCACTGTTATTATGTAGACAGACATGGCAGCCAATTTCACTTCAGCAAGATCATCCAAACAGCAAATGGCCAGCTAAACTCTTTTGCTGGTGTTGATTGAGAGAGAAATGTTCGGTTGGACATAGGGCGAACTCCCTATTGTTGTACAAATAGTGCCATTGGTCCACCTGAACAGGCAGCTGTGTTTCCGTTTAACATCTTATCCAGAATGCAGCATTTCCATGTCCTCAGCGTTGAAGTGTCAACTGAGATGAAGTGCTTAAATCTTTTCCAAGCTGCCACGATTGCTCTCCTGCCATTGCTCTTCAATGATCCTCCTGCTTCTTCCAACCTCCTGCTGCCCCCTCGTTGATCTCCATTGCAAGCCCCCTTTGTAGTATAGTGTTGGGCAGCAGCAAACTGGCACCATTTTGCTCACCTTCAATGCGAAGTACAGCAAAATCCTTCCCAAGCGACCTAAACATCTTAATACTAAAAATAAATAATTACTTTCTCAAATCTATTCTTCCTTGAATAAGCTGCTTGTGTTTCTCTTCCTTCTACTTTAGCGGCCATTAACAAACAGTTAACAAGCTCTTTAAAAAAAGGTTTAATTTTTTGTTTTTCTTACCTGGAGAGAGATTCAGCAAGTGCTGCAGTAGTGGGGAAGGGTGAGATTCAGTAAGTGCTGCAGTAGTGGGGAAGAGTGAGATTTAGCAAGCGAACAAAAGAACATAAGAAAAGTCAGGGATGAGAAAAGGTCATTTGGCATTTGAAGCTCGCCTTTTTACTAAAGAATATAAGAACATAACATCCTAAGAATTAGGAGCAGGAGTAGCCTGCTCTGCCATTCAATAAGATCATGGCTGATTTTCGACTTCATCTCCACTTTCCTGCCCGATCCCCATGTCCCTTGATTCCCCTAGAATCCAAAAATCCAGCTGTCTCAGCCTTGAATATGCTCAACGACTCAGCATCCACAGCCCTTTGGGGTAGAGAATGCCAAAGATTCACAACCCTCTGAGTGAAGAAATTCCTCATCTCAGTCTTAAATGGCCGACCCCTCAACCTGAGACTATGGGGGAAAAATTCAGTTGGTAGCACCACCCGTTAGCGCCTTAAGAGGACACTAAGTGGGGCGCAAAGCAACTAGCGCCCGGGTGCGGCGATATCTGCACCTCTCGCGAAATTGACCAGACATTTTGCGGCGGCGCTAAACAATACCGCCACGATCTCCTGCGCCGGCAGATCATGACATCAGTCGAGTGCGCAACGCCCCGTTAGCGCCTCGGACCGGAAATTGAGTGGCGCCCCCTGCCTTACCACCTGCCACTAGCAACGACAGGTTGAGGGGAGCGTTCTGCTGTCAGAAAGGGACTAGGGGAGCGCTATTTAAAGGCGACCGCTTCCTGCCTTTTTTTGTCGGTGACATTTTTGCACCACACATTCTGAGAGAGAGACTTCTGGAGAGATTCAACGCTGTGTGAAGGAGTTTGGGGTACTGAGCAGCACTTTGCAGGTTGGTTTTGATTTGCCCTTCCTTGTATCGATTTAGAAGAGACTATGGGGGCTGCACTCTGAGCTCTTCCCCTGGTTCTCTCCATTGTTCTTTCCAGCAGATTTGATGTACAGGTCTCTCCAGGCCGAGATTCAGGTCGAGATTCAAGGCTGCAATGAGCAGGATGTGGGTGCAGAGCAAGATCATCCCTCCCCTTTAAGATAAAAACAGAAAATGCAGGAGAAACTCAGCAGGTCAAGCAGCATCTGTGAAGAGAGAAACAGATTTAACGTTTCAGGTCGATGACCATTCATCAGAACTCCCCTTTAAGAACTGGATGGTGCCAGTGTGTCTGTGTTACATTGCTGACTGAAATCACATGAGCTTCGCCAGCGCTGTGAGGTAGCGCCTCGCTCCTCTGCCTTAGCGCCTTAAGAGAGGTGTGCAGCGCCTGATTTAGCGCTCCAATCACCTCCAGGGGCAATAAAAGCCAAGTTTGCTGTCGGAGGCGAGAATTTCTCCCCCTATGTCCCTTAGTTCTAGACTCTCCAGCCAGGGGAAACAACCTCTCAGCATTTACCCTGTCAATCCCCCTCAGAATCTTATATATTTCAATGAGAGCACCTCTCATTCTTCTAAACTCCAGAGAGCGTAGGCCCAATCTACTCAATCTCTCCTTATAGGACAACCCTCTTATCCCAGGGCCCAATCTAGTGAATCTCTGTTGCACTGCCTCCAAGGCAAGCATGTCCTTCCTCAGATAAGGAGACCAAAACCATGCACAATACTCCAGGTGTGGTCTCACCAAAGCCCTGTAAAATTGCAGTAAGACTTCCTTACTCTTTTACTCCAGCCCCATTGCAGTAAAGGCCAACATGCCATTTGCCTTCTTAATTGCTTGCTGTATCTGCATGCTAACTTTGTGTTTCCTGTACGAGGACACCTAAATCTCTCCATCAATTTTTTTGGTCATCCTTTGTTGGTTTCTAAAGCTTACTACTATTCTTCGCAACATTATAAGCCTCTTCTTTTAATAGAACTTGGGAAAATAAAATGGATAACAATATTGGCAAAATAACAAAGAACAGCAATGGAAAACATTTAAAACAGTGTTCAACAGAGTCCAGGAAAAATATATTTTGCTAAAAAACCAAGAACAAACTAAACACTAATGAGACATTGTGGATGAATAAAGCCATAAGGGAAAAATTGAGGGTAAGGATGAGGCATACATTAAGTACATGGACAGCAGGGGAGAGCATGATAAGGAAAAATATGAAGAGATTAGTAGAGAAGTCAAAAAAACAATTAGGAAGGCAAAGAGGAACTATGAAATTAAATTATCAAGGAACATAAAACAAAATAGTAAAATATTTCACAGGACTATCAATAAAAAAAAGGAAGGTTGGGATGGGAATAGGGCCACTAAGGGATGGGTAAGATAATACCACAGGCATTGATAGAGAGATGGCAGAAATATTAAATAATTACTTTGCTTCAGTATTTACCAGAGAGATAGAACAGGTGGACTTGACATTGGATCATGAGATTAGTAATGAAATAACTGCATTTAAAATAAAAAAAGATATATTAAATAAACTAAGCAAACTCAAAAGGGGAAAAAATCCTGGTCCGGATGGATTACAACCGTACATTTTAAAAGAATCTAGGGAAGAGATAGAAGAGGCATTACTACACATATTTAATAATTCATTAGAAAAGGTTTATCACCAGAGGACTGGTGGATAGCTAACATAATACCTATATTTAAGAAGGGAAATATAATATGTCCAGGGAACTATAGACCAGTCAGCTTAACATCGGTGGTAGGAAAATTAATGGAATCCCTACTAAAGGAGAAAATAGAAGAATACCTAGAAACCAAAAATAATAATGAATAGTCAGCATGGATTTCAAAAAGGGAAAGTCTATCTTGACCAACCTCATTTGAATTTTTTGAAGAGGTAACAGAGAGAATAGACAAGGGTAATGCAGTAGATGTAATTTATCTAGATTTTTAAAAAGGCCTTCAATTAGGTACCAAATAATAGACTGATGAATAACGTCAGAGAATGCAGATTCAGGGGACAAGTAGCAGAATGGATAGTTAGCTGGCTTCAAAACTGAAAGCAGAGAGTAGGGGTAAAGGGTAGCTATTCACAGTGGCAGAAGATCGGTAGTGGGGTTCCACAAGGATCAGTGCTGGCACCACTGTTGTTCACAATTTATACTAATGATTAGACTGTGGAATCAAAAACACAATTTCTAAATTTGCAGTTGACACCAAATTGGAGGGGGGGAATAGTTAATACTGAGGAGGACTGCAACAAATTACAGGAAGACATTAATATACTTACAGCATGGACATATCATTGGCAAATGAAATTCAACACAGATAAATGTGAGGTATTACATTTTGGTAGAAAGAATAGGGAGGTCACTTATTACTTGGAGGGTGCAAGTCTGGGTGGGGTAGAGGAGCAAAGGGAACTCAGAGTACAAATTCACAAATCACTAAAAGTAGCGACACAGGTTAATAAGGCCATAAAAAGAGCAAATTAAATGTTTGCCACTACTTATCTACCATTATACCTTTTAATCTAATTTCCCAATCTACCTTAGTCAACCTTGCCCTTCATACCTATGTAATTGGCTTTATTTAAGTTTAAGACACTCGTTTCAGACTTAAGTATTTCACTCTCAAACTCAATGTGAACTTTTATCATATTATGATCACTCTTCTCCAGAGAGAATTCTCTATAGAATATAAGAGCAGGGAGGTTATGATGGAGCTGTACAAAATGCTAATTAGGCCACAGCTGGAATACTATGTGCAGTTCTGGTCACCACACTATAGGAGGGATGTGATTGCATTGGAGAGGGTGCAGAGGAGATTCATCAGGATATTACCTGGGCTGGAGCGCTTCAGCTATGAAGAGAGACTGGACAGGCTGGGGTTGTTTTCCTTAGAGCAGAGAAGGCTGAGGGGGGACCTGACTGAGGTGGACAAAATTATGAGGGGCATAGATAGGGTAGATAAAAAGGAACTTTTCCCCTTAGTAGAGGGGTCAATAACCAGGGGGCGTAGTTTCAAGGTAAGGGGGAGGAGGTTTAGGGGGGATTTGAGGAAAAACTTTTTTACCCAGAGGGTGGTTGGAATCTGGAACTCACTGCCTGAAAGGGTGGTAGAGGCAGGAACCCTCACAACATTCAAGAAGCATTTAGATGAGCACTTCAAACGCCATAGCATACAAGGCTATGGACCAAGGGCTGGAAAATGGGATTAGAATAGACAGGGCTTGAAGGCCGGCGCGGACACGATGAGCCGAAGGGCCTCTTTCTGTGCTGTATAACTCTATGGCCTAGAAATTCAGTTTGGGCCCGCCAGCTCGCTTGCGCCCAGAAGTTACCGCTGCGCGCGGAGCCACTTGCGCCCGCCGGAAATTCAGTTTCAGCGCCCCAAGTCAAAGCCGGCCGCTATTCAAGGGTGTGGCCGTCCCCGCTTGGGGCGCTGAAACTGAATTTCGGCGCGCTAGGTGCCGCAGCGCCACCCGCTGCGGAGCGGCAGGCTGCGGTACTGCAGGCCTTCCTCCCTCTCTTAAGGGGAAGGTGCCTGCAACAGCGAGTTCGCCGCTCGCTAGTGCCAGCAAATGAGCCCAGCACCACGGAGAAGTGCCGGGCTCCCGGAAAACAGCCGGCAATGCCGTGGGGGGGGGGGGTGGAGGAGGCCGGGGAAGGAGGTGCGGGCAGGCAGCCGCCGAAAAAGCGGCCGGCCGCACCTCCGCCTTAACTCGCCCCACTAAGGCTGCAGGACAGCCCCGTTTTCAGATCGTTGTTTGCGGCCGCTGCGGAAGAGGCGGCCGCAACTAAATATGGCGGTCGGGCCGGTAGCGGGGCGGTAGCGGGGCACTGCGCACACCGATGACGTCATCGGTGGCGGCGCAGCGCTACTGGCTAACGCCGCCATTACCGCAGCGCTGAATATCGGCGCAATCTCAGCAAGTGGCGCAAAAGCCCTCTTTGGGCGAAAACTGGGCGCAAAGCCTACTGAATTTCTAGCCCTATGACTCTATGATCCTTTACTATGAGATTACTAATTAACCATGTCTCATTACACAATACAAAATCTAAAATAGCCTGTTCCCTGGTTGGTTCTATAATGTATTGTTGTAGGAAACTGTCTCAAATACATTCCATGAACTCGTCCTCCAGACTACCTTTGCCAATTTGATTTGCCTAGTTTATATGAAGATTAAAGTCCCCCACGATTATTGTGTTACCTTTGTTACAAGCTCCTATTATTTGTTAATTAATACACTGCCCAACGGTATAGCTACTGCTTGGGGGCCTATAACTACGCATAACAATGTTTTCTGCCCCTTGTTATTTCTTATCTCCACCCATACTGATTCTACTTCCTGATCTTCCAAGCCAAGATCCTTTCTCACTACTGACCTTATATCATCCTTTAATAACAGGGCTACCACCCACCCTCCTCCCCTCCTTTTCCATTCTGTCTGTTTTTTTGAAATGTCAAGTACCCTGAAATATTTAGATCCCAACCTTGGTTACCATGCAACCATGTCTCTGTAATGGCTTTTAGATCAACGGCATTTATCTCGATTTGTGCCAGTAATTCATCTACCTAATTATGAATGCTTCATTCATTCAGATAAAGAGCCTTTAATTTTTTTTAACCATTGTTCCCTGCTTTCACCTTATTTGCTGATGCAGTATTACCATTACACTCTCTGTCCCTTCCTGTCACACTTTGCTTATCTTTACCCAAATCTCTACACTGGTCCATTGCCTTGACTCTTCTCTTTAGATTTGTAAACTTTCCTTCACCTGACCTCTGCCCCCTTTTTAGTTTAATGCCCTATCTACAGCCCCAGTTATTCGATTAACCAGGACACTAGTCCCAGCCTGGTTTAAGTGGAGCCCATCCCAACGGAATAGCTTCCTCCTTCTCCACTACTGGTGCCAGTGCCCCATGAATTGAAACCCCTTCCTCCCACACCACTCACGTATGTAACTCTCTGATCTGCTTGTCCCTATGCCAATTTGCGCGTGGCTCAGGTAACAATCCAGAAATTACCACCTTTGAGATTCTGCATTTTAATTTGGACCCTAGCTCCTCAAACTCTCTCAGCAGTACCTCATTTCTAGTTCTACCCACGTGGACCACAACAACTGGATCCTCCTCATCCTCCCACTCCAAATTCTTCTCCAACCATCAGGCGATATCTTTAACCCTGGCACCGGGCAGGCGACACAGCCTTTGAAACTCCCGGTCGCGGCAGCAAAGAACAGTGTCTATCCCGCTGACTATATGATCCCCTACCACTGCAACATTCCTTTTCACTCCCCCCAACTTGAATGGCCTCCTGTACCACTGAGCCGTGGTCAGTTTTCTCATCCGCCCTGCAGACTTTTCCCTCATCCGCAAAGGCAGCAAGAACCTCATACCTGTTGGATAAGGGCAAAGGCTCCTCCAGCACTGCACCTGGGGTCTCCTTACCTGCCTGAGTTGCAGTCACACCCTCCTGTCCCTGACCACTAACCAGACCTGGACCACTACCTAACCTAAGGGGTGTGACTGCCTCCTGAATTGAAGTGTCCAGATAACTCTCCCCCTCCTTGATGCCCCACAATGTCTGCACCTCAGACTTCAGCTCAACAAATCTGAGTTGAAGCTCCTCGAGTTGCAGACACTTTCTGCAGACGTGATCATCCGGGATCGCAATGCTCTCCACAAACTCCCACATGCTGCAGTTGCGGTACACCACCTGCACTGCCATCCCTATATAACCTTGATTTCGTTATTTAATTAATTAAAGTTTATTTATTTATTTATTTAATTAACTTAGCTTATAGTTTAGGTTTTAATTAATTACTAGATCTAGTTTAAGTTATAGGTAAATGAAATTATTTACCCGTAACACAAAGCACTACAAGTATTGGAGGCAAAAAGGAACACCTCCTTTCCCCTCTGCTCCAAATTCCCACTCTCTCCAAATTCCCAACTTTAATACTCTGTTTAAAAGCAGATAGTGTTTACTTTTATACCCTTGGAGCCACAACCAGGTTACAAGTGCTCAGCTCCCTGCCGACAGTAATTAGCACCTACTCCAGACAAACACTTATACCTGACTAACAGTTGACTGCCACTGATAGAACTTTGAAAACTGTAGTTAACAAACTGCCTAAGTTAAATGCAAAATGTTAAACAAAATTTCACTTTTTACAGCTAGTACTCACTTAGACTCACCCAATACTTACCAAAGACTTCCACTCTCTCCAAATTCCCAACTTTAACATTCTGTTCAGAGGCACTCTGTGCGTCAGCAGATAGTGATTACTTTTATACTCTTGGAGTGACACTCAAGTTACAAATGCTGATGTGCACAGCTCCCTGCTCACAGTAATTAGCACCGATTCAAGACAAACACTCACAACTGACCGACAGTTAACTGCCACTGACAGGCAGGTTGTGTTACCTACAGTTTTTAAAGTTCTAAGTTAAATTCAAAATGTTAAACTAAATTTCACTTTTTACAGCTAGTACTCACCCAGCACTTACCCGAGGCTTCCACTCTCTCCAAATTCCCAACTTTAACACTCTGTTTATGAGCACTCCCTTTAAGAGCACTCGATGTGTCAGCAGAGAATGTTTACTTTTATACCCTTGGAGCCGCATCCAAGTTACAATACTAGTATATTAATGTACTAATATAATAACTCTCTCATCGTGCTGCTAAATGTGACATGATCAATGGATAACTTTTTTAGATTTATATTTCACTATTCTGCTTACAGATCTAGCAACCTGTTTTTAATTGCTTCAGTGTTTTCTGGGTTTTAGAAGTGGTGGATAGGATTTTATACTTTAGCAGAAAGCTGGTGTACTCTTCTGGTTGGGTTTCCCGCCTGCCTTGCTTGGCTGCCACTGACCCCAGGCAAATGTTCTGGGGTTACAAGGAGTGACATGAGATACTGAGACTAATTTCATTAGGTCAGAAAAGACTAGGAGGAGATTTGATAGCAGTTTTTAAACACCGTCAAAGGTTTTGATGAGAACATAAGAACATAAGAAATAGGAGCAGGAGTAGGCCAATCGGCCCCTCGAGCCTGCTCCGCCGTTCAATAAGATCATGGCTGATCTGATCCTAACTGCCAATCCACTATCACAGAACTATCTCCTGAATCTAACAGAATTAGACACATGAAATAGGAGCAGGATCAGGCTACACGGCCCCTGGGCCCGCTCCGCTAACCACAGGGCCATGACCGATCCGAACCTAGACTCATGTCCAAATTCCTGCCCGCTCCCCGTAACCCTTAATTCCCTTTATTTCTAGGAAACTGTCTATTTCTGTTTTAAATTTATGTAATGATGTAGCTTCTACAGTTTTTTGGGGCAGCATATTCCATGGACCCACCACCCTCTGAGTGAAGTAGTTCCTCCTCATCTCAGTTTTGAAAGAGCAGCCCCTTATTCTAAGACTATGCCCCCTAGTTCTAGTTTCACCCATCATCGGGAACATCTTCCCTGCATCCACCCGATCCAACCCCTTCACAATCTTATATGTTTCAATAAGATCGCCTCTCATTCTTCTGAACTCCAATGAGTAGAGTCCCAATCTACTCAACCTCTCCTCATATGTCCATCCCCTCATCCCCGGGATTAACCGAGTGAACCTTCTTTGTACTGACTCGAGAGCAAGTATGTCCTTTCTTAAGTATGGACACCAAAACTGTACGCAGTATTCCAGGTGCGGTCTCACCAATACCTTGTACAACTGAAGCAATACCTCCCTATTTTTATATTCTATCCCCCTAGCAATGAAAGCCAACATTCCATTGGCCTTCTTAATCACTTGCTGCACCTGCATACTAACCTTTTGAGTTTCGTGCACCAGGACCCCCAGATCCCTTTGTACTTCAGTACTTTCCAGTTTCTTGCCATTAAGATAATAACTTGCTCTACGATTTTTCCTGCCAAAGTGCATAACCTCACACTTTCCAGTATTGTATTCCATCTGCCAAATCTCTGCCCACTTACTCAGCCTGTCTATGTCCCCTTGCAGGTTTTTTATGTCCTCCTCACTCACTACTTTCCCCCCCATCTTAGTATCATCTGCAAACTTTGATATGTTACACTCGGTCCCCTCCTCCAAATCGTTAATATAGATTGTAAAGAGTTGGGGACCCAGCACTGACCCCTGCGGAACACCACTAGTTACTGATTGCCAGTCTGAGAATGAACCATTTATCCCAACTCTCTGCCTTCTGTTAGATAGCCAATCCTCTATCCATGCCAGAATATTACCCCTAATCCCGTGATTTCTTATCTTAAGCAATAATCTTTTGTGTGGCACCTTGTCAAATGCCTTTTGGAAGTCTAAATACACGACGTCCACTGGTTCCCCTTTATCCACCTTATATGTTACTTCCTCAAAGAACTCCAGCAAATTTGTCAAACATGACTTCCCCTTCATAAAACCATGCTGACTTTGTCCTATTAAATTATGATTATCCAAATGTCCTGTTACTGTCTCCTTAATAATGGACTCCAAAATTTTACCTACCACAGATGTTAGGCTAACCGGTCTATAGTTTCCAGCCTTCTGTCTACCGCCCTTTTTAAATAAGGGTGTTACATTAGCAGTTTTCCAGTCTGCCGGGACCATTGCCGAGTCCAGGGAGTTTTGGAAAATTATTACCAATGCATCCACAATCCCTACCGCCACTTCCCTCAAGACCCTAGGATGTAAGCCATCAGGTCCAGGTGATTTATCCGCCTTGAGTCCCATTATTTTACCGAGTACCACTTCCTTAGTGATTTTGATCGTGTTTAGCTCCTCCCCCCCTTTAGCCCCCTGTTTGTCCAGTGTTGGGATATTCTTAGTGTCTTCTACTGTAAAGACTGATGTAAAATATTCATTCAGTGTTTTTGCCATCTCCATATTTCCCACCATTAATTTCCCGGTCTCATCCTCTAAGGGACCAACATTAACTTTAGCCACCCTTTTTCTTTTTATATAACTATAAAAACTCTTACTATCTGTTTTTATATTTTTTGCTAATTTACTTTCATAATCTATCTTCCCTTTCTTAATCAATCTTTTTGTTATTTTTTGCTGTCTTTTAAAGTTTTTCCAATCCTCTATCCTCCCACTAGATTTGGCTACCTTATATGCCCTTGGTTTTAGTCGAATACTATCCTTAATTTCTTTACTTAGCCACGGATGGCTGTCTTTTCTTTTACACCCTTTTCTTCTCAGTGGAATATATACTTTTTGGAAGTTGTAAAATAACTCCTTAAATGTACACCACTGATCATGTATCGTCTTACCCTTTAATCTATTTTCCCAGTCCACTTTATTTGGTTGTGGAAATAGTAATGAATCATCAATTTAAAATTGTCACTAAAAGAGCGAGGAGAGAGGAAATGGTTGAGGCAGGGACCATTAAATCTTTTGCAGGCAATTGGGTAAATCATTTCGGCAGAAGAAGATGCAGGACTATGGAGAGAGACAGCATGGCAGTAGGGTTAGGTTTTGGATGGCTCTAGCGTAGAGCCAACACAAATAGGATAGGCCAAAGGGCCTTCTTCTGTGCTATAAGCCCCTATGGTTCCTGACAAAGAGTGATAAATCTGTAATTCAGATACATCCTTACACTTAACAAACCTACTGTTCACTCTCAACCATCTTTAATTGTACATGTCACTATAGGATATTGCAAGCATGCATGTAGCTCAATAACATACCACACTGGCATGTGCTGCATATAGCAACTGACCAGGAAAAGAATGATCCCATGACTAGGTGTGAAGTGAGATAATTACTTGATTATTACTAACCTTAATGAGCACATACATACAAAATAAAAATTGAGCTTTTTAATGAGATTGGGCTTTGAGATCTCTTTAATTTTTTTTAATGGATTGAGCAATCTTCAAAACATTGACAAAATTGTTAGTCCATTTTCCCTTAGACAGCACAGTACATGGTTTTATTTTTTATCATGAATCTACACAAACTGATCTTTATGTACAAAACATTGTAACCCACTACTCCTCATCCAAAAAAGCTACAATTAACATTACAGAGGAAAAGTAAGAAAAAGCACATAGTTATGGTTATATTACAGGCAATTTTTCACTGATATGCTGCTGATATTTGAGACTCAAATTCAGAAAAAATTCAACTTAAAAAAGACTTTTCACAAGCACGATAAAACATTACGAAAAGCATCTGAAGTGGGTAAGTGCAGTATCTCGTGTGGTACTGGCCAGGAAGATCCTGGCTTTGATGTTTGGTCTGTGCTACGTTAGCAGATCTTAGCAATATGGGTGTTACAGATGCCTTTGGTGCTTCTGGACGTGGGACTGAAAAAAAATGAGCCTTAGTCTTAATTGCTGTCCAGTGACTCCTGTTAAAAATCATATGTGTCCGGATCTTGGTCGAGGACAGGAATCAGATATTTTCTACACAAACGTGGTAACCCCAAATGCACATACTTTCTTATGTACACTACAGAGCAAGAAAAGGCCACATGGACGTGGTTAGATTGTAGGCACTTTTTCCCCAGTAAACTACTTAAATTCAAGACACCATTTGTAGAAAAAAAATATAGAAAAGTTGTAAAGTTCAAAGAAACTCAGTTCACAAACCTGATTAACAAATATTGTATAAAATCTCCCCTGATAATTCAACAAGTAAATAGACATTCTGGTGTGGTACATAAGAAAAAGTTATTCATAATTCATATCTCATCCCTACAGTACATGAATTCACCCATCGCAGCTTCTAATTATATTTTCAATAATTCTAATGTCTTTGACTTTATTATCTTGATGGTGGATTATTCCAAACTTTTATCACTTTGAGAAAATAACTTTCCTGATAACTATTCTACATTTACTTTCATTCATTTTCAGTTTTATCCTTTGGTCTGAGATAGCATACTTTGCAATAATAATCTAGGCTTATCTTATCCAATAATTTAATATATTATACACTTTGTTGAGGTCCCTCATTAAGCACCTTCTTTCTAGATGATAAAGCTTAAATCTCTCTGTTTTTTCCTCATAGCTCCTTGCCCATCCGTCTTGCTGCTCTTTTACGTTATCTTCCTAATGCAAATATACATTTTTTGTGGCATGATGACAAAAACTGAACACATTATTCTCGCAGTGGTATTACGTAGTATTACATAGTATTTACAGCACAGAAACAGGCCATTCGGCCCAACAGGTCCATGCCACTCTTTATGCTCCACGCGAGCCTCCTCCCGCCCTTCTTCATCTAAAACCATCAACATATCTTTCTATTCCTTTCTCCCACATGTGTTTATCCAGCTCCCCCTCAAATGCATCTATGCTAGTCGCCTCAACTACTCCTTGTGGTAGTGAGTTTGACATTCTAACCACTCTCTGGGTAAAGAAGTTTCTTCTGAATTCCCTATTGGATTTATTAGTGACTATCTTATATTTAAGGCCCCTAGTTCTGGTCTCCCCAACAAGTGGAAACATCTTCTCTATGTCTACCCTATCAAACCCTTCCATAATCGTAAAGACCTCTATCAGGTCACACCTCAGTCTTCTCTTTTCTAGAGAAAAAAGCCCCACTCTGTTCAATCTTTCCTGATAGGTATAACCTCTCAGTTCTGGCATCATCCTAGCAAATCTTTTTTGTACCTTCTCCAGTGCCTCTATATCCTTTTTATAATATGATGAATGTCAGAACTTTTGTAGACTTCTTCATTCTATTAGCTTTATTAATTACTCCACCACATTGTCGGGCATTAACTGATGCATACAAGTCAATAAAGTCCCAATTTCAATCCATGGTCTGCAATGAGTTAGTTAATCTCAGCCAGGGCAATAATTAGACTGCAACAGTGAGCTTCAGTGCTCCTGGAGGAAAAATTAAAATCAGAAAGTATTCCCAAGGCCAATCACTATCTCGTGACTTGTGTTGATAAATGCTGATGTGGAATGAGGACGTTAGATGAGGGCAGTTCCGACTTTGGTTCATGTTCAAATAGCCCGCTGACTCTCACAGCCTTGTCTCACACATGAAGGGGCCTTGGGTGAGCTACCAGAGGGCTACAATTGCCTGTGAACTGTACTCTGGTGCCATCAGGAGAGGAGGGGGAAAAAGTTCAAGTTCCAAACAAAAACAAACAGCAGATGAATTAAAAAAGAAATCAAAGAAATATTTCTTCAAACTGACCTTTTAAGCAGATAATGATGGAAAAACATCCTCTGGAATCCCAAGAGTTGCATTATGTGATAAATAGACTTTTCTCTCTATGTTACCAGCTGACCCCCAGAACTTGGACTTTTTTTGGTCACTTTATACACGTTGATATCATTCTCTTCATTTCTGTTAACGAGTTGGCAATTAAAATGCTTAGGTAGAATGTCCTCATAGAAATTGTTGATAGGAAAGTTCTGCCACATTTTGGAAGAGAGGTAAATGATAGTTCTTTCACTGCTGAGATGTTGCAGAGTCTTTAATAGTAAGGGATAGGTCTTTGAAAAATAGACAATTTCTCCACCCAGGATGAAGTCATAGTCGCTAGGAAACTGAGCGTGATCAAGACCCCAGGATAGAGCACGGATATTTACACGATTTCTGCAGGATGTGGGGATGCTGGCAGTAACATTATGTTCTATTTGCTTTAAAACATTTGGTTGGTCTGTAATTGTTACATCTCCTCCTGGAAAAAAATAATAAAAAACAATGACGTATCCCCATTTAGGGGTTGTTCCACACAATAATCGAATCCTGAATCATGGTCACAGAAAGCACCCGCGGGAAGCCCCCGACACCAATTTCTGGGCCATAGTGTAATAATTCTATAGTGTTGATCTCTGCCTCACAAGGTCTTCAAAAAGCTTTAGAAATAAAAATTGCTATCATTGGCATGGAAGAGCCATTTTATTTTACTTCACAGATTGCACAGATTTTTCTGAATATTTCTCCTTCTGGTCCTAACTGCCATTAGAGCAGATGCTCGGATATTGGACCTGTGGGATGCTTTAGCATTGTTTTATCTAATCATTCTCATCAAGTAAACAGAATAATCAGCAATCCAATGTGCATAATAGATGGTCATAAATGCATAGTGCATATAAGATTATGACAAACATTATAGTGATATGGAAACAACTGATCAAACATTCCCAACACTTTTAATTCTAGGACACTTAATGGACAATTGAAGAACTTTGTGTCCAATTTTCGGGTTGATGCAAAGAATCTGGAAAAAAATATAGTAATGATATCCTATCCCAGACGTCTGCAGCATATTTTGAAATCAGGATACACTATAGTGGTTACTCAAGGTGCTGGTAATGTCTTCTGGTAAAGCATTAAGAAGAAAGGGGAAAGAAAGAACTTGTATCTATGTAGTATTTTAACACATCCTCAGGACATCCCAAAGCACTCCACAATCCATGAAACACAGTCACTGTTGTTATTAATCCAATTGTGGCAGCCAATTTGCACAACAGAAAAGTCCCATAAACAGCAAATGAATATTTGAGCAGATAATTTGCTTATGCAGGTTTTGGTTGAAGGAAGAATGTTGACCAGGGCACTAGGAGACTTCCCGGTTGTTCTTTGAATAGTGTCATATTAATATTGCACCAACCTTTCTTTTGTTCTATATTAGCAGACTTTCAGGCCCCGATTTTAACTGCGGGTCAGCAGCAATGAGAGTTGTAAACTCACCTGCTGCTCCAGAAATGGAGCCCAGGGTATTTTAACCCCCGCGCCTCATTTAAATTCACCAGACAATTTCCTACCAGTTCCAGATGAGAAATCACAGTCTGGAGGTCATCCACCAACAACAGGCAAGTGATGGAATAGGCTGCCTGGGGTCCCTGGGATCAGTGGGGCGAGTTTGCAGCAGGGGAGGCCTAAGCTTTCCTTGTGGAGTCCAAAGGAGCACTCCTGTTCCTCCTGGCCCCACAAGGAAAGTAAAAAAAAAAATGTTTTAAACTTACCTTTTTATGCCACTTCTGGCTCCAATCCTCTTCACCACTGGGTTGGCCTGACAGGAAACTCACTGCCACTTCCCGCTCAGGCTACCTAGTAAGAGTTGCAGTCAGGTCCCAAAGATGCCAATAATTTGACCGATTTTAACTGCCCAAAAATCAGTGTCTAATTGCACTGTCAACTTTTCATTGGCTTGAAGTGTGAATGGCATCATTTAACATGGATTCTGACGCGGGATTCTCCTCTGAAATGCCCTCCATTTTGGGATGGATGCAAGGTATAAAATGGATGCTCTAAGGCTATTGCCTCAAAATTGCTGTTAAAAAACTGCAGCAAGATTATCCTCCCAAAAAATTGCCAGTCACCTTTAAGGCCCACCAGGAGCATGATCTGCCACATGTAAACATGGAGGCATGGCCCCATCGACAGATTTCCCCTAACATCCACCCCAAACCCACCCCAAATAATTACTGCCACTATATAAGGTGTGGATACCACAATGAGGAGGCTATTTTGTGCACTGCTACTGTAGAAAGCATATACAGACCCTTAATTTTAATGGGCCCGAACTTCGGGTCCCCACAGGTGAGTACGCGCTGGGTACTCACGCGTAGGCCCAACGAAAGTGCCGGTTTCGTGCATGCACTGCGCATGCGCAAGAAACCAGAACTTCCGTTCCCTTAAAGGAAGGGGTTCACAGGTCAAACGCGTGCGCCGGAGAGGCTGCGCGTACGCCTGAAACTTCCGTTTTTTTTGCAGGTTTCTCCGGGAGGGTAAGTCTCCAGGAGCTACACTTTTAAAAAGCAGTCACAAGGCCTGCTTTTAACAAGGTAAGTGGTGAATTAAGTTAAATTAAAACATTTTTTCCACAGGTTTATTATTTTTAAATACTTTAAAGAAAGGTAAGTTTATTTTTAGCTGTTAGAAACTGTAATTAATTTTTTCAAAAATTTAAATTATTGTTTAAAATAGTTATTTTATGTAATTTATAGTTATTTTAAAAATGTGATTTAAAAAAAAAAATTATTTGAAGTTTTAGTGATGTTTTGGTGCTGAATTGTATTCATAGATTTGACAGCTCTTCCTGTCAAATCTATGAATACAGATTCCCTGCTACCATAGGCTCTCCATGGCCCACGTGATCCCAGGGGATGCTTCGAACTAACTGCACCCCTGGGATACGCAAGCACTGCGCGCCGGCAGTTGGAGCAGGCCCAGGATTGGAATCCCACGCGGGCCCACAGCACAATGGCCGGCACGCTAGGTAAGTGCAGGTCGGGGGCTTACACCCGCGGGAAGCCTCCGACCCGAATTTCTGGGCCATTAGTTCTTGAAATGCTTTGCCAGGCAAAAAGGTTTTACAAAGTGAAATAAAATTGGTGAATGTAACAAGCAGGCCTAGAAATTCGGTTGGGTTAGCGCCCAATTAGGGGCATTGGAGTGGCTTGCGCCGGCGGTATCGCTGCGCCCGAAACTGCGATGGGCCCTAACATCGGCGTTACCCGGTAGCGCTGCGCCGGCACCGATGACGTCATCGGTGTGCGCAGCGCCCCGGTTGCAGTGGTAATCCGGCCCGATGGCCAAATTCAGTTGCGGCCGCCTCGCCCGTGGCAGCCGCAAACAACGATTGTGGAACGGGATGTTGCAGCACCGTAAGGCCGGCGCATAAAGGTGGAGCGGCGGCCGGCCGCTTTCCCGGCGGCCGCCTGCCCGCACCTCCCTCCCCGGACTCCTGCACCACCCCCCCGCGGCACTGATGTGTGTGTCCCGCGAGCCCGGCACTTCTCCGAGGTGCCGGGCTCATTTGTCGGGGGAATCCACCGGTCAGCTGTCGGCTGCACGCAGCTCCTCCTTAAGCGAAGGAGGAGGCCTGCAGTACCCCAGCCTGCCGCACCGCATCGGGTGCCGCAGCGGGGGATTAGCGCCTGAAACCTGCATTCAACGCCCATAGCGAGGCGCTAAAACCCTCCATTAGCGCCCGCCGCCGTCTGGGCCCGGGGCAACTGAATTTTAGGCGGGCGCAGCAGCAATTATGGCGGGCGCAAAATTTCGGGCGCTAAAGCCCTGGCGGACTCAAACCGAATTTCTAGGCCGCAGTCTTTTACTGATAAGGCAGGAAACATGGTTGTAACTGCAGGGGGTAGTGATAGACAACAGAGATAAACAAGCCCCCTGAGTATTGTAGACATGGTGGCCTAGAAATTCAGTGCCCTTAGCACCGATTTTGCGGCGCTAGAGGGCCTAGCGCTGCAATTGGCGCCGGTTCCTAAATTGCCTGGGGCCCTTCCGCGGCAGTAGACCGGTAGCGCTGCGCCGGCACCGATGACGTCATCGGTGTGCGCAGCGTCCCGGTTGCCGTGGTAACCCGGCCCCAAGCCGAAATTCAGTTGCGGCCGCCTCGCCAGTGGCAGCCGCAACTAAGACTCCGGCAAACGAGTGTTGCCGGAGTCTGCGCCGGCGCTTTAAGGAGGCGCGGCGGCCGGCCGCTTTCCCGCCGGCCGCCTGCCCGCAGCTCCCTCCCCGGACTTCTCCCCCGCCCCCCCCCCCCCCGCAACAGATGCAAGCCCGGCACTTGTCCGAGGTGCCGGGCTCATTTTTGAGGAGATTTGCGCGGGCCGCGGCCGGGTGCAGGCAGCTCCTCCTTAACGGAAGGAGGAGGCCTGCACTTCCCGAGCCTGCCGCACCGCAGCGGGCGCCGCAGCGCCAGAATAGCGCCGCAATGCGGCGCGTTGCGCCAGTTTTCAGGCGCTAAAACCCTTCAGTAGTGCTGGCAGCCGTTTGGGCGCGGCGCTACTGAATTTTTGGCGCGCGCAAAGGGACTTAGCGCCGGCGCTAACTTCCGGCGCTAAAGCCCTGGCGCAGCGCAAACTCAATTTCTAGGCCGGTGTCTCTGGTGACCGTTCTGAGGTGAGAAGTCAAACCTTTGAAGTTTTGAAATGCAGAATATGACGTTAACTCATGAACCTAATCAAGTGGTTTTCTGCCACCTTTGTAAACTTTAGAAGTGAATGAACAATTTTGGGCTGTGATAAGGGTAGCCACACAGGATGTGTGAGTGTAAACGTTTGACAGCTCAAACAGCTCAGACCAACATTAAAGGAACATTTCACTATCTCTGAATGATTGATTTACTGCAAAACACAAGGAAAACTGTATAAAACACAATGGCTAAAGAATATCGGCACTGCAGTCAGAAGAAGGTGGCTTGGCCAGTCAGTTCGCCTATGAGGGTCAAGCTGCAGTCGGAGGAAGGAGGGACCTGGCCAATCTTTTTGCTTACGAGGACCTACAATCAGCGCTGGACGGATCATCTACGGGTGGTTGTATGTATGATTTGCTATAATATTATTGGTGAACTGCTCGAATAGTGGTTGGGGTTTTGAATCTGTCTTAGGAACAATAAAAAGGTTAAAGACAGAACCCGTGTGTCTGGTGTAATTTCTCATAAGTCTCAAGTCCGAACTCTATAACCTGTTGGACGGGTCGAGGGGTAATTCCGCACGTCTTACACTACTGAAGGTTGATGTTACTTTGTCGTCACATCAATCTGTTAAGTACTCAAGCTTCAGTCAGGACTATTGCTGTTACTTTTACTCAGCTCTGCTCAAAGTACTGCTTTGCATTAGGGACTTGGATTTCTAAAAGGGAATCTCTCTATCTTTATGCTATGGAGAGGAAGAGGCTGAGAACATGAAAGAGGCTAGACTGGAGGCAAGTGAGGCATCACAGAAGGCACCTCTTCCCTACACATACATACACACTCACCAGGGTCTACTCATCAACAAGGTCTTACTCTGACTTTTCTGACAATCACTGCCCCAGAAGGCTGTGCTTCCAGTGGAGAAGTTGGGGAGATATGCTAGCTGCTGGCTGAACATTTGCAGCTCACTTCTACCAGAACAGCAGTGTTTGTACCAGTCAAGGTCATCACAGCTTTGAATTTCTTTGCAACTGGATCCTTCCAGGCACCATCAGATGATCTTTGCCGCATTAATCTGGCAGCTGCTCACTACTGCATCCAGATGCTATATTCAGCAGAGCTACACAAGTCATATCTTTCCCAATGGAACCAGACTAACAAAGAAAGTGAGCTATTCAGTTCTAAAGACTGCCAGGATTCTCACTGGCACAAGGAGCAATTGACAGAATGCATGAGCACTATAAGACTGTATGGCAACTGTTTTATGACCAGGAAAGGAACCATGCCCTGTTCCTGGGACTAGGGATAGGGTCACTAGCCAAGGCTTGTGAAGCTAAGCAGAGCCAGGCCTGGTTAGTACCTGGTAGGGGTGACCATCAGGGTAGACCAAGTGCAGAAGGTCACGGAAAGGGCCCTGAGGAGGGGCAGTTGGCGAGAAGGTCACGGAAGGAGCCCCGGGAGGGGCGGCTGGTGAGCAGGCCCGGGCGTTGGGCTGAAGATTGTCAGACAGGAGGAATAATGGAATGGCGGCGCGCACAGACGCAGTGGCTTTGCTTCTCCCAGTCATGGGAGCTTGCAAGATTACATTTTGTTGTTCATGTACTTGTGCAATGACAATAAAGTTGAATTATTATTATGTATCAGAATGATTGATTGGTGATCATGGCTATTCCCTGCATTCAAGGCTTATGATTCCAGTAAAGTGTTTGCAGGCAGATGCATACAATAGATGTGAGGTCCACGAGGCCCATGCCACTACAAGAAGTGTCGTAGAGCAAACCATAAGAATTCTCAAGTCTCATTTTAGGCACCTGCATAAATCTGTTGAAACCTTGCCATACAGCCCAGTACAAGTCTCAGCAATCATTGTAGCATGTTGCATGCTACACATCATCATAATGAATGACGAAAGACCTCCTGCTTCTGGATGCTAAAGGTGACGATGATGAAGAGGGGTTTGTTGGACCTCCCTCCTCGCCGCATGAGGATGGTTTACATGAAGAGAGGACATAGAACAAGACAACTAACAGCTACAGCCAGAGAAAGGAGGACACAACTGATAGTCCAGTACTTTCAAGAAAAGTTGATTCACCAAATAAAGTCACTTCACACCTGTCTGTTCTCCTCCCACACCCTTACAGCCAAAGATTTATGCCAAGTTCCTCAATAAAACAGAACTCTACATTTCCCCAGTCATCATCCAAACCCCCAAAATTTCAAAACATATGCATGAATAAACTCAGAACTCTATGTGCATAAGCCATGTTTACTTCACAAAGCAACATTAAAAAAGTGTCAAAAATGAGAATCATCCAACCTACAACTACTGTACTTCTAAATACAATCTACCTTTTGTACCAGCTTACTTATTGAGTGAGCTTCTAATCTACTACTTTGATGAGGTGCTTCCTGAATGATATAAGGTTGAGTAGCTAGAATGGTTTCTCTAGAAGCCTGAGCTGAACCTTGTGTCAGGGAAGCTGCTGTCCCAGAGTGACCTGCTTTCAACAGCCTTTCTGTTACAATAGCAAGGCATGCAGGGCCCATGCCTGAAGTTCCCTCGTGCAGACATTGGAGGGGGCATAAAGTAAGCTTACTCAATGCCACTCTCCAGAGAGACAACAGCTTACAGCTAACTAGTGCTGGGCACAGGCTCAGAGGTGCTACTGGTAGGTGTCACTATAGACCAAATAGTCTCAACCAGATCTTGGAAGTCCAATGCAAGTGTGGCATTCACGTTGAACCTCAAGGCTTCTATATTGAAGCAGCAGTAGTTGCCACTCCAGAAGCCACCAATGTCCATAGAAACTGTTCCTTGATTTTTCAGAAATCTTCCGAGCTATCCAGGATGTTCAGCAGGTCATGGGAAACTTCCTGCAATATGTTGTAGATGTGTGTAGTGGACTTCTCCCACTTGTCCATCATCTCAATCATATATGTGGAAAGCACCTCCACTGGCTCCACACAAGATTAATGCTCCCTAATCATAGCTCTTTTCATCTGGGTCCCGAGGCTCCTCAGCCAAGGGTGGTCATTTCTACGTTCTCTATGGAAAAACAGCACTCTCCCTCTAGCATTCCTAGGTCTTCATTCCAACAAGTGCTCAGTGCTTTAACCAGTGACACTGCTTCTGACTCACTAACTACTTCCCCTCAAGTTGGTATCTCTGGGCTGGTACTTATACAAGTAATATGCCACAACAGAGTTGGTGATGAAGTGGCAGGACTTGTGCATCTAGATATGCCAGGGGCATTATCCGAGTGGCCAGCCTCTTCCTCCAGGGCACCACCAATGAGGTGAAACACAGAAGAGCACGTTTAGCTGCGCACACAGTGATATTTCCTCTTGAAGGAATAGTTGCTGAGTGTAAGGGCATTGTAATATTTTGAGAAAGCAGATGAAGCCACGGCTATGTATGAGGAACCTCGCCCAGCCTTTACCAACCTTCTCTTGCCACCCCGCCTCCAAATTTGCCATCCCCCACAGCCATTCCTGCCTGTCTGCCTATGAGATCTAAGGCCTCCTCTTCCTGGGGGCTCAGAGGTTGAGCAATGGCATTCCCCCCCTCGATGCATCATGTGATAGTTATGGGTGAGCTTTTCCTTTGGAGGGATAGAAAGCAAGTGAGTGGGATGGAAACTTGCCCCATATGAGCACATGCATGCTATGATGATGAGAGGAGCAGGTACATTGTCCCTTTAAATTAGGTGCTTTGAAGCTTACCAGAGCACTTGTGAGTTAACAGAGCAGTTGTTAGTTAAGGTAGTGCTTTAATGGGAATGCAAACTACGCAAGGTGTAAACGGGCTGCCATTTCCCGCCTGGTGATAAAAATTAAAATTACCTCCTTTTTCAAAGAAGATTTAATTCCCAGCCACTAAAACAAAGGGGAAAATATACATTTGTTTCTTTAAAAAAAAACTTACTGATGGCTAAGAAGGGAAGGTAAAAATATTTTACATTGAAAGCATTCACCCTTATC
The DNA here is from genome assembly GCF_052327205.1 of Somniosus microcephalus. NCBI lineage: Eukaryota > Metazoa > Chordata > Chondrichthyes > Squaliformes > Somniosidae > Somniosus > Somniosus microcephalus. Next base: position 33,439,788 of record NC_140992.1, read on the forward strand.
CTTATCTTTCCCTTTAGCCATGGCTCAGTTTGTAGCACCCTCGCCTCTGAGTTAGAAGGTCATGGGTTCAAGTCCCACTCTAGAGACTTGAGCACAAAAATCTAGGCTGACACTCCAGGGCAGTGCTGAGGGAGTGCTACACTGTCAGAGGTGCCGTCTTTCTGATAAGATGTTAAACCGAAGCCCTGTTTGCTCCCTCAGGTGGATATAAAAGATTCCATGGTACTATTTCTAAGAAGAGCAGGGGAGTTACCCTGGTGTCCTGGCCAATATTTATCCCTCAATCAACATCACTAAAAACAGATTATCTGGTCACTATCACATTGCTGTTTGTGGGAGCTTGCTGTGCGTAAATTGGCTGCCGCGTGTCCTACATTACAACAGTGACTACATTTCAAAAGTACTTCATTGGCTGTAAAGTGTTTTGGGATGTCCTGAGGTTGTGATTGGCGCTATATAAATGCAAGTCTTTTTTGTAATTGACTGTATGACAAGTGAACGGTAACATTAAGGATACAGTAAAGCTAAGTAATATAAACTATGAGAACTTTAACAGAACTAAAATGTGCCATGGGCCAAATGATTGAATGATACCTAATGCGCGAGTGTATTTTTTAACCATGAAAATATCAATATACTCATTGTCCATACTGAATGTTTATCATTGCCCATTTTATCATTCACATTTGCAAAGTTCTGCTTCAGGCTCCTCTTAGCTTCGTGTGAACTTTTTAACTTACCTAGTAGGACTGCTAAGATCCCCACTATTCCAGTGCCTGCACCCAGTTCAATCACCTTCATGCCGGTAAAGATTATCCTCTGTTTTTCAAAATACTGACAAAGAGCAAGACCCTGAAAAATAAGTCCATCTTAGAATTAATTCATTGCGAAGCTGGAGTGAAGCACTGCAGAGCCAACACGTGTCATGGAGAGGTGAGAGGTGAGACATGGGTTCAACCCCTCCTTACAAGCAGGAAGAATTGGTTGGACTAGTAGTTATTAGGATTCTCTCTCCTATCTCTTATTAGCAGGTCCAGAGTAGCAACCGCTATTGGTTCATTGTCCACAGAGGAAAAATAAATGGACTAAATAGGCCTTGGGTGGCTCTGTCCTCTGCACCCCACTCTTTGTAACTAATCAAATTGTTTGTTAGTGTTGGAATCTGGAGTATCATGTCTTGTTCGTTGGTCCTGTTACATTTCCTACTTGTCCGGAGCCAGCAGCAACACTGACAGAAAATCTTAGTTGTGGGCAGGTTGCAGACAGTTTCCTCCACACTTGTGTGTCAGTTATCACAAATGCAATAGAATCAGCCCTAAAATGTAAATAGGCAGACTCAGTCGCAGTAGGTGCTCCAGCATATTAAAGAGACACTTTCATTTACAGCAGTTCTCTACTGCAAAGGGGTACACATCACTACACTCTGCATTCACAATGCATTCCAACATATTTCAATGTACTTTCGCAAATTCTTGCTTTCTCTCCCTCGTTTGATTCTTGCTTCCCCACCCACCATTGACAATCTCAACTGTTGCGACTCCACAACCGCCGCTTGGAGAAGGACAGAGAGACCAGAGTTAATGTGCCCTCCGGGGCACCCTCCCTCCCTGTGGGGAAGTATCTTCCCTCCATTTGGTGTTTCTCAGACATGAAATCTGACTACAGGATTAGATTCAGTATTCAGAAAAAGCCACCTCAGAATCCTTATTAAATCCATGATTCTAAACCTTGGAGGTCATTGTCCAAAAAGCAGGAGTACAACATTAGGTTCAATGAGTGAAACCGAAATCAAAATTGTGACCGTAATGATCTTCTGTTACTAGAAGTCACTGATATACTTTCAAAATATGACAGGGTGTAATACTTAGTGAAAGTGCTTATGGTTTTAAGTTGCAGAACATCAACAGTAAAAAATAAAGCTTGGGTTAGTATTGGCAAGCTGTTCAGGTTGGACGGCCTTTAATCCATTCCGTATTGTCCAGCTGGCCCAGAATAATTCAACCACCAACTTTTCCTCCCAATCAATGGAGAAATGCCTTGTGTCTGCTTCATGTCCCATGCCTAGTATCTCTTTCCTTTTCTAGTTTTCCCTCCATTTATCCCATCCCCTGGCTGGGTTACAGACCAGCAGCACTCTAGTACCTCGCTCTGATAGGCATTTTATTTCTGTGAGCTTAGATGGTGCATGCTGGCAGGCTATTCGAGTGTATGGAGCATCACATTACAAGCCTGATCCTATCCTTACATGATGTCACATACAATACAGGTTATTTGTTAATATAGTAGAATTGTTTAAAATTCTGAAAGGATGGGTCAGGGTAGGTAGAAGCAGACTGTTTCCTGTAGTTGAGGGTTCTAGAATCAGGGGCCATAGATACAAGTTTAAATGTAAGTGATGTAGAACAGAGGGCAGGAGAAACTTCTTCACGCAGAACGTTGTGAGGCTGTGGAATTCACTTCCAGGGTTAGTGGTTGAGGCAGAAACAGTAAAGTTTATCTTGGATAGGTGAATGAAGGAAAAGTGGTTGAAGAGATATGGGAACAGGGTGGGTAAATGTGATGAGAATTATTTGCTCGTATGGAGGGTAAACACTGACACGGACTGATTGGGCCGAATGATCTGTTTTGTGTTGTACCTCCTATACATTTCTATGTACTTTTCCAGCAGGGCTCACTGAATGTTGATCAGGAACCCTCATCTAACTTTCCCTTTCCTAGTCCAAGGTGTCAATGCCAATGGTGGCATCCCAATTACCACTCTAACAGAGATCAATTAACTTAGCATAGGATGGACATTAAGCCTGGATCCAAGAGCAAATTAAGACTTTTACAATATATTTTTGCTGGAGGTGGTTGAAATTTGGCACAAGAATAATAATATAGAGCAATCAAATCACTGTGTGATTCAGCTGCTCGAATTCCGGCAAGGCCAGCTAAGTAGGTCATTCCGTACTGGAGCCAGCACAGTGTTCTATAAAGTAACTCCTTCCATTACGAACCAAATTGTGCCAGGCTCCTCCCAGGACAGCAGACTTGCCCCAGAAAGTAGATTTAAGTATGGGCAGCTGGGCAAAACCGGCTGCACATATTGGGTGCTCCCAAATTCCTCTGAAATGCAGAAGCACCACTGCCGGTGTGTGGGCTGCCTGCAGGTTTCAGACCAATCTAACCAAAGCTAACTCAATGAGCTTATAACCCAAAACAAAAAGAGCTGTCACTAACCCACATTGTACCTCTCCATGACACAGTGCCTTTTGAATATGTGAGGTGCTATGATTCTGAAGCACTTTTCAAAGTGCAGTGTTGTTTGCAAAAACATGTAATATAGATTGCAAGCTCACTGTGATAAAGGGAGTTTCTTGAAGCACACACTGAACTAGGTTGATTTTTTTAATACAATTGAAAGCACCAACAATATATGAACCATGTAAACTTTGCAATTATTGCATTTGTAGCAGATCACTATACTTACAGCATCCCATATGAAACTAGACGTCCCAAGTTTGGAATCTGAGCTCTGACTGATCCATAAATTATGTCCACAAAACTCATAGTTTCTCTCCAAAATGTAACTATTCTCAGAGTCAGCGTACAACTTGGTTTCCATTTTCCTGTTTGATCTTCAGTTAGGTTTCCTTGTGGATCCCTGCTGATCTCTGAACAGATTCCTTCCAGGTGTCAGATATGGATCTTTATTAATTTCAGCTTCATGTGTCTTGAGTTTACATATTTCCTTCTGTTAAGACAGACGTGGGGTTTTTTTTGGGAAAGTCTGCAGGATATTTCAGCATAGACCTTCAACACAAAGCACAACTATCTAACTTTATGGCTAGTGAAATAGTTTTAAGAAAACACACAACAATTTTAAAATGCCCTGAATAACTGTCCCTGATCTGAAGAAACATCAGTCGTATGTAAAATTTGGCAGCAACAGTACAGTCTGTCTAAAAAAACCTCTTGTAGAAACTCTCCAAGAACCTACAACGCAGAAGAAGGTCATTTGACCCATCGTGCTTATGCCGATGTTCGCTCTTCGACTGGACGTATCTACTATAATCTCATTTCCCTGTAACTTTTTATATTCCTCCTTTTCAAATACTCCTCAAATTATGTTATAATCTCTCCCTAAATAGTCACATGTTGTAAACCATTCTGAGACCAATTTTCCTGCCCCTACCCCCTGCCCTGGCACTACACAGGAATAGTGCACCCAAAGCAACTGATCTTTAAACCACTGCAAGTTTTTATCTGCACTACTTTCTCCTCTAAGATTAGTAAACATAGGAGCCCAGAGCATACATAGAAACATTGGAATATAAACGCTTGAAAGAGACTGTCCATCTTACTGGTCCCCAACGTTGTAAAATACTATGCACTACTCAATTTCTCGTACCAGTCAATCTACCAAATGCTTAATGCTTCCTCTTGAATTTACAGACATTATTCAGCAGTCCCAATCCCACTGTTACAGAATGATATATAACAAAGTTACTCACTAACTTTCAGCGGAGGGTCACTATTCCAAACAGTGAATTGTTCAAAGTCCACTCTTAAAATCCTACGAGGAGGCGGCAAGTCTTGCATGCCTCCCTACTTCCTTCTAACACCAACGTCAGGAAGTTTCCCTATCTAAATTATGTGTACAGCCTTGAGAGAAAAAGTTACAAATTACATTCAACAACCTCAGCTGCAAAACAAAAATAAATTTTTTCCTTACTTTAGCACTGTCCAACAGGGCAATTTAGCAAATTACATTTTCTTTAGCAAGGAATTCCTCCAAATAAAAAAAAATTGTCCTTCCTTTATTTCTTGACTGATGCAGGGGTTTTGGACGATTGTACGGTTTTCAGTTTTGTAGTGGCACTGTGTGTTTCTCATACTTGACTCAATCCACTTGCAACATTTGACTCCATGACTGTAATGCTGTGTAGTGTTTGCCAATGAGTTGCAAAAATAAATAATTTTAATGTTGCAGGGACACCCGTCAGCCCAAAACGCAAAGCATTTTTCTCAAGCAACTCTGCATCAGCAGGATCAGGTCTGACATCCGGAAGGCTGGGATTGGTCAATCCTAGATTCTCAACTCCATACCCCACTGTGGCAGAAACTGTGGAACCTCGCAATTTCTGCCCGAACCCAAGTCAGCCTGGAGGATGCTTAATAATTATTTAAGTTTCAGGTAAGAGTGAAGGGTTTCCGCTCGACTGCTCTGGTTTTTTTTCGGTGCAACTCGGCCGAAATCACCGTAATCAGCGCGGAAAAAAAAAAATAGCAGAATTTTAAGCACAAATTGCGTTCAGTGCAACTCTAGTTTCCGCGATCGACTGCGCTAGTTTTAAAAACATCGCACTAGAAGTAGGCCTTACCCACAAAACTGGCCATGACCCCACGGTGAATTAATCACCATTGGGAGTTTCGGCTAATTGCGCTTGTTTGCAGGCCTTCGAGGAGGCTCTAAAAATGAAGCTGGATCTTTTGGGCACAAGTGTAGTGTATGTACCTTGAAGAAGGAACTATATTCTGCAGCCCCTGTATACTGCAGTACCAGTAGTGACCACCCCTGTATATAAGCCTGTGTAGTAACTTTGTATAGTAGTTCCAGTTTTGTCTCCATTCAGTAAACACCTGTTATAACCAACTTCTGCAGTCCGTGTCTCAATTACACACGGACAGTACATTGGCGACGAACAGATCCGAACTTACCTACAGTTCTGCACCACCTCACGGGGATCCATCCCTGAAGCGAAGTTATTGGAGGTCGAAGCCAGAAGGAAGAAATCCAAAAAGAAAAAAAAACAGACAGAGGAAACGGGCATCGACCGTGGGCAACCGCCCTCTGATTCATCGAATTCGAAGATTTGCAGGAGAGGCTGTCGAGAGCTGGGCTTGGTTATCCAGTCTATGGTGTTCCAGCTAATTGGGTTGGTGGCAAGTAGTAAACTGATCCTTCCTGGGCTGCGGCGGGCTAGAGCTCGATCGGGTGGCTTTTCAACGTGGCCGAGCAGCGTTGTCGGGAAAGAGGAGAGAGAGAGAGAGGGTGGAGCAAACAGGGCGCGGCCGGTGCTACGAAGCCGGGCAGCGTACAGACCCGAGAAGAGGGAGGAAAGTGTCCCATAGGGTCTGCTCTGATGACGGGAACAGTAATTAAAATAAAGGAAAAAGAAGTTAGAAGCGCAGAAAGCCACGAGGAGATGCAGTTTGCCACGGGGACCACGGAGAGCGGCGTTGGCAGCAGCGCGGGGGGAAGCACGCGAAGACCATAGGGCGTCGCCATCAAGGCATAAAAACGCCAGCAACAGCGCTGGCAGCAGCGGAAAAGACAGAAAGCGCGGGAGGCGCCACCTTAATCCAGCGGGGAAGAAGGCAAAGCGCGGGAGGTGCCATCTTAATTCTCCAAGATGCCGAAGACTGGCAATATCACTGCCTTCGATAATGAAGTAGAAGACTGGACCACATATGTGGAAAGAGTCGAAGTATATTGCAAGGCAAATGAAGTAGCCGATGAGAAAAAGGCATTGGTACTACTAAACTTAATGGGCGCAAGTACGTACGGCCTATTGCGGAACCTGATCACTCCAGTCAAACCAATGGGGAAGAGTTTTAATGAAATTGTTGATATCCTACAGGAACACCTAAATCCTACACCGCTGCTGATAGCAGAAAGATTTAAATTCCACAAGAGAAATCAGCATAAAGATGAGAGCAATGCTGATTACCTTACGGAACTACGCAAGCTATCAAAGCACTGCCAGTTCGGAGCAGGACTGGCAGATGCCCTACGGGACAAATTTGTCTGTGGACTCCTGAGTGAAGGAACCCAGAAGAGGTTACTCTCGGAGAAAGAGCTGACGCTAGATAAGGCTTTCAGCGTGGCAGTATCGTACGAAGCAGCAGCAAGGGGAGCTGCGGAAATACAGCAAAAGCCACAGGAATACGGCACCCATGAAATGACACAGGGATTTGAAAAATGTTATCGCTGCGGCAGAACAACCCATGACCAGAAGGACTGCTGGTTCAAGGACAAAACATGCAGGCAATGCGGAAAGATGGGACACATTGCACGAGTTTGCAGGTCCGGGAAGAAGACTAATGACAACAAAAAGACTACTAAGGAAAAGTACAGGGAAGTACAAAAGATGACGGATAGTAGTTCCGAAGACCAGAAGAGCGATAGTGAATCCAGGAACAAGAGACTAAGCTGTCTCAAACTACACAACTTCATCGCAAAAGAGGATCACCAAACCATTTGGGTCACCCTCACGATAGCAGGGTCCCAAGTCAAAATGGAATTGGATACAGGATCAGCCCTGACCGTCATGAATCGACGAGACTATGAGCAGCTATTCTCACACATACCCTTGAAAGACACATCCATTGTCTTGAAGACATATACGGGGCAGAAAGTATACCCCAGAGGAAAAATAAGGGTGCCTGTCGAATACAACGGCAAGGAAATACAGAAATTGTATCTGTACATACTGCAAGATGGTGGACCACCATTATTGGGACGTGAATGGATCAGAAAGATAAGTTTAGACTGGCACTCCATTCAGGCACTGACTGTGGCTGGTAAAAAGGATGACGACGTCACACCTGGACGATTGTCAAAAATCTCAGCTAACGCTAAAGAGGTATTTCAACAAGGACTGGGAACTCTTAAAGACGTAACCGCCTCGATAAAAATAGAAGGGAATGCAATTCCCAAGTTTTTCAAAGCAAGGCCGGTACCGTATGCAATTCGCCCAGCCGTCGAGGCAGAGCTGGAGAATCTGGAGAATGCAGGCGTGTTATCTAAGGTAGACTGGAGCGAGTGGGCGACACCCATCGTTCCTGTCATGAAGAAAACGTTAAACAATAAGTCTGAGGAGCCAAGGAAGGTTCGCATCTGTGGGGACTTCAAGATGACTGTGAACCCAGTCCTTCACACAGTACAGTATCCTCTTCCGAGGATAGAAGATATTTTCGCCTCACTATCTGGAGGGAAACGTTTTACAAAAATTGACCTAGCGCAAGCATATTTGCAGATGGAGGTTGAAGAATCCTCTAGGAAATATCTCACGATAAACACTCACAAAGGTCTTTACCAGTATAATCGACTGGTATTCGGAGTTGCATCAGCTCCGACTATATGGCAAAGAGCGATGGAACAAGTCCTGCAAGGGATTCCGGGGACTCAGTGTTACTTGGACGACATCCTAGTGACAGGTGAAAATGACAGTGAACACCTTGCCAACCTAGAGCAAGTGCTCACTAGACTAAGAGAACATGGGCTACGAGCCAATCGCCCCAAGTGCGAGTTTTTTCAGAAACAAATATCGTATTGTGGCCGCGTGATTGATGAAGAGGGGTTACATAAGTCCCCTGACAAAATTGAAGCGGTAGTTAAGGCTCCAGCGCCTGAAAATGTGTCGCAACTGAGGTCATTCCTCGGATTGGTGAATTACTACCATAGGTTTTTGCCGAATTTGTCCACAATTCTGCACCCACTGAACGCCCTGCTACAAACTGGAGTAGCATGGAAATGGAGCGATGAATGTAAGCGGGCCTTTCAGAATTGTAAAGGCCTGATCACTTCAAGAGAAGTATTGGCTCACTACAACCCATCACTACCGATAAGGCTGGGGTGTGATACGTCTCCCTACGGCGCTGGAGCGGTACTGTCACATAAATCACTTGATGGTTCAGAGAGGCCAATAGCTTTTGCGTCACGCTCGTTAACTGCAGCCGAGCGTAACTACGCCCAGATTGACAGAGAGGCCCTCAGCCTGGTGTGGGGGGTGAAGAAGTTCAATCACTACCTGCACGGACAGAAATTTACTCTACTAACTGATCATCAACCTCTTGTCTCCATTTTCAACCCTAAGAAGGGCGTCCCGATAATGACAGCACAACGGCTACAGAGGTGGTCCCTTTTCCTAGGGGCACACCAATATGACATCGAGTACAAAGGAACTAAACAGCATGGGAATGCTGATGGATTGTCGCGCCTACCGTTGCCGATGGTGGAAGAAGCACCTGCAGTGGATCCTGTGGAGATATTCCACTCGACCATAGTCGAATGTCTACCTGTGACGAATGCAAACATAGAAAAGGAAACACGAAATGACCCGACACTCTCCAGGGTCTATGATTTAATGGTGAAGGGATGGCCAGCACATGGCGAACCACTGTTGCCAGCATTCTCGCCGAGAAGAGAACAGCTGTCAGTGTGCCGAGGAACCTTGATGTGTGGATCCAGAGTAGTAATTCCACCCAAATTGAAGGATAGAGTGCTCAATGAGCTTCATGAGGGTCATCTGGGAGGGGTAAAAATGAAGAACTTAGCCAGAGCATTTGTGTGGTGGCCGGGAATCGATAGAGAACTCAAAGAGATGACCAAGAGCTGTACAGGATGCCAGAAGGTCCAAAATGCCCCACCACAAGCCCCTCTACATCCATGGGAGTGGCCCTCATCTCCATGGCAAAGGGTACACATTGATTTTGCTGGTCCATTTATGGACTCGATGTTATTAATTGCGGTGGATGCACATTCAAAGTGGCCAGAGGTAATAAAAATGTCCTCAACCACCACAGAAAAAACTATCACAGTCTTACGAACCATATTCGCCAGAAATGGGCTGCCTGAACAGATTTGCTCTGACAATGGACCACAGCTTGTGTCTGAAGAGTTCCGGAGGTTCTTAAAGAACAATGGTGTTAAGCATTACACATCCGCCCCATATCATCCAGCCACCAATGGATTGGCTGAGAGGTTCATTCAAACATTCAAGAAGGCTATCAAGGCAATGTGTAATGAAGACATACCCCTACAACACAAGGTGGATAACTTCTTGTTTGCCTACCGGAATGCGACACATGCGGTTACCAACCAAACTCCAGCCATGATGTTCTTCAATCGAAGACTAAGATGCCGCTTGGATTTGGTTAAGCCAAACATCAGAAGAGATGTGGAGAACAGGCAGTTTCAGAATATGAATGAAAGGCCAACCAGGAGTTTTAAGATAGGTCAATCAGTTTTGGCCCGGGACTACCGCACAGAGAAATGGCAGCCAGGAACGACCTGCACACGGCAAGGACCTCTAATGTATACCATGGACGTTGGAGAGAGCATTGTAAGACGCCATGCTGACTAGATTCTAGAGTCACTGGAAAATGTCAAATCTACACCACGATCCTATACACCTGGTGATGAAACCGAAGTACCGATTGCATCTACCTCAGAATCGGGAATATTGGAAGCAGATGAACCAAACAACGACGTTGATCCCGAATCAACTTTGCCAGAAGAACCTGATACCCCAAAGAGGCGTTATCCGGACAGAATCAGGAAGCCTCCTCAAAGACTGAATTTATAATTGATTAACTTCAGCTAATGTAGATAGCAACTGTAATTGTAAATATGTTATTTAATTATTAATCGAATGTTATGTACTGTTTAGCTAAAAGGGGAGGAATTGTAGTGTATGTACCTTGAAGAAGGAACTATATTCTGCAGCCCCTGTATACTGCAGTACCAGTAGTGACCACCCCGGTATATAAGCCTGTGAAGTAACTTTGTATAGTAGTTCCAGTTTTGTCTCCATTCAGTAAACACCTGTTATAACCAACGTCTGCAGTCTGTGTCTCAATTACACACGGACAGTACAACAAGGTCACTAACAGATACATTTTAAAAGGTTTTGAATGTATTTTTTTAAATCTACTAACAAACTGACTGCTGCACCCCAGTCCAAACACAAAAGGAAAAGCAGCCCAACCACGGCTAACAAAAGAAATTAAAGATAGTATTAGATTCAAAGAGGAGTCATATAAAGTTGCCAGAAAAAGTAGCAAGTCTGAGGATTGGGAGCAGTTTAGAATTCAGCAAAAAAGGACCAGGAGATTGATTAAGAGGGGAAAAATAGAGTACGAGAGTAAGCTTGCAAGGAACATAAAAGCGGACTGTAAAAGCTTCTACAAGTATGTAAAAAGAAAAAGATTAGTGAAGACAAATGTAGGTCCCTTACAGTCAGAAACGGGAGAATTTATAATGGGGAACAAGGAAATGGCAGAGCAATTAAACAAATACTTTGGTTCTGTCTTCACGGAAGAGGACACTAATAACTTCCCAGAAATGCACAGGAACCAAGGGTCTAGTGAGGAGGAATTAAAGGAAATTAGTATTAGTAAAGAAATAGTGCTCGAGAAATTAATGGGACTGAAAGCCGATAAATCCCCAGGGCCTGATAATCTGCATCCCAGAGTCTAAAAGAGGTAAACATGGAAATAGTGGATGCATTGGTTGTAATCTTCCAAAATTCTATAGATTATGGAACAGTTCCTGCAGATTGGAGGGTGGCGAATGTAACCCCACTATTTAAAAAAGGAGTGAGAGAGAAAACAGGGAACTACAGACCGGTTAGCCTAACATCAGTAGCAGGGAAAATGCTAGAGTCTATTATAAAGGATGTGATAACAGGACACTTAGAAAATATTAGACAAAGTCAACATGGATTTATGAAAGGGAAGTCGTGTTTGACAAACCTACTGGAGTTTTTTGAGGATGTAACTGTTAGAATAGATAAGAGCGAACCAGTGGATATGGTGTATTTGGATTTTCAGAAGGCCTTTGATAAAGTCCCACATAAGAGGTTAGTGTGCAAAATTAAAGCACATGGGATTGGGGGTAATATACTGGCTTGGATTGAAAATTGGTTAACAGACAGGAAGCAGAGAGTAGGAATAAATGGGTCTTTTTCGGGGTGGCAGGCGGTGACTAGTGGGGTACCGCAGGGATCAGTGCTTGGGCCCCAGCTATTCACAATATATATCAATGATTTGGACGAGGGAACCAAATGTAATATTTCCAAGTTTGTTGACAACATGAAACTAGGTGGGATTGTGAGTTGTGAGGCGGATGCAAAGAGGCTTCAAGGTGATTTAGACAAGTTGAGTGAGTGGGCAAATACATGGCTGATGCAGTATAACGTGGATAAATGTGAAGTTATCCACTTTGGTAGGAAAAACAGAAAGGCAGAGTATTATTTAAATGGTGATAGATTGGGAAATGTTGGTGTACAAAGGGACCTGGGTGTCCTTGTACACCAGTCATTGAAAGCAAACATGCAGGTGCAGAAAGCAGTTAGGAAGGCAAATTGTATGTTGGCCTTCATTGCAAGAGGATTTGAGTGCAGGAGCAAGGATGTCTTACTCCAGTTATCAGCCATGATCATATTGAATGGCGGAGCAGGCTCGAAGGGTCGAATGGCCTACTCCTGCTCCTATTTTTCTATGTTTTCATGTTTCCAACTAGAAAATAGTTCTGTATATTATTTTAAAGTAATTATCAGTAATTAAAAATTGGGTTATTCACAGGTGGCAGCTTGACACTGATTAAAAATGCTTATTTTTTGTGGTAAACCCATTATCAGCTGCATTAATCAAACTTTACCAAGTTACCACTCTTAAATATGTCAAGGATTATTTTTTATTAAAGCAATTTTTTTTAATTACATTTTAAAACACTGCCTGGTTCATGGCAGATATTGCGTTCGGCAATATGCAAATAAGTTCGAGCAGAAATTCGGGGGAAAACAAACACTTTTCAAAATGGGTGCAATTTTGGGTGCAATTTGCATCGGAATCGCCGATTGTGCTCAAAGTGGAAACTCTACCGGTGTTTTATGGCATGTTGCTTTTGACAAAAAGCTTACTAATATTTCTGTGATGAGGTGGAACTAGAGGCGTGTATGTGTTTGAGGGACAGAAGGAATAAAATATGACACGATGAAGCATAAACCCAAGGTTATATGATTGTGTACAGAGGACTGACCTATAGAAAATTAATTCTTCAGCCCAATCACACCAAGTACATCAAGGGGTATGGGGAGAGAGTGGGAATATGGTACTGAGATAGAGGATCAGCCATGATCATATTGAATGGTGGAGCAGGCTCGAAGCTGGAGAGTGAAGTATTTGACTCAGAGACTAGGGTCCTGAATTTAAATAAAGGAAACTATGATGGTATGAGGCGCGAGTTGGCTAGGATGGATTGGGGAACGTTACTTAAAAGGTTGACAGTGGATAGGCAATGGCAAACATTTTAAGATCGCATGGATGAACTACAGAATTTGTTCACCCCTGTTTGGCATAAAAATAAAACAAAGAAGGTGACTCAACCGTGGCTAACAAGGGAAATTAGGGATAGCATAAGATCCAAGGAGAGGACATATAAATTGGTCAGAAAAAGCAGCAAACCTGAGGATTGGGAGCAGTTTAGGATTCAGCAAAGGAGGACAAAGGGAATAATTAAGAGGGGGAAAATAGAGTATGTGAGTAAGCTTGCAGGGAACATAAAAACTGACTGTAAAAGCTTCTATAGATATGTGAAGAGAAAAAGATTGGTGAAGTCAAGTGTAGGTCCCTTGCAGTCAGAATCAGGGGAATTTCTAATGGGGAACAAAGAAATGGTAGACCAATTAAATACATACTTTGGTTCTGTCTTCAAAAAGGAGGACACAAATAACCTCCCAGAGATGTTGGGGAACATAGGGTCTGATGAGAGGGAGGAACTGAATGAAATCAGTATTTGTAGGGAAATGGTGTTAGGGAAATTGACGGGATTGAAGGCCGATAAATCCCCAGGGCCTGATGGTCTACATCCTAGGGTACTTAAGGAAGTGGCCCTAGGAATAGTAGATGCATTGCTGATCATCTTCCAAAATTCTATAGACTCTGGAACAGTTCCCATGGATTGGAGGGTAGCTAATGTAACCCCACTATTTAAAAAAGGTGGTAGAGAGAAAATGGGGAATTATAGACTGGTAGTGGGGAAAATGCTAGAGTCCATTATAAAAGATGTAATAGCAGAGCACTTGGAAAACAGTGACAGGATCGGACAAAGTCAACATGGATTTACAAAAGGTAAATCATGCTTGACTAATCTACTGGAATTTTTTGAGGATGTAACTGGTAGAATAGATAAGGGAGAACCAGTGGATGTGGTGTATTTGGACTTTCAGAAGGTCCCGCATAAGAGATTAGCGTGTAAAGTTAAAGCACATGGGATTGGGGGTAAGGTACTGACTTGGATAGAGAACTGGTTGGCAGACAGGAAGCAAAGAGTTGGAATAAACGGGTCTTTTTCCGAGTGGCAGTCAGTGACTAGTGGGGTACTGCAGGGATCGGTGCTAGGACCCCAGCTATTCACAATATATATTAATGATCTAGACGAGGGAACTAGATGTAATATCTCCAAGTTTGCAGATGACACAAAGCTGGGTGGGTGTGTGTGCTGTGAGGAGGATGCAGAGAAACTCCAGTATGATTTGGACAGGTTGGGTGATTGGGCAGATGCATGGCAGATGCAGTATAATGTGGATAAATGTGAGGTTATTCACTTTGGTGGCAAAAACAGGAAGGCAGATTATTATCTGAATGGCAATAGATTGGGAGAAGGGGAAGTGCAACAAGACCTGTGTGTCCTTGTGCACCAATCGCTGAAGGTAAGCATGCAGGTGCAGCAGGTGGTTAAGAAGGCAAATGGTATGTTGGCCTTCATAGTGAGAGGATTCGAGTACAGGAGCAAGGATGTCTTGCTGCAGTTGTACAGGGCCTTGGTGAGACCACACCTTGAGTATTGTGTGCAGTTTTGGTCACCTTATCTGAGGAAGGATGTTCTTGCCATGGAGGGAGTGCAGCGAAGATTCACCAGACTGATACCTGGGATGGCAGGAATGACTAGTGAGAAGCGATTGGGTCGATAGGGCATATATTCGCTAGAGTTTAGAAGAATGAGAGGGGATCTCATTGAAACTTATAAAATTCTAACAGGACTAGACAGACTAGATGCAGGAAGGATGTTCCCGATGGCGGGGGAGTCCAGAACCAGGGGTCACAGTCTAAAGATAAGGGGTAAGCCATTTAGGACAGAGATGAGGAGGAGTTTCTTCACCCAGAGAGTGGTGAACCTGTGGAATTCTCTACCACAAAAGGCAGTTGAGGCCAATTCATTAAATATATTCAAGAAGGAGTTAGATATATTTCTTAAGGCTAAAGGGATCAAGGGATATGGGGAGAAAGCAAGGACAGGGTACTGAATTTGGATGATCAGCCATGATCTCATTAAATGGCGGAGCAGGCTCGAGGGGCCGAATGGCCTACTCCTATGTTTCTAAGGCCTGCTCCTGCTCCTATTGTTCTATGTTTCTATGTTTCATGTTTCGTGTGTTCACCGCAAGAGATAATTCCTACTTACGTTCAGTACTAAAATGAGCTATGGTACTGAAGAATTTTGTGAGATTATTGAATTTACTGATTATTTTTATTTTAATAAAGAAATGTACGGGTCTGCGTTTTCTGAGTGGGGGAGTGGGTGTGCCCCCCACCCCAGCTGGGTAGGGTTTCTGCCCACCCCAGAGATGTTTCCCCTGTAACCGGCCATATTTCTGGTCTCAGGATCTTTTGTGTAGTGAAGACTGGCTCCACAGCCTCCACCAGAAAGTTCAGTCAAGCTGGGGGCCAGACATTTGGTGCAGCAGGCTTCAGGGCATGCACAGCGAGAAGAAAAAGGCAACCTTCGAGTCGCCTGAGAAATAAATTCCCTTGTAAATTTTTGGTGCTGTTCTTGGGGCCTGTACACAACCACCCTCCAAAAGCACTGGTAAAGGCCTCTTGACAATTCTTCTTCCAAGGTTTACTCCACCGACTTCTGAATGCTAGAGGCCAGGGACAAACAGGAGGCCCCAGCATCTGGTGTGCAACTGGGGCAAACAGTGGGAAGTACAAACAGGCAATATTTCCCTCACTTTAATCAAAGCAGCGGACACAGCAAAGGCTATGGGCCCTGACAACATCCCATCTGTAGTGCCGAAGACCAATGCACCAGAGTTAGCTGTTCCATTACAGCTATGACATCTACCCAACAATGTGGAGCATTGCGCTGATGTGACCTAAAAATAAAATCTTGTTCAGGACCCCAAAATATTGCGTGTGAGGCAACAATATACATGTACTTGCTCCAGAGTAGTATGCTGTATTTGCTGCTCATTTATAGCATTAATGAAAGGCCTCTTTTATATTGGGGAGACCAACTGCAGATTGAATGACTACTTTGTTAAACCTCTCCATTCTGACTGCAAGCATGATATTGACCTATCTGCAGTTCAACACTTCAAACTGTCCTTCCGTTATCAATCTGACCTCTGTGTTTGGCTTCCTACACTGTTCCGACCAACACAAATTTCAGGAACCTTAGAGCCAATTCCATTCTCTTGCACTCGCAGCAGGGAGAGACGCTTGCAGGGAGCACATTGCAGGAAATTACATGCGCACAGCCCATAATTTTAATGGGGATCCTATCATAGGTTGTGAGACTGCAATTTCCTGTTACACAAACATACAAAAATGACGGGCAGGAAAAGACCAGCTGACCCAAGCCTGCCCCACATTCATGATGATTGAAGCATCATAACAAGACAAGTCCTACCCCTCAGCAGCCATGGGAGAGGCAAAAAACAGAAACAAAAAACCACAATGCCGAAAAGGGGAATAAAATCTGGTAAATTCCTCTCTGACCCCCCTTGTGCAATCAAAACCAGTCCTGGCGTTCTCCTATGTTCTCCTTGTGACCAGCACTCTCTACTGGCAGCAGGGAATCTACCCCAGTATCTCGTCTTGTTCCTGGGTACTCGATAGCCCCTTGGACCAGAAACTTCAAATCCTAGGCGCCTCCCCCAACTCTCTTGCCAGTTATTCCTATTCGTATGCCATTTTTCTCTCTGGGAGCCGTTTTAATTGCCTTTCGTCTTTCTAGTGCCTTATCACAGCCTGACTACGATGACCTTTATTTATTATCCTGCTCTTTTCATTTCCTTCCAGCTTTAAAACAAACCCACTTGCAGGCTGCGCATTACGTAGTGTTTAGCATATCACTACTACTAGTTAGCATATTTGACCAATAACCTTAACTACAACAACTTGTATTTATATAGCACATTTAATGTAGCGAAGCGTTCCAAAGCGCTTCACAGGGGCGTTATAAAACAAAATTTGACACTGAGCCGCATAAGGAGATATTAGGGGACAGGAAGAGGTAGGTTTTATGGAGCGTCCTAGAGAAGGAGAGAGAGGTACAGAGGCGGAGAGGTTTGGGGAGGGAATTCCGGTGCTTGGGGCCTAGACAGCTGCAGGCACAGTCGCTAATGGTGGGACGAAGGAAATTGAGGATTCACAAGAGGCCAAAATTGGAGGAATGCAGACTTCTGGAAGGGTTGTAAGTAACATAGGATTACATAGGATATATAGCACAGAAACAGGCCATTCGGCCCAACCAGTCCATGCCGGCGTTTATGCTCCACTCGAGCCTCCTCCCGTCTTTCCTCATCTAACTCTATCAGCATGGCCATGTTGCTCTCTGCCAGTGGCGCGCAGCCCAGGACCAGCTTTTCCTATGTTAAACATTACGCAAACCTGTGAATGGGCCGCGCAGTCCCTTAAAGGGGCCGTGCACCCAAAAAGAAATTACAGGAGCATTGGTTGTAAGGCTGGAGGAGGTTGCAGAGATAGGTAGGGGTGAGGCCATGGACGGATTTGAACACAAGGATAAGTGTTTTAAATTTGAGGCGTTGCTGGACCAGGAACCAAATTAGGTCAGCAAGCCATGGGGTTTTTGCGATTAGAGAATGGGACTTGGTGCGAGTTAGGATAGTGGCAACAGAGTTTTGGATGAGCTCAAGTTTACTGAGGGTGGAAGATAGGAGGCTAGCCAGGAGAATAGTCAAGTCTGGAGGTAACAAACACATGAATGAGGTTTCAGCAGCAGATGGATGAGGCAGCGGTGCAGACAGGCGATGTTACGGAGGTGGAAGTAGGTGGTCTTGGTGACGGAAATGATATGGAGTCAGATGGTCAGCTCAAGGTCAAATAGAAGGCCAAGGTCGTGAAGAGTCTGGTTCAACTTTCGACAATGGCCATTGAGAGGGATGGAATCGGTGGCTAGGGAATGGAGTTTGTGGCGGGAGCCGAAGACATTGGGGGAGAAATTCGGTATCGCCCCGTTTGGGGCGCAATTATCGGCCAGGCGCAAAGTTTAGTGCCTGCTGCTATTTATCGCCCCGACTGCAAACTTGACTTCTATCGCCCCTGGAGGTGATTTGAGCACTAAATCAGGTGCTACATGTAATGATATCAGCAAATAGTGATGGTATTTGCCTGTTTGATTATGATGCCTTACCAGCATATTTGCCTGTTTGATTATTTATGCCTGACCAGCAGAGGGCATGTGAGAGACAAGCAGTTTAGTTTTAGTTTCGTTTTAGATGGATCTCTAAGATGGTGTCTCCTGTAATGCTGTTAACAGAGTTGAACAGACTTTAGATTAAAAGACATTCTCTTTCATAAATGTCTCGTCATTGAACCCACAAAGAAATCAATACATGGTGTCAGAAGAAGTGATTGAAAGAGATGAAGAGGAAAAATCTGAAGTTAAATCAGCTCTCCACATATTAGCAAGCCAAAAGAGAACATCGTTACTTACCTTTGGAGAATAGCTAACGAAGTCAAAAATGGTAGGATTACACCCACCGGCGAAGCTTCAGTTGACAGGTAATGTGGCTGAAAATTGGAGGAGATTCAAACAACGTTTGGAGTTGTATTTAGCGGCAATCGGAGCTGACGAGAAAAGTGATAAAATGAAAGCGTCAGTGTTCTTACATGTCGTGGGTGATGAAGCGCTGGAGGTGTATAATAACTTCACATTCGCTGCTGATGGAGACAAAATGAAGCTAGATAAAATAATGGAACAGTTTGAGGCCTACTGCATACCTAAACGTAATGTGACGTTTGAGAGGCACAGATTTTTCACATGTGTACAGAAAATGGGTGAGACTATTGATCAGTATGTGACTGAACTGAGAAACCGAAGCAAAACATGTGAATTTGGGGGACTGACAGACTCGCTGATAAAAGACAGACTGGTGTGTGGTATTCCAGATAATGGTCTAAGGGAAAGACTGCTAAGAGAGCAAAATCTAGACCTGAGAAAAGCCATAGCACTGTGTAGGGCTACAGAGACTGTGAAGTCGCAGGCAAAGGAGCTGTTCCGTGACAGTAGCTGCAACGTGGATGCAGTGAGAAAGAACGGATACAAACCATTTAACAAAAAGAGCGCCAATGTGAAAAAAGAGGCGTGGCCAGCGAACAAAAATGAAAGGGACAATCGAAAGCCATGTAGTCAATGCGGTACATAGCATACACCAAAAAAGTGTCCAGCATATTGTGATAAAAATAATAACTTCCGGGAAGTTATGTCATCACTTCCTGTGAACTGTGAACTATGAACTATGAACTGTGCACATACCTCACTTCCTGTCATATGTCACTTCCTGTTGGACTGGTATAAATACTGGTCTGTTCAGTATTGTAAGAGGCTTCTACCAGAGGCATGGTAAAGACCTCTCTTGTATATAGTGTGTTTATAAGTTACTTAAAGCTTACTTTAAAGTTACTTGATGGTAAGTCTCCTTTTTCTTACATCAATTTAAGTAACTTAGTATTTACACTCACAAATGCTAGACCTTCGGACAAACTCGGAATTAAGGATCCAGGGAACCACCCATCATGGAGAAAATCCTTAGACCTATTCGTCTGGACTTGGACCCGAATGCACCAGCAGCTGGCAGGGTATGGAAGCATTGGTACCGTACTTTTGAGAATTTTCTGGATGAATGTGAAGCGGATGCTCCTGCTAGATTGAAGATACTTATCAATTATGTGACCCCAAAAGTGTTCGAATATGTTGATGAATGGGATAATTACGATGAGGCGATTCGGGCACTTAAGAAACTGTATGCCAAGACCCCAAATGAGGTCTATGCTAGACATCTACTGGCCACAGCCCAACAAGGGCCAGGGGAATCAATTGACGAATTCCTGCAAGAACTTCGCAGGCTCAGCGTAGATTGTAACTTTCAGGCAGCCTCAGCTGAGCTGTACCGCCAAGAAATGATTCGTGATGCTTTCATCTGCGGGATTGCCTCTCCATTTATACGCCAGCGTCTACTAGAAAGTAAAACACTTGAGCTACAAAAAGCTTTTGACCTAGCTTGTTCACTGGATTTGGCAAAGAGAAATGCAGACCTCTATCAGCTGCCCAGATCTCAATCTGCTGCTGTAGCTGCAACCAGACAATTCAAGCGGTCTCAGGTGAACCCTATCATGGGGGAATCTAATTCTGATAATTCTGATGAAGAAGAGGAGGACGACCCCACTTTAGCAGCCTCTTGGCAATCTAGGAAGGAATGCTTCTTTTGTGGAGATGCTTTTCACCCTAGGAAAACCTGCCCTGCTCGCAATGCAATCTGCAGTTATTGCGGGAAAAAAGGACACTTTGCTAAAGTTTGCCTATCAAGGGCCTCTACGAGGGCCAATCCAGCTAAGGCCTACCGAACTGCCCCAATTAGGGCCTATCAAGATGCTCCAGCTAGGACCTATCAAGCTTCCTCTCGAGCTCTCTCCCGAAGAAGCACACCGAGAGTTTTAGCCACTCTCTGTGCAACGACACCAATTACAGCTGCTTGCCCACAGAACCTGTCTCATGCAGCCACAAAAATTTCAATTAAAGGGCATACCTTAGATGCCTTAATTGACTCAGGAAGTACTGATAGTTTCATTAAGGAACAGATTGTTGCGAAATTGAAACTACATGTCTTCCCATCGGACCAGGCAATTGCGATGGCCCGGTCATCACTTAATACCAGAATCTCCGGCTTTTGTGTTGTTGATATGACACTTCATGGTCGTATGTATCCCTCCACCCGACTTTCGGTGCTCAAGGACTTATGTAGTGATCTCCTCTTAGGACTGGACTTCCAAAAACAGCATAAGAAACTCACCATTGAGTTTGGTGGATCCAAACCCGGACTTACTATTTCTAATATACCGTCTAAATTACCATTTTGTGCATTATCAGCAGCTTCACTTGATGAACCCTCATTATTTGCCAGTATTCCGCCTCAATGCCAACCGATAATAACAAAATCGCGGCGCTTTAATCAGGAAGACCAATCTTTTATTGCGGCTGAAATCTCTCGACTTCTAGCAGAGGATATCATTGAACCATGTTCGTCGCCCTGGCGGGCTCAAGTCGTCATTGTCAAGAACCCTCTAAAACCTCACAAACAGCGACTATGCATCGATTATTCGCAAACCATCAATCAATATACCGACTTAGATGCCTACCCATTGCCACGCATTGATGATATGGTTAATAAACTGGCCGAATACAAAGTGTTCTCAACTTACGATTTAAAAAGTGCCTATCATCAGTTACCCTTGAAGGTCTCAGATAAGCAGTACACAGCCTTTGAGGCTAATGGACGGCTGTACCAATTTCGTCGCCTCCCATTCGGGGTTACTAATGGAGTGGCTGTCTTTCAACGGGCAATGGATGGCCTGGTTAAGCAGGAAAACCTAAGGGACACTTTTCCCTATCTTGATAACATTACCATTGCAGGTCACGATCAACAGGAACACGACTCCAACCTCCAAAAATTTCGGGATGCCCTCCATCGCCGTAATTTGACCCTGAATGAATCCAAATCTGTTGAGTCGCAACCGACCATCAACATCCTTGGCTACTGCGTAGGCAATGGTATCATTAAGCCAGACCCAGAAAGACTTCACCCGCTCCAAGAGCTCCCGTCACCTAAGAATCCAGCTTCTTTACGTCGGGCTCTCGGTCTGTTTGCATACTACGCTAAATGGATTCCTCATTTTTCGGACAAAATCCAACCCTTGCTGCATGCTAGATCATTTCCACTGGGAACAGCGGCTGTTGCAGCCTTTAACCTTCTCAAAAAACAGTTGGAGAAAGCGGCTCTTCACTCCATTGATGAGAATCTCCCTTTCGTGGTTGAATGTGATGCCTCGGAGGTGGCGATCTCGGCTACTCTGAATCAGGAAGGTCGTCCTGTAGCATTTATGTCCAGGACCTTACAAGGTGCCGAGCTACATTATCCTCCGGTTGAGAAAGAAGCCACAGCCATCATAGAGGCAGTACGGAAGTGGAACCATTTTCTAGCTCGCCAGCACTTTACATTGATCACGGACCAACGATCAGTCGCCTTCATGCTCGATAATCGAAAACGAACCAAAATTAAGAATAATAAAATACAACTTTGGAGGATGGAACTGGCCTCTTTTGGTTATACCATTCTCTATCGGCCTGGCAAGGAGACTGTGGCCCCGGACACCCTCACACGGGCATTCTGCTCCACTATGTCATCCTCCACTCTCATGGATGTCCACAATGGTTTGTGTCATCCTGGCGTTACGCGCATGCTACATTTCGTACGATCACGGAATCTCCCTTTTTCCACTGGAGATGTAAAGAAAATATGCTCAGAATGCCGGCTTTGTGCGGAATTAAAACCTCAGTTCTTCCGCCCCTCAGATGGTATACTCATACATGCAACCCAACCGATGCAACGACTTAGCATCGATTTTAAGGGCCCAGTGCCCTCTTCAACTCGGAACACATATTTGCTCACCATGATCGATGAATATTCACGTTTTCCGTTTGCCTTCCCCTGCTCCAATATGCTGGCGTCCACAGTAATCTGCTGCCTTGAGCAGGTATTTTCTCTCTGTGGCATGCCGGCTTATATTCACTCAAATCGGGGTCCATCCTTTATGTCAAGGGAACTCAAGGACTACCTCTCAGAACAGGGAATTGCTACAAGCAAAACAACACCATACCATCCCATCGGAAATGGGCAGGTAGAGAGGTATAACGGTATCATCTGGAATTCCGTACGTCTCGCTTTAAGATCTCGGGGCCTACCAGACCAGCAATGGGAAACAGTGCTTCCGGATGCATTGCACTCTATACGGTCCCTGCTTTCTACAGCCACAAATACTACACCTCATGAGTGGTTCTTTGGATTCCAGCGTCGCTCATCTCATGGGACATCACTCCCGTCATGGCTAACTACTCCTGGACCTGTATTACTCCGAAGATACGTTCGGACGTCTAAAAATGACCCTCTCGTAGACGAGGTCGAACTAACCGATGCCAACCCCACCTATGCAAACATACGATATTCCGACGGCCGAGAATCTACCGTATCATTACGGGATCTGGCTCCCTGCCCACCAGGACCTAGTGGGACATCGGGTGATGGCATTTCACCAGGAAACTCTTGGGACCTATCGGGTACCCCTCTCCAGGATCCTGATCGGACACCAACTAGCTTGGTGCCGGTAGAACCCCGTGCTCAAGGTTGCGACCCTCCCAGTACCGCGCATGAAAGTACTGGTCCGCCACAGACCAGCTCTGCACCTCCCTCTGAACAGAGGCAGTCCGACTTTGAACCTATTGGGGCTCGTACTCGAAGCCATGATCTCCCCGACCCTTCACAGGGCAATCCAGGCCACACGGACTCTGACCAATGGCCAACCGCATGTAAGCGGACCAGCGACCCTCTACGACGGGAATCCAAACGGGTGCGACTCTTCCTTGTTCGGCGGCTGCGGACCAAAAGGAAGATCACAGCCTCCTAAACCTGCAGGAGGGAAGAATGTGATAAAAATAATAACTTCCGGGAAGTTATGTCATCACTTCCTGTGAACTGTGAACTATGAACTATGAACTGTGCACATACCTCACTTCCTGTCATATGTCACTTCCTGTTGGACTGGTATAAATACTGGTCTGTTCAGTATTGTAAGAGGCTTCTACCAGAGGCATGGTAAAGACCTCTCTTGTATATAGTGTGTTTATAAGTTACTTAAAGCTTACTTTAAAGTTACTTGATGGTAAGTCTCCTTTTTCTTACATCACATATGGTAAAACATGCAATAGTTGCAACAAAAACAACCATTATGCCCGTTGCTGTAAGAACCAAGTGCAACAAAGCAAGGTCCATACAGTAGATGAAAGCGAGATAGAGGAGTTCTATGTAGATGTTGTGTCTGAAAACAAAAAAGTAAAAAGAGACTGGATGTTGACACTAAAAGTGAATGACATACACATTCCATTTAAATTGGATACTGGAGCACAAGTTAATGTGATATCAGAGACTGATTTTAAGAAAATTAGACCCAGACCAAAGATACATGGAATAAAAGTAAAAGTGACAGGATACTCAGGTACTGATATACCAGTGAAAGGAAAATGCATTGTCAAAGTAACACACAAGGACAGAGAGCACACGTTAGCATTAATCGTGGTGCCAAAAGATGTGCAGGCCATACTAGGTTTAAAAGCCTGTGAGAGACTGAACCTGGTAAAGAGAGTCCTCGTTGTGGAAAGCGAAGGAGAGACAGTCTATGATGAACTCATGAAAGAGTACAACGACCTATTTAATGGTCTAGGTTGCCTTCCAGGAGAACACACGATCAGGGTAGATAAAAGTATGCCAACGGTCATACATCCATGCAGAAAAGTTCCGTTTGCTCTTCAAAAGCAACTGAAGGCAGAGTTGGACAGGATGGAAAGCCTGAACGTGATTCAGAAGGTAGATGAGCCAACTGAGTGGGTGAGTTCCCTCGTCGTTGTGGACAAAAAGAATGGAAAGCTCAGAATTTGCCTGGATCCAAGAGATCTAAACAGAGCAATAAAGAGAGAGCACTTCAAGCTTCCTACACGTGAGGAAATCATGTCACAATTTGCAAATGCAAAGTATTTCAGCAAGTTAGGTGCATCATCAGGATTTTGGCAGATGAAACTGGACGAAGCAAGTTCAAGACTGTGCACGTTCAACAGTCCATTTGGCAGATACAGATTCCTAAGGTTACCATTTGGCATTGCCTCAGCTCCTGAAGTGCATCACAAAACTATCCATATGATCTATGAGCACCTGGAGGGAGTTGATACATCAATGGATGACATCATAGTATGGGGAACCACGAGAGCTGAGCATGACGAGAGACTGAAAAAAGTGCTGGAAGCAACAAGGAAAACAAACCTGAAGCTGAATAGAGAGAAATGCCAGCTCGGAGTGACAGAACTGACATTCGTGGGAGATATCCTTAGCAGTGAGGGCATCAGACCAGATCCCAGAAAGGTGTCCGCCATTGAGAATATGCCAAAGCCACAATGCAAAAAGGACATGCAGAGGTTTAATGGAATGATCAACTACATGGGTAAATTCATATCCAACCTCTCAGAAAAAATGGCGCCACTGAGAAGACTAACTGAAAAGAACATAGAATGGGAATGGAATCATGAGCATGAGAAGTCATGGAGCGATCTAAAGAAACTGCTCACAGAGGAACCAGTTCTGAGGTTTTATGACCCAGCGAGACCCATCAAGATATCATCAGATGCATCACAGAGTGGGCTCGGTGCAGTTCTTCTGCAAAAATATGACTACTGGCAACCTATTGCATATGCATCATGCTCAATGACAGACGCGGAGACGCGATATGCTCAAATAGAAAAGGAGCTGATCAGCATCACATACGCCTGTGAAAGATTTCACCAGTTTGTGGCAGGACAAGCAATCAGTGTAGAGACTGACCATAAGCCCTTGATTGCATTGTTCCAAAAGCCACTAAATAGCTGTCCGCTTAGGATACAAAGAATGATGATCAGGCTGCAACGCTATACACTGAATGTTGCGTACACACCGGGTAAGCTGATGTATACAGCAGACACGTTGTCCAGAGCTGTTAACCCAAGTGAGCCCGCAAACACCAAAATGGATGAAAAAGTGAACGCCTACGTGGACATGATCACAAGTGCACTGCCCATAGCAGATGCAAAAATGGAGCTCATAAAGACTGAGACAAACAAAGATGAAACAATGAGACGACTGAGGAAAAGCATCTTGGATGGATGGCCCAACATGAAGCAAGACTGCTCACCTGGAACTGCAGGGCGGAACTATCAGTGGTCGAAGACATCATCTACAAAGGAAGTAAAATAATTATCCCAAAGAGTCTGAGAAAAGAGATGCTAAAAAGGACCCATGGAGGACATCTGGGAATCGAAAAGTGTAAGAAAAGAGCACGAGAGGTGATGTACTGGCCACGAATCAACCAAGATGTGACAAATGAGGTGTCAAACTGCACAATATGCCTGAAATATCGAGCAAGCAATCCTGTATAACCACTAAAGCCACACCCAGCACCGGACAGACCTTACCAGAAGGTAGGCGCTGACCTATTCGTATGTCAAGGGAAGGACTATCTTGTAGTCACAGACTATTACTCCCTGTATCCAAAGGTTTGTAGACTGTACACCACCACTACAGATGCTGTGATAAGATGTATGAAAGCCATATTCTCCAGACATGGCGTGGCAAGCGAGGTCTTCACAGACAACGGACCCCAGTTTTACAATGCAAGTTTCCGACATTTTGCCAAAGAGTGGGACTTTGTCCACACAACGTCAAGTCCTCACTTTCCACAGTCCAATGGACTAGTGGAAAAATCGGTCCAGTGAAAAGACTGATGTACAAGGCAAAAGACAGTGGAACTGACTTCTACCAGAGCATGCTTGTATACCGCACAACACCGCTCGAGTGTGGTATGTCACCAGCCCAACTCCTTATGGGACGTCTGCTAAGGTCAAACCTACCCATCCCGGAGAACCTCCTGAAAACAAAAGAGGGGGAGAAAGTGAGGAAGTTCAAAGAACAACAGAAAGAAAAGCAAAAGTACTACTATGACAGAGGAACACAAAACCTACCTGAACTCCACACTGGTGACCAAGTAAGGTTCAAAGACAAAACAAACATATGGACTGAGAAGGGAACTGTCCTGAGTGAAGTCCAACCAAGATCATACACCATTCAGACAGATGAGGGTGCTGTTCTGAGAAGAAATCGTAGGGATCTTCTCATGGGACCAGCCACAGCAGGTCAAAAGACTGATACTGTTGAACAACCTGATCACACAGCAGGTCAAAAGACTGATACTGTTGAACAACTGGATCACACAGCTGAGAACCAATCATCTGAGGCAACAACTCAGATTCAAGGACAATCAATCAGAAAATCCTCAAGACACGTGAAGCCTCCTGAGAGACTCATTGAGCAAATTTAAGGACTATTGTTATAGAAGGAAGTAATGTTATCTTATTCTTTCTTCAAGTTTTAGTGTATTTACCTATTTCATGTGAACACACAAAACAAGGTTAAAAAACCTTGATAATGATAATGATAATGTGAGTTTATTAAGTGTTACAGTTAAAATGCAGAGTAATACAAAGAAAACATGTTGTTAGATAAAAGTAAAATACTTTTGTTTTAAGAAAGGGAGATGTAATGATATCAGCAAATAGTGATGGTATTTGCCTGTTTGATTATGATGCCTTACCAGCATATTTGCCTGTTTGATTATTTATGCCTGACCAGCAGAGGGCATGTGAGTGACAAGCAGTTTAGTTTTAGTTTTGTTTTAGATGGATCTCTAAGATGGTGTCTCCTGTAATGCTGTTAACAGAGTTGAACAGACTTTAGATTAAAAGACATTCTCTTTCATAAATGTCTCGTCATTGAACCCACAAAGAAATCAATACACTACACACCTCTCTTAAGGCGCTAACGCCAAGGAGCGAGGCGCTACCTCAGAGCACTGGCGAAGCTCAGGTGATGTCAGTCAGCAATGGAACACAGACACACTGGCGCCGGCCAGTTCTTAAAGGGGAGGGTCGATCTTGCTCTTCACCCACACCCTGCTCATTGCAGCCTTGAATCTCAGCCTGGAGAGACCTGTACATCAATTCTGTTGGAAAGAACAATGGAAAGGCCCAGGGAAAGAGCACCCCCCATAGTCTCTTCTAAATCGATGCAAGGAAGGTCAAATCAAAATGAACCTGCAAAGTGCTGCTCAGTACCCAAAACTCCTTCACACAGCATTGAATCTCTCCAGAAGTCTCTCTCTCTCCCTCAGATTGCGTGGTGCAAAAATGTCGCCGACAAAAAAAGGCAGGAAGCGGTCACCTTTAAATAGTGCTCTCCCAGTCACTTCCTGACTACAAAACGCTCCCCTCAACCTGTCGCTGCTAGCGGCAGGCGGTAAGGCAGGGGCACCACTCAATATCCGGTCCGGGGAGCAACCGGGGCGTTGCACACTCGGCTGACATCACGATCGTGGCGGTAGTGTTTAGCGCCGCCGCAAAATGGCTGGTCAATTTCACGAGTGGCGCAAACATCTCTAGTTGCACTAGGCGCTAGTTGCTTTGCGCTAACAGGAGGCGTAAAGCAACCAAATTTTTCCCCCAATGGCTTTGGCTTTCCCAATATATGTAGGAAATTTCTGCTCATTCAATACTGGATTTCGGACCAGCAGGCTGCAATGAAGTTTCACTAGATTAATTCCTGGGATGAGAGGGATGTCCTATGAATAGAGATTTTGAGTAGAATGGGCCTATACTCTCTGGAGTTTAGAAGAATGATAGGTGATCTCATTGAAACAACAATAACTTGTGCTTATATTACATAGGATTACATAGGATATACAGCACAGAAATAAGGCATTCAGCCCAACCAGTTCATGCTGCCATTTATGCTCCGCTCGAGCCTCCTCCCGTCTTTCTTCATGTAACTCTATCAGCATAACCCTCTATTCCCTCTTCACTCATATGCTTGTTTAGCCTCCCCTTAAATGCATCTATACTATTCGCTTCAACCACTCCCTGTGGCAGTGAGTTCCCCATTCTCACCACTCTCTGGGAAAAAAGTTTCTTCTGAATTCCCTATTGGTATTCTTGGTGACTCTCTTATATTGATGGCCTCTAGTTATGCTCTTCCTCACAAGTGGAAACACTGGGCTCGCTTTTCCAAGCCCCGAGGAGGTAGGCATGGAGGCGGGACAGCACCTAAAATTGGAGAAATTGGGGGTGGGTGGCAAGCCCGCCCCCATCCCGCCTCCGTGCCCTTTTGCCTGGAGGCGGGAGGATGTGCAGCTTCGGGTCCCGTCTCCTGGAGGCGGGAAAGGCTTTTAATCCTTTTAGCTGTCTGTTAGCAGATAGTTAACAGGCAGAAAAGGGGATTACTGCCATTTTACCTTCACAGGTGAAGGCTTCCTGGCCTCGGAGAACTCTGCCAGGTTGGATGAGATGTGGAGGAAGTCTGCGGCGGTCAGAGGCACCTGGATGTAAGGTGTAGAGGTGAGTGATGGGTGCAAGTGTGGAGTGGTAAGTATGCAAGGTGAGTGATAAGTTTAAAAAGGTGTTCACTTACCTTTTTTTTACTTCTATAGCCTTTAGCCGTGCTGGATCGGGAGAGCGGACAGCCACCTTGTCAATTTCAGGTAATGGCTGATGGACCCTCCGATCCATCAGACATCTGAAATTTACTTTTTACAATGTTTTTTCAGTCCTCACTGTTAGATCCGTGTATCTTGATGTTGTGTCCTTCAATAATTAGACAAGAGACTGCAGGGAACGATCAACAGGTGTTTACTGAATGAGGGTTACTCTAGAACTAACTTTGCAGATCCCTACTCAGGGTTTATATACAGGTGTGGTCACTGCCGGTACTACAGTATACAGGAGCTGTAAAAGGTAGTTCTCCCCTTAAAGGTACATACATTACAATTCCTCCCCTTTTAGATTAACAGTACCATAACACTCATTTAACAATTAAATATCAAACTAATTACAATTAACACTTTTAACATGCAACATTAACTGAAAATAGTCTATTTATAAATTCAGTCTTTGGGGAGGTTTCCTGATCCTTTCTGGATAGCGCCTTTCCCGAGTGTCTTGCTCTTGGTGTGGAGGCGATTCTGGCCCCCTGTCGTCGGTTAGTTCCTCCGCTTCTGATGCTACTGTTACTGGGGTAGATGCTACCTGTACGTCGGGTTCATCACCAGGTACGTATGGCCGAGACCTGGGGTTGACTCGTTCCTGTGACTCTAGGATCTGGTCAACATGGCGTCTCACAATGTTCTCCCCAACATCCACTGTGTACATTAGTGGCCCCTGCCGTGTGCATATCGTTCCTGGTTGCCATTTCTCTGTTCGGTAGTCGCGGGCCAAGACTGGTTGCCCTACATTGAAGCTCCTTGTCGGCTTCTCATTGATGTGCTGGAATTGCTTATTCTCAACACCTCTTCGT
This sequence comes from Somniosus microcephalus, assembly GCF_052327205.1. Taxonomy (NCBI): domain Eukaryota; kingdom Metazoa; phylum Chordata; class Chondrichthyes; order Squaliformes; family Somniosidae; genus Somniosus; species Somniosus microcephalus. The sequence goes on from NC_140992.1 coordinate 33,469,838, forward strand.
ACATTTGGTCTGAGCAAATCCAGACGAGATCTCAACCTTCGGTTAAAGAACATCATGGCCGGGGTCTGGTTGGTGACTGCATGTGTCGCATTTCTGTAGGCTAACAGGAAATTGTCCACCTTATGCTGCAGTGGAATGTCGTCATCGCACATGGCCTTTACTGCTTTTTTAAAAGTTTGTACGAACCTCTCAGCCAATCCATTTGTGGCTGGATGATACGGGGCGGATGTGTAATGCCTTACCCCATTCCTTTTCATAAATCTTCGAAACTGTTCGGACACAAACTGTGGTCCGTTATCAGAGCAAATCTGCCCTGGCAAGCCGTTCCTGGCAAAAATGGTCCGTAGGACTGCAATAGTTTTCTCCGTGGTGGTGGAGGACATTTTGATCACCTCAGGCCATTTCGAGGGCGCATCCACGGCTATTAAAAACATTGAGTCCATGAATGGACCAGCAAAATCAATATGCACTCGTTGCCATGGAGATGAGGGCCACTCCCATGGGTGTAGAGGGGCATGTGGTGGTGCATTTTGGACCTTCTGGTATCCTGAGCAGCTTTTCATCAGGTCCTCGATTTGCTGATCGATCCCCGGCCACCACACATAAGCCCTAGCAAGGCTTTTCATTTTCACCCCTCCCAGATGACCTTCATGAAGCTCATTGAGCACTCTCTCCCTTAACTTGGGTGGAATTACCACTCGGGATCCACACATCAAGGTCCCCTGGCATACTGACAGCTGTTCTCTTCTGGATGAGAATGCTGGCAACAGTGAGTCGCCATGTGCTGGCCATCCCTTCACCGTCAAATCATACACCCGAGACAGTGTCGGGTCATTTCGGGTCTCCTTCTCTATACCAGCATTAGTTACTGGCAAGCATTCAATTATAGTCGAATGAAATTTTTCGACAGGATCCACTGCTGGTGCTTCCTCCGCAGTAGGCAGTGGCAGGCGTGATAGCCCATCAGCGTTTCCATGCTGTTTCGTGCCCTTATACTCGATTTCATATTGGTGCGCCCCTAGAAAAGGGGACCATCTTTGTAGCCGTTGCGCAGTCATCACCGGAACGCCCTTCTTTGGATTAAAGATGGAGACAAGTGGTTGGTGGTCAGTCAGCAAGGTGAACTTCTGCCCGTGCAGATAGTGATTGAACTTTTTCACTCCCCACATTAGGCTGAGGGCCTCCCTGTCAATCTGGGCGTAGTTATGCTCCGCTGAGGTTAGTGACTGATACGCAAAGGCTACTGGCCTCTCTGAGCCATCCGGGAATTTGTGCGACAGCACCGCTCCAATGCCATAGGGTGATGCATCACACGCCAACCGAATTGGTAGTGTTGGGTTGAAATGAGCCAAAACCTCTTTTGATGTGATCAATGTTTTGCTCTTCTGGAAAGCTCGTTTACATTCGTCACTCCACTTCCATGGTACCCCCGTTTGCAGTAGGGTGTTCAGTGGTTGTAGTACGGTAGACAAATTCGGCAAGAACTTATGGTAGTAGTTCACCAGCCCGAGGAACGACCTCAGTTGTGATACATTTTCCGGTGCTGGAGCCTTGACTACTGCCTCAATCTTTTCAGGGGACTTATGTAACCCCTCTTTATCAATAACGTGGCCACAATACGAGATCTGCTTCTGGAAAAACTCGCATTTGTGGTGATTAGCTCGGAGCCCATATTCCTTCAATCTAGTGAGCACCTGCTCCAGGTTGGCGAGGTGATCACTGTCATTTTCGCCCATGACCAGGATGTCGTCCAAATAACACTGGGTCCCTGGAATCCCTTGCAGGACTTGATCCATTGCCCTTTGACAAATAGCCGGAGCTGATGCTACCCCGAACACCAGCCGCTTGTATTGGTAGAGACCTTTATGAGTGTTGATTGTGAGGTACTGTTTCGAGGCTTCTTCTACCTCCATTTGCAGGTACGCCTGGGCCAGATCAATCTTAGTGAAGCGTTTCCCTCCAGATAGCGAGCCGAAAATATCTTCAATCTGCGGAAGCGGATATTGTACAGTGTGAGGAATGGGTTCACTGTCACCTTAAAGTCCCCACAGAGGCGAACCTTCTTTGGTTCCCCAGGCGTATTACTCAATGACCTCTTCATTACAGGAACGATGGGTGTAGCCCACTCGCTCCAGTCCACTTTGGACAGTACTCCTGAACGTTCCAACCCTTCCAGCTCTGCTTCGATGGCTGGGCGGATCGCATAAGGAACCTGTCTGGCCTTAAAAAACTTTGGGCTTGCATTTTCCTCTATTTTGATCGTCGCTGTTATGCCTTTTAGTGTTCCGAGTCCCTGCTGGAACATTTCTTGTGCGTCAGTTAGCATTTTTGACAGTCGTCCAGGTGTGACGTCGTCATCCTTTTTGGCATCTACCGTCAGTGCTTGTATGGAATGCCAACCTAGCTGTATCTTCCGGATCCATTCACGTCCTAGTAGTGGTGGTCCTCCATCTGGCAATACATATAAGTCCATTTTTGGTGCTTCCTTGCCGTTATATATAATGTTCACCCTTATTTTTCCTTTGGGGTAGACTTTTTGCCCCGTGTACGTCTTCAAGACAATCTTTGTATCTCTCAAGGGTATATGTGAGAATAGCCGCTTGTAGTCCCTTCGGTTTATGACTGTTAGAGCTGATCCTGTGTCCAATTACATTTTCACTTGGTCTCCTGCTATCTTGAGCGTGACCCAGATAGTTTGGTGATCCTCCGTTTTGATCACATTATGTAGTTTCAGACAACCCAGCTCCTTGCTTCTGGAGTCTGTATCACTTTTCTGTTCGTCTGAACTACTCTCCGTCACCTTATGTACCTTCTTGTATTTCTCCTGTGGCGATTTCTTGCTGCTGGTTTTCTTTCCCGACCTGCAGACTCTTGCTATGTGTCCTACTTTTCCACACTGTCTGCACACTTTGTCCTTGAACCAGCAATCCTTATGGTCGTGTGTTGTTCTGCCGCAGTGAAAGCACTTCACTGTTCCGTATGACATTTCATTTGTGCCATATTCTTGCGGTCTCCGTTGTATCTCTGCTGCGCCCCATGCTGCTGCTTCGTGTGATACTGCAATGCTGAAAGCCTTGTCCAGCGTAAGATCCTTTTCTGATAGAAGCTGTTTCTGGGCTCCTTCACTTTGAAGCCCACACACAAACTTGTCCCTTAAGGTATCTGCTAGTCCCGTTCCAAACTGGCAGTGTTTCGATAGCTTGCGCAGTTCCGTTAAATACTCAGCATTACTTTCATCTTTATGCTGGTTCCTTTTGTGAAACTTAAATCTTTCCGCTGTCAGCAGCGGTGTGGGGTCTAAGTGGTCCTGTAGGATTGACACTATGTTTTCAAAATCCTTTTCCACTGGCTTCTCTGGGGTTACTAGGTTTTGCAGTAAGCCATACGTTTTTGCACCCATTGAATTCAACAATACCAGCGCTTTCCTGTCATCTGGCACTTCATTCGCCTTGCAGTACACTTCTATGCGTTCGACATATGTCGTCCAATCTTCGACTTCATTGTCGAACGCTGTGACACTGCCACTCTTCGGCATCCCTGGGTGTGGTTAGACTGGCTCAAAATGGCGTCTCCCGCGCTCTCCCTTCTTCCCCGCTGCGGCCTAAAATGGCGTCTCCCGCGCTTTCCTTTCTTCCCCGCTGATGCTGCTCGGCCCTTGAACACCGGCTGCGCTCTGCGCATTTTCCTGCGTGCCTCTCTCCCCCGTCGACGCTGCTCGGCCCTTGAACACTGGCTGCGCTCTGCTCTCTCTCGTTGACGCTGCTTGGTCCTGAACACCGGCTGCGCCCTGTGCGCTCTACCCTCTCTCTCTCCCCCGTCGACGCTGCTCGGCCTTTTCCTGTGCCGCTCGGTCGGCTCTAGCCACCGCTGTCTGGGACGGGTCTGCGCAGTACCTGTTGCCATCCCGTTTCGCTGGACCACCGTGACTGGAGAACCAAGCCTGGCTCTCGACAGCCTCCCCTGCGATGCTCAAATCTCCGCTGGATGACTGGGGGGTTTCCCGTGGTCGACGCCCGTGCTTCTGGACTCGGCCTTCTTCCACTGTTCTCCAGGAGCGAATCCCTGGGAGGTGATGCAGAGTTGCAGGTAGGTTTGAATCTGCTCGTCGCCAATGTTAGATCCATGTATCTTGATGTTGTGTCCTTCAATAATTAGACAAGAGACTGCAGGGAACGATCAACAGGTGTTTACTGATTGAGGGTTACTCTAGAACTAACTCTACAGATCCCTAATCAGGGTTTATATACAGGTGTGGTCACTGCCGGTACTACAGTATACAGGAGCTGTAAAAAGGAGTTCTCCCCTTAAAGGTACATACATTACACTCACCACAAAAACTAATCAAACTAAAGATAATGTCAGTGTTTGACACACAGAGCTGTCAAACGCTGTCATTTCTTCTTTCAAGAAGTCTTGACAGATAGCACGTCTGACGTTGACGTGATCTGTCAGTGACTTCCTCCCTAATTGGCCTGCTGAGCCCGCAGGGCGGACTTAACAAGCTCAATCAGGGGAAAATCCCTCTGAATGGTCAGGCGAGGATGGAGGCGGGACATTGACATGACAAGCAGCAGTCCCACCTCCAAGTCGCCTCCATTGACAAAATCCAGCCCACTGTGTCTACTCTATCAAAACCTTTCATAATTTTAAAGACCTCTATTAGGTCACCCCTCAGTCTTCTCTTCAAGAGAAAAGAGACCCAGCCTGTTCATCCTTTCCTGGTAGGTACAACTTCGCATTTCTGGTATCATTCTTGTAAATCTTATTTGCACCCTCTCATGTGCCTCTTGTTCTGTCCGTGTATAATAAGACACAGGCTGCAGGAGAACGGTACAACAGGTGTTTACTAAACGTGGCTCACACTGGAACTGATCTGTACAGATTACTACTCAGTGCTATATACAGGTGTGGTCACTGCCGGTACTGCAGTATACATGAGCTGTAAAAGATAGTTCCCCCCTTAAAGGTATATACATTACAATTCCTCCCCTTTTAGATTAACAGTACCATAACACTCATTTAACAATTAAATATCAAACTAATTACAATTAACACTTTTAACATGCAACATTAGCTGAAAATAGTCTATTTATATATTCAGTCTTTGGGGAGGCTTCCTGATCCTTTCTGGATAGCGCCTTTCCCGAGTGTCTTGCTCTTGGTGCGGAGGCGATTCTGGCCCCCTGTCGTCGGTTGGTTCATCAGCTTCCGATGCTACTGTTTCTGGGGTAGATGCGACCTGTACGTCGGGTTCATCACCAGGTACGTATGGGCGAGGCATGGGGTTGACTTGTTCCTGTGACTCTAGGATCTGGTCAGCATGGCGTCTCACGATGCTCTCCCCAACGTCCACTGTGTACATTAGTGGGACCTGCCGTGTGCATGTCGTTCCTGGCTGCCATTTTTCTGTTCGGTAGTCGTGGGCCAAGACTGGTTGCCCTACATTGAAGCTCCTTGTTGGCTTCTCATGGATGTGCTGGAATTGCTTACTCTCAACATCTCTTCGTACGTTTGGTCTGAGCAAATCCAGGCAAGATCTTAACCTTCGGTTAAAGAACATCATGGCTGGGGCCTGGTTGGTGACTGCATGTGTCGCATTCTGGTAGGCGAACAGGAAATTGTCCACCTTGTGCTGCAGCAGAATGTTGTCATTGTACATAGCCTTTGTTGCCTTCTTAAAGGTTTGTACGAACCTCTCAGCCAATCCATTTGTGGCTGGATGATATGGGGCGGATGTGTAATGCCTTACCCCATTCTTTTTCAAGAACCTCCGGAACTCTTCGGACACAAACTGTGGTCCGTTGTCGGAGCAAATCTGTTCTGGCAAGCCATTCCTGGCAAAAATGGTCCGTAGGACTGCAATAGTTTTCTCCGTGGTGGTGGAGGACATTTTGATCACCTCAGGCCATTTCGAGTGCGCATCCACGGCTATTAAAAACATTGGGCTAGAAATTCAGTAAGGCCCCGCCAGCTTTGCGCCCAGTTACCGCCCAAAGAGGGCTTCTGCGCCAATAGAGGAGTTTGCGCTGATATTCAGCGCAGCGGTAATGGCGGCGGTAGCCGGTAGCGCTGCGCCGGCACGGATGACGTCATCGGTGTGCGCAGTGCCCCGGTTCCGCCCCGATACCGGCCCGACCCCCATATTTAGTTGCGGCCGCCTCTTCCGCAGCGGCCGCAAACAACGTTCTGCAACCGTGGCCGTCCTGCAGCCTTAGTGGCGCTAGTTAAGGCGGAGGTGCGGCCGGCCGCTTTTTCGGCGGCTGCCTGCCCGCACCTCCTTCCCCGGCCTCCTCCACCGCCCCCCCCCCGCGGCATTGCCGGCTGCTTTCCGCGAGCCCGGCACTTCTCCATGGTGCCGGGCTCATTTGCCGGCATTATCAAGCGGCGATCTCCCCGTTGCAGGCACCTCCCCCTTAAGAAAAGGAGGAGGCCTGCAGTACCGCAGCCTGCCGCTCCGCAGCAGGTGGTGCAGCGGCACCTACAGCGCTGAAATTCAGTTTCAGCGCCCCAAGCGGGGGCGGGCACACCCTGGAATAGCACCCGGTTCCGACTTGGGGCGCAAAAACTGAATTTCTGACGGTCGCAACTGGCTCCACGCGCAGCGCTAACCTTTGGGCGCAAGCGAGCTGGCGGGGCCTTACTGAATTTCTAGGCCATTGAGTCCATGAATGGACCAGCAAAATCAATATGCACCCATTGCCATGGAGATGAGGGCCACTCCCATGGGTGTAGAGGGGCCTGTGGTGGTGCATTTTGGACTTTCTGGCATCCTGAGCAGCTCTTGGTCAGGTCCTCGATTTGTTTATCGATTCCCGGCCACCACACATAAGCCCTGGCTAGGCTTTTCATTTTTACCCCTCCCAGATGACCCTCATGAAGCTCATTGAGCACTCTATCCCTTAACTTGGGTGGAATTACCACTCGGGATCCACACATCAAGGTCCCCCGGCACACTGACAGCTGTTCTCTCCTTGTCGAGAATGCTGGCAACAGTGAGTCGCCATCTGCTGGCCATCCCTTCACCGTCAAATCATATACCCGAGACAGTGTCGGGTCATTTTGGGTTTCCTTTTCAATACAAGCGTTAGTTACCGGTAGGTATTCAACTATAGTCGAATGGAATATTTCGACAGGATCCACTGCTGGTGCTTCCTCCGCAGTAGGCAGTGGCAGGCGTGATAGCCCATCAGCATTTCCATGCTGTTTCGTGCCCTTATATTCAATCTCATAGTGGTGCGCCCCTAGAAAAAGTGACTATCTTTGTAGTCGTTGCGCAGTCATCACCGGAACGCCCTTCTTCGGATTAAAAATGGAGACAAGGGGCTGGTGATCAGTCAGCAAGGTGAATTTCTGCCCGTGCAGATAGTAATTGAACTTTTTCACTCCCCACACTAGGCTGAGGGCCTCCCTGTCAATCTGGGCGTAGTTACACGCTCGGCTGAGGTTAGTGATCGTGATGCAAAGGCTATTGGCCTCTCTGAGCCGTCCGAGAATTTGTGCGACAGGACCGCTACAATGCCGTAGGGTGACACATCAGATGCCAACCGAATTGGTAATGCTGGGTTGTAATGGGCCAATACCTCTTTCGATGTGATTAGTGTTTTGCTCTTCTGGAAAGTTCGTCTACATTCATCACTCCACTTCCATGGCACCCCAGTTTGCAGTAGGGTGTTCAGTGGGTGTAGTATTGTAGACAAATTTGGCAAGAACTTATGGTAGTAGTTTACCAGCCCGAGGAACGACCTCAGTTGTGACACATTTTCCGGTGCTGGAGCCTTGACTACTGCCTCAATCTTCTCTGGGGACTAATGTTACCCCTCTTTATCGATAACGTGGCCACAATACGAGATCTGTTTTCTAAAAAACTTGCATTTGGGGCGGTTAGCTCGGAGCCCATATTCCTGCAATCTAGTGAGCACCTGCTCCAGGTTGGCAAGGTGATCACTGTCATTTTCGCCCGTGACCAGGATGTCATCCAAATAACACTGGGTCCCTGGGATCCCTTGCAGGACTTGTTCCATTGCCCTCTGCCAAATAGCCGGAGCTGATGCTACCCCGAATACCAGCCGGTTGTATTGGTAGAGACCTTTATGGGTGTTGATTGTGAGGTATTTTTTTGATGCTTCTTCTACCTCCATTTGCAGATACGCCTGGGCCAGATCAATCTTAGTGAAGCGTTTCCCTCCAGATAGCGAGGCGAAAATATCTTCAATCCGCGGAAGTGGATATTGTATGGTGTGAAGGACCGGGTTCACTGTTACCTTAAAGTCCCCACAGATGCAAACCTTCCTTGGTTCCCCAGGCATGCTGCTCAATGACTTTTTCATCACAGGGACGATGGGTGTAGCCCACTCGCTCCAGTCTACCTTGGAAAGTACACCTGAACGTTCCAGACTCTCCAGCTCTGCTTCGACGGCTGGGCGGATCGCATAAGGTACCGGTCTGGCCTTAAAACATTTTGGGCTTGCGTTTTCTTCAATTTTAATCGTCGCTGTCATGCCTTTTAGTGTTCCGAGTCCTTGCTGGAACACTTCTTTCAGGTCAGTTAGGATCTTTGACAGTCGCCCAGGTGTGACGTCGTCATCCTTTTTGTCAGCCACAGTCAGTGCCTGTATGGAATGCCAATCCAGTTGTATTTTCCAGATCCATTCACGTCCCAGTAATGGTGGTCCTCCATCTTGCAATACATACAGGTCCAGTTTTGGTGTTTCCTTACCGTTATATATAACGGTCACCCTTATTTTTCCTTTGAGGTAGACTTTTTGCTCCGTGTACGTCTTCAAAATAATTTTTGTGTCTCTCAAGGGTATGTGTGAGAATAGCCGCTCGTAGTCCCGTCGGTTTATGACTGTTAGGGCTGATCCTGTGTCCAATTCCATCTTTACCTGGACTCCTGCTATCTTGAGAGTGACCCAAATTGTTCGGTGATCCTCCGTTGTGATCACATTATGTAGTTTCAGACAACTCAGTTCCCTGCTTTCGGAGTCGTTATCACTCTTTTGTTCGCCTGAACTATTCTCCGTCATCTTATGTACCTTCTTGTACTTTCCTTTGGTAGGTTTCTTATTGCTGGTTTTCTTTCCCGACCTGCAGACTCGTGCTATGTGTCCTGCTTATCCACACTGTCTGCACACTTTGTCTTTGAACCAGCAATCATTCTGGTCGTGTGTTGTTCTGCCGCAGCGATAGCACTTCTCTGTTCCATATGACATTTCGTTTCTGCCATATTCTTGCGGTCTCTGTTGTATCTCTGCAGCGCCCCGTGCTGCTGCTTCATATGATACCGCAATGCTGAAAGCCTTTTCCAGCGTAAGGTCCTTTTCAGATAAAAGCCGTTTCTGGGTTCCTTCACTTTGAAGCCCACACACAAACTTGTCCCTTAAGGTATCTGCCAGTCCCGCTCCAAACTGGCAGTGTTTCGATAGTTTGCGCAGTTCTGTTAAATAATCAGCATTGCTTTCATCCTTATGCTGGTTCCGTTTGTGAAACTTGAATCTTTCTGCTATCAGCAGCGGTGTGGGGTTTAAATGTTCCTGTAGTATCGTTACTATGTCTTCAAAACTCTTTTCCATTGGCTTCGTTGGGGTTACTAGATTTCGTAATAAACCATACGCCTTTGCACCCATTAAATTTAACAATACCGACGCTTTCTTGTCATCTGACACCTCATTTGCCTTGCAGTATACATCTATTCGTTCGACATATGTAGTCCAATCTTCGACTTCATTGTCAAATGGCACTCTTCGGCATTTTGGGTGTGGTTTAAAATGGCGTCTCCCAATGACTTAAAATGGTGTCTCCCGCGCTTTCCTTCCTCCCCAGCTGCTGCCAACGCCGCTCCCGGCGGTTCTCGTGTCAATGGCGACGCCCTGTAGGTTTTGCGCGCTTCTCCTGCGCTGCTGCCAACGCCACTATCGGTGGTCCTCGTAGCAATGGCGGCGCCTCGCGGGTTTCTGTGCGTCTCTCTCGCCCTCTCTCCGACGCTGCTCGGCCCCTGAACACCGGCTGCACCCTGTGCGCTCTGCCCTCTCTCTCTCTCCCCCATCGACGCTGCTCGGCCCTTTGCTGTGCCGCTCAGTCGGGCTCTAGCCTGCGCACTACCTGTTGCCAGCCCGTTTCGCTGGACCACCTCGACTGGAAAGCCAAGCCTGGCTCTCGACAGCCTCCCCCGCAATTCTCGAGTCTCTGCTGGATGACTGGGCGGTTGCCAGTGGTCGACGCCCGAGTCTCTGGCCTTGACCTCCAATCCACTGATCTCCAGGAACGAATACCCGGGAGGTGATGCAGAGTTGCAGGTAGGTTCGAACTTGCCTTGTCACCAATGTTGTGTCCGTGTATAATAAGACACAGACTGCAGGAGAACGGTACAACAGGTGTTTACTAAACGTGGCTCACACTGGAACTGATCTGTACAGATTACTACTCAGTGCTATATACAGGTGTGGTCACTGCCGGTACTGCAGTATACATGAGCTGTAAAAGATAGTTCCCCCCTTAAAGGTATATACATTACACCTCTATATCCTTTTTATAATATGGCGACCAGAATTCTACAGAGTACTCCTAGTGTGGTCTAACCAAGGTTTGATACAAGTTTAGCATAACTTCTCTACTTTTCAATTCTATCGCTCTAGAAATAAACCCTAGTGCTTGTTTTTTTTATCGCCTTATTAACCTGCGTCGCTACTTTTAGAGTCATAGGGGGAGAAATTAATTATCGCCCCGTTTGGGGCACGATTATCGGCCGGGTGTAAAGTTTAACGCCTGGTGCTAATTATCGCCTCCAACTGCAAACTTGGCTTTTATCGCCCCTGGAGGTGATTGGAACACTAAATCAGGCACTGCACACCTGTCTTAAGGCGCAAAGGCCGAGGAGTGAGGCGCTAACTCAGAGCGCTGGCGAAGCTCATGTGATGTCAGTCAGCGATGGAACACAGACACACTGTCGCTGGCCAGTTCTTAAAGGGAATTGGGTCAATCTTGCTCTCCATCCACACCCTGCTCATTGCAGCCTTGAATCTAGGACTGGAGAGACCTGTACATCAAATCTGTTGGAAAGAACAATGGAGAGGGCCAGGAAAGAGCTCAGGGTGCAGCCCCCATAGTCTCTTCTAAATCGATGCAAGGAAGATCAAATATAAAAGAAACTGCAAAGTGCTGCTCAGTACCCAAAACTCCTCAACACAGCGTTGAATATCTCCTGTAGTATCTCTCTCTCTCACTCAGAATGTGTGGTGAAAAAATTCCCAGAAATAAAAAGGCAGGAAGTGGTCACCTTTAAATAGCGCTCCCCCAGTCCCTTCCCGACTGCAAAACGCTCCACTCAACCTGTTGTTGCTAGCGGCAGGTGGTAAGACACGGGGCGCCACTCAATATCCGGTCCGGGGCGCTACCGGGGCGTTGCACACTCGACTGACGTCACGATCTGCGGGCGCAGTAGATCATGGCGGCAGTGTATAGCGCCGCCGCAAAATGTCTAGTTAATTTCATGAGCGGCGCAAACATCGCCGCGCACGGGCGCTGGTTGCTTTGCGCCACATTAGCGCCCTCTTAAGGCGCTAACAGGAGGAGCAAACCAACTGAATTTTTTCTCGCATAGAGTCATAGATTTATACAGCACAGAAAGAGGCCCTTCAGCCCATCGTGTCCGTGCCGGCCATCAAGCCCTATCTATTCTAATCCCATTTTCCAGCACTTGGTCCATAGCCTTGTATGCTATGGCGTTTCAAGTGCTCATCTAAATGCTTCTTGAATATTGTGAGGGTTCCTGCCTCTACCACCCTTTCAGGCAGTGAGTTCCAGATTCCAACCACCCTCTGAGTGAAAAAGCTTTTCCTCAAATCCCCTCTAAACCTCCTGCCCCTTACCGTGAAACTATGCCCCCTGGTTATTGACCCCTCTACTAAGGGGGAAAGTTCCTTTCTATCTACCCTATCTATGGCCCTCATAATTTTGTACACCTCAATCAGGTCCCCCTTCAGCCTTCTGTGCTCTAAGGAAAACAAACACAGCCTGTCCAGTTTATCTTCATAGCTGAAGCGCCCCAGCCCAGGTAACATCCTGGTGAATCTCCTCTGCACCCTCTCCAATTCAATCACATCCTTCCTATAGTGTGGTGACCAGAACTGCACACAGTATTCCAGCTGTGGCCTAACTAGCATTTTGTACAGCTCCATCATAACCTCCCTGCTCTTATATTCTATGCCTCGGCTAATAAAGGCAAGTATCCCATATGCCTTTTTAACCACCTTATCTACCTGTCCTGCTGCCTTCAGGGATCTATGTACATGCACACCAAGGTCCCTCTGATCCTCTATCCTCCCTAGGATCCGACCATTCATTGTGTATTCCCTTGCCTTGTTAGTCCTCCCAAAATGCATCATCTCACACTTTTCAGAGTTAAATTCCATTTGCCACTGTTCTGCCCATCTGACCAACCCATCTATATCGTCCTGTAGCCTGAGGCTTCTCTCCTCGCTATTTACCACTCCACCAATTTTCGTGTCATCTGCGAACTTACTGATCATACCTCCTACATTCATGTCTAAATCATTAATGTACACTACAAACAGCAAAGGACCTATTATGTCCGTGTATAATTGAGACACGGACTGCAGGAGTTGATTATAACAAGTCTTTACTGAATGGAGACAACCTGGAAACTGAAACTACAGAAGCCTGCTAGGGCCTTTTATACAGGGGTGGTCACTGCCGGTACTGCAGTCTGAGACCAGTTATTCCCTTAAAGGTACATACACAACAGGACCCAGCACCGATCCCTGCGGTACACCACTGGACACAGGCTTCCAGTCACAAAAACAACCTTCGACCATCACCCTCTGCCTCCTGCCACTAAGCCAATTTTGGATCCAATGTGCCAAATTGCCCTGGATCCCATGGGCTCTTACCTTCTTGACCAGTCTCCCATGTGGGACTTTGTCAAAAGCCTTTCTGAAGTCCATGTAGACTACATCAACTGCACTACCCTCATCCATACACCTAGTCACCCCCTCGAAAAATTCAATCAAATTGGTTAGACATGATCTCCCCCTGACAAAGCTATGCTGACTATCCTTGATTAATCCTTGCCTCACCAAGTGGAGACTAATTCTGTCACTCAGAATTTTTTCCAATAATTTCCCTACCACTGATGTTAGGCTCACTGGCCTGTAATTCCCTGATTTATCACTACTACCCTTCTTGAATAATAATACTATGTTAGCTATCCTCCAGTCCTCTGGCACCTCCACTGTGGCCAGAGAGGTTCTGAAAATTTGTGTCAGAGCCCCTGCAATCTCCTCCCTTGCCTCACATAGTAACCTGGGATACACTTCATCTGGGCCTGGGGATTTATCCACTTTTAAGCCCGCTAAAACCGCTAGTACCTCCTCCCTCTCAATACTAATTTGTTCAAGTATATCCCAATCCCCCTGCCTGATTTCTATGCCTACATCATCCTTCTCCATAGTGAACACAGATGCAAAATATTCATTTGAAACCTCACCTACATCTTCCGGCTCTACACACAGATTGCCACTTTGGTCCCTAATGGGCCCAACTCTTTCCCTGGTTATCCTCTTGCCCTTAATATACTTATAAAACACCTTGGGATTTCCCTTTATTTTGCCCACCAGTGTTTTTTCATGCCCCCTCTTCGCTCTCCTAATTTCTTTTTTAAGTACCCCCCTGCACTTCTATACTCCTCTAGGGCTTCCACTGTTTTTAGTCCTTTGTATCTGCCAAAAGCCTCCCTTTTTTTCCTAATCCATTCTTGTATATCCCTTGACATCCAGGGTTTCCTGGGCTTGTTGGTCCCACCCTTGACCTTTACGGGAACATGTTGGCATTGTACTCTCTCTATTTCCTTTCTGAAAGACTCCCACTGATCTGATGTGGATTTTCCTACAAGTATCTGATCCCAGTTCACTTTGGTCAGATCCTGCCTTATCATATTAAAATTGGCCTTCCCCTAATTTAGAACCTTTATTTCCAGTCCATCTTTGTCCTTTTCCACGACTACCTTAAATCTCACCGAATTATGGTCACTGTCACCAAAATGCTCTCCTACTGACACTTCTACCACTTGCCCGGCTACATTCACTAGAATTAGGTCCAGTACCGCCCCCTCTCTTGTAGGACTTTCTACATGCTGGCTCAAAAAGCTCTTCTGGATGCACTTTAAGAATTGCGCACCTTCTAAGCCTTTCACACTCTGACTATCCCAGTTAATATTGGAGAAGTTGAAATCCCTTACTATTATTACCTTATTATTTCTACACTTCTCTGAGATTTGCCTACATATCTGTTCCTCTCTCTCCCCCTGACTGTTTGGGGGCCTATAGTACACTCCCAGCAAAGTGCTTGCCCCCTTTTTGTTTTTAAGTTCTACCCATATGGCCTCATTAGAGGAACCTGCTAGGATATCATCCCTCCTTACAGCAGTAATTGACTCCTTAATTAATATTGCGACACCCTCTCCTCTTTTACACCCCCCTCTGTCTCGCCTGAAGATTCTATACCCCGGAATATTGAGCTGCCAGTCCTGCCCCTCTCTCAACCATGTCTCTGTGATAGCAACAATATCATACTCCTATGTGTTCATCAACACCTTCAATTCATCTGCCTTACTCGCAAGGCTCCTTGCATTAAAATAAATGCTATCCAGCCTTGCCATACTCCCTTGTGCCATTACATATTTGCTCTGCCTTCCAGGCTGACTTGTTTTTTCCTCTATATGTGGCTGTGCATCACCCCCTACTATAGCTCCACTCCATATCCCATCCCACTGCCAAGTTAGTTTAAAACCGCCTCCCCCACCAACAGTACTAGCAAACCTCCCCGCAAGGATATTGGTCCCATTCTGGTTCAGGTGCAACCCGTCCGACTTGTACAGGTCCCACCTCCCCCAGAAGCAGACCCAGTGATCCAGGAAACTAAAGCCCTCCCTCCTGCACCAACTCTTTAGCCACGCATTCATCTGCTCTATCCTCCTATTCCTATATACTCACTAGCACGTGGCACTGGGAGTAATCCAGAGATTACAACCTTTTGAGGTCCTGCTTTTTAATCTGCTACCTAGCTCCCTAAATTTTGGTTCCAGGACCTCATCCCTCTTTCTACTCATGTCATTGGTACCAATGTGAACCACGACCTCTGACTGTTCGCCCTCCCCCTTCAGAATGCCCTGCAGCCGTTCAGTGACATCCTTGACCCTGGCACCAGGGAGGCAACATACCATCCTGGAGTCATGTCTGCAGCCATAGGAACGTCTATCTGTTCCCCTTACAATAGAATCCCCTATCACTATTGCTCTCCCACTCTTTTTCCTCCCCTCCTGTGCAGCTGAGCCACTCGTAGTGCCACAGACTTGGCTCTTGCTGCATTTCTAAATTCATATCTAAATAATTTTAGTGGTTTGCGTATTTGTATTCCGAGATCCCTTTGCACTTCTACTGCATTTAGATTCTTATTTTCCAAGTAATATGTGACCTCCTTATTTTACTGACCAAAATGTAATACCTCACATTTACCTGTGTTGAAATTCATTTGCCAACTGTATGCCCATTCTGCAAGTTTATTAATGTCTTCTTGTAATTTGTTGCCGTCCTCCTCAGTATTGACTATCCACCCCCACCCCATCCCAATTTGGTGTCATCCGCAAAGTTAGAAATTGTGCGTTTGATTCCAAAGTCTAAATCATTAATATAAATAGTGAACAACATTGGTCCCATCACTGATGATGTGGGACCCCACTTTCCACCTTCTGCCACACTGAATAGCTACCCTTTACCCCTACTCTCTGCTTTCTGTCTTGAAGCTGGTTAGCTATATATTCTGCTACTTGTTCCCTGACCCCACATTCTCTGACCTTATTCCTTTAGTCTATTATGTGGTACCTTATCGAAGGTATTTGGGAAATCTAGATAAATTACATCTACTGCATTACCCTTGTCTACTCTCTGTTACCTCGTCAAAGAATTATATAGCGCCTTTAATGTAATAAGGCATCCCAAGGCGCTTCACAGGAGTGTTATAAAACAAATTTTCACACAGAGCCACATAAGGAGATATTAGGGCAGATGACCAAAACTTGGTCAAAGAAGTAGGTTTTAAGGAGCATCTTAAAGGAGGACAGAGAGGTGGAGAGGTGGAGCAATTTAGGAAAGGGAATTCAAGAGCTTATGGCCTTGGCAGCTGAAGGCATGGTCACCAATGATGGAGCGATTAAAGTCGGGGATGCTCAAGAGGCCAGAATTAGAGGAGTGCACATATCTCAGAGGATTGTGGGGCTGGAGGAGATTACAGAGATAGGGAGGGGCGAGGCCATGCAGGGAATTTGAAAACAAGGATGAGAATTTTAATATCAAGGCGTTGCTTAACCAGAAGCCAAAGTAGGTCAGCCAGCACAGATGCGATTGGTGAACAGGACTCGGTGTGAGTTAGGACACGGGCAGTAGTGTTTTATTATGAGCTCAAGTTTACGGAGGGTAGAACGTGGGTGACCAGCCAGGAGTGCATTGGAATAATGATGTCTGGAGGTAATGAAGGCATGGATGAGGGTTTCAACGGCAGTTAAGCTGAGACAGGCGATGTTCCAGAGATGGAAATAGGTGGTCTTAGTGCTGGCACGGATATGTGGTCGACAACGTTCCCTATACCGTGCAGCCCGGGACCGGCTTTTTCAATATTAAGTTTCATGCAATCACGAAACTGTGAATGGGCCAAAATATTAGGGGGGAACATTGGTAGTTGGAAGCTCATCTCGGGGTCAAATATGACACCAAGGTTGCAAACATTTTGGTTCGGCCTCAGACAGTTGTCAGAGAGAGGGATTGAGTTGATGTCGAGGAAACGGAGTTTGTGGCGGGGACCAAAGGCAATGGTTTCGGTCTTCCAAATATTTAGTTGGAGGAAATTTCTGCTCATCCAGTGCTGGATGTCGGACAAGCAGTCTGACAATTCAGAGACAGTGAAGAGGTTGAGAGAAGTGATGGTGAGGTAGAGCTGGCTGTTGTCAGCGTACATGTGGAAACTGACGCTGTGTTTTCGAATGATGTCGCCAAGGGGCAGCATGTAGATGAGAAATAGGAGGGGGCCAAGGATAGATCCTTAGGTGACACCAGAGGCAATGGTGCGGGAATGGGAAGAGAAGCCATTGCAGGTAATTCTCTGGCTACGATTAGATAGATAAGAATGGAACCAGGCGAGTGCAGTCCCACCTAGCTGGACGATGCTGGAGAGGCATTGGAGAAGGATGTTGTGGTCAACCATGTCAAAGGCTGCAGAGAGGTTGAGAAGGATGAGGAGAGATAGTTTACCACTGTCACAGTCACATAAGATGTCATTTGCGACTTTGATAAGATCCGTTTTGGTGCTGTGGCAAGGGCGAAAACCTGATTGGAGGGATTCAAACATGGAGTTCCAGGAAAGATGTGCATGGATTTGGGAGGCGACAACATGTCAAGGACTTTGGAATGCAAAGAGAGGTTGGAGATGGGGCGGTAGTTTGCAAGGATGGAGGGATCAACGATTGAGGAGCGGGTTAATGACAGCAGATTTGAAAGAGAGGGGGACAGTACGTGAGGAGAGAGAACCGTTAACAATATCAGCTAACATGGGAGCCAGGAAGGGAAATTGGGTGGTCAGCAGTTTAGTGGAAATAGATGCGAGGGAGCAGGAGGTGGGTCTCATGGACAAGATGAGCTCGGAGAGGGCATGAGGGGAGATAGGAGGGAAACTAGAAAAAGACGTGAGTTCAGGGCTAAGGCAGGAGGGAACCTTAAAGGAAATTTGGTCTGGTGGGCTAGGGGAAGGGAGGGAAGTGGCAGAGACAGCTGGTCAGATGGTCTCAATCTTAGTGAAAAAGTGGTCCATGAGCTCCTCACACTTGTTGTTGGAGGTGAGGTTGGAGAAGACATGGGAGAGGGGTTTAAGAATATGGCTTGCAGTAGAGAAAAGAAGCCAGGGTTACCTTTGCATTCCAGGATGATCCTGAAATAGTGAACAGCTTTGGCAGATGATAACAGGACCCAATAGTGCTTTACGTGGTCCAGCCAGATCTGCCCATGAATGACTACACCAGTTGTCTGCTATATCTATTCAAGTCTGCGCCCCCTGGACGTAAGGGAGCGGAGATGAGGGTCATACCAGGGAAACAGCCTGGCTGAAAGAACTAGGGGGCATAGTCTCAGGATAAGGGGTAGGCCATTTAGGATTGAGATGAGGAGAAATTCCTTCACTCAGAGGGTTAGGAATCTTTGGAATTCGCTACCCCAGAGGGCTGTGGATGCTCAGTCGTTGAGTATATTCAAGGCTGAGTTAAATATATTTTCGACACTAAGGGAATCAAAGGATATGGGGATCGGACAGGAAAGTGGCGTTGAGGTTGAAGATGAACCATGTTCTCATTGAACTGCGAAGCAGGTTTGAGAGACTCTTGCTCCTATTTCTTATGCTCTTATGATGCTAAGTAGCAGCCCTCGTTTTTTCTGTGGCGTGTTCAACTGGCAATTAATGCGCAAATGCAGCAATTTCATGAGACTCACGGGGAGGTTGAGGGCGAGTTGCCATTGGAGAGGCTAACGGCGGAGCGGCACAAATCGTTCAGCAACTTGTGGTGATTCGCAAATCAAAGGGGTATCTCTTCCTTGCCACAAGTTGCTGGATGCTTTACACATTAATAACGGCGAATGCCATTAAACTCGTGGTTATTTTGGCAGAAAAATCTGAGCCAATGACACTGAATTGAGTGAACTGAGCTCATCCGGAAAGTTGCAATCAATTACAATTTCAAGGCCAAGTGATATGATGTTGCAATTACTCATATTCTACAATTGTCTTTTGGAGAATGTTAATTTTATCATGTTGCCATTCAAGTACTATTGCAAGTCAGTGGTGCAGTCAGAACTGCTAACGTATTTTGTTTTCTGTGTGCCCTCTGTTTTCAAAAGCCAAATGCAGCTACAGACAAATAGATTATTTTGACACTAAATTCAGAAAATATTTCTCACCGGATCCATATCCCTTACCTTGGCTAGCTCCACCTGACAGCTTGGCTGTCAAAAGTGTCAAACATAGATTTTGTGCTCAAGTCCGTAGCGGGGTTCAACTGTTTCAGTCCATACTGCTAAAAGTGAGCTTTGCAAATAAGAGATAATTTTCCAATGTCACACGGCCAGTGGGAGTCTCTCCTGCCAGAAGTGCGTACTGGAAATTCGGGTGCGTACCGCACATGGTTTTCTGACCACATCATTTAAATAGTTGGAAAATCATGTGCAGTGCCCGCCCAGATTCCTGAGGCAAGTCTCTCTGCTGGAAACGCAAAGTTGGAAAATGAGCCCTATCAAGACAGATAACTTCAGCTGCAGTTCACACAAAGTACTGGCACAATCTCCGAGGATGAAACTGTTCCATTAACTTTCAAGGTGCAGTGCAGTTTCTTAGTTCCCTATTCCCCAACATGTGTGAAAAAAGAAATATTAAGGTTTGCAGAAGACACTTTTTGTGACAATTATATTTGATAAGTAATTCAAGGTTAGTACATTCTGTAAACTTTGAAATATTGTTGACATTGTGCTACTGATAAATGTGAAGGTCAAGCTGACAGTGCAAACTGACTCTGTGGAAGACTGAGAGCAAGGCTCGGCCCATTCTTGGGGCTTTGGAAAGTTGAAGAAGTATTAAAATTAGAGTAAATATAGAATAGGGTGGAAATTCCTTTAGGCCCAAGGCTGGCCTGAAATTGGGCCTCGGGCCTCATTACCATTATTTGGGTGAGCTGCCAGTGCCAGTCGCGCCTCTACAAGCAGCTTGCCCATTTAAACAAAAACATTTCACACATATGGGCATCACTGGCAAGTCCCGCATTTATTGCCCATCGTCAGTTACCCTTGAGGTGGTGTTGGTGGACCTGCTCCTTGAACCACTGCAGGCCGTTTGATTTTGACCCAGCAACGGTAAAGGAACGGCGATATATGCCCAAGTCAGGATTGTGCATGACTTGGAAGGGAACTTGTTGGTGATGGTGTTCCCATCACAGTCGAAATATTGCCAGGGCCTGAATCCTTTGCTGCATCCAGTGCACTCAGCTGTTTCTTGATGTCACGTGGAGTGCATCGAATTGGCTGAAGATTGATATCTGTGATGGTGGGGATCTCAGGAGGAGGCTGAGAAGGATCATCCACTCGGCACTTCTGGCTGAAGATGGTTGCAAACGCTTCAGCCTTGTCTTTTGCACTCATGTGCTGCCCTCCACCATCATTGAGGATGGGGATGTTCATGGAGCTTTCTCCTCCTGTTAGTTGCTTAATTGTCCACCGGCATTCACTACTGGATGTGACAGGATGGCAGAGCTTTGACCTGATCTGTTGATTGTGGGATCTTTTAGCTCCTTCCATAGCTTGCTGCTTCTGCTGTTTAACATGTATATAATGCTGTGTTGTAGCTTCGCCAGGATTGCACCTCATTTTCAGCAATGCCTGGTGCTGCTCCCAAAATGCTCTTCTACACTCCTCAGTGAACTAGGGTTGGTCAACTGGTTTCATGATGATGGAGGAGTGAGGGAAACGCTGGGCCATGGGGTTACAGATTCTGGTCAAATTTAATTCCGCTGCTGCTGATGGCCCACAGCACCTCATGGATGCCTAGTTTGGAGCTGCTAGATCTGTTCTTAATCTATTCCACTTAGCATGAAAGTAATGCTACACAACACGATGGGGGGAGGGTGTCTTCAGTGTGAAGACGGGTTTGGTCTCCATAAGGACTGTGCGGTGGTCACTCCTACCAATACCATGGACAGATGCATCTGCAACAGGTTAATTGATGAGGACAAGGTCAACTAAGCTATTCCCTTGTGTTGCTTCTTTCACCACCTGCTGCAGGCCCAGTCTGGCAGCTATGTCCTTCAGGTCTCGGCCAGCTCCATTAGTGGCGGCACTACTGAGTCACCCTTGGTGATGAACATTGAAGAATGCGAATTCAGTTTAAAAAAATAAGACCCAGACTGCGAGGTGATGCATTTTGGACGGACAAATAAGGCAAGGGAATACACAATGAGTGGTAGGACCCTAGGAAGTACAGAGGGTCAGAGGGACCTTGGTGTACATGTACATAGATCCCTGAAGGCAGCGGAACAGGTAGATAAGGTGGTTAAAAAGGCATATGGGATACTTGCCTTCATTAGCCGAGGCATAGAATATAAGAGCAGGGAGGTTATGATGGAGCTGTACAAAACGCTGGTGAGGCCACAGCTGGAGTACTGTGTGCAGTTCTGGTCGCCTCACTATAGGAAGGATGTGATTGCTTTGGAGAGGGTGCAGAGAAGATTCACCAGGATGTTACCTGGGCTGGAGCGCCTCAGCTATGAAGAGAGGCTGGACAGGCTGGGGTTGTTTTCCTTGGAGCAAAGAAGGCTGAGGGGGGACCTGATTGAGGTGTACAAAATGATGAGGGGCATAGATAGGGTAGATAAAGAGGAACTTTTCCCCTTAGTAGGGGGGTCAATAACAAGGGGGCATAGATTCAGGGTAAGGGGCAGGAGATTTAGAGGGGATTTGAGGAGGAACTTCTTCACCCAGAGGGTGGTTGGAATGTGGAACTCAATGCCTGAAAGGGTGGTAGAGGCAGGAACCCTCACAACATTCAAGAAGCATTTGGATGAGCACTTGAAATGCCATTGCATACAAGGCTATGGACCAAATGCTGGAAAAAGGGATTAGACTGGACAGGGATGGATGGGCGGCGCAGACACGATGGGCCGAAGGGCCTCTTTCTGTGCTGTAAAACTCTATGACTCTATGACTACATTCTGTGCCCTTGCTACACTTAGTGCTTCCTCCAAGTGCTGTTCAACATGGAGGACTACTGACTCATCAACTGAAGGAGGGCGGTAGGTGGTAATCAAAAGGCGGTTTCCTTCCCCATGTTTGACCTGAAGCCATGAAACTTTATGGGGACCAGAATCAATGTTGCCCAGGGCCACTCCTACGCAACTGTATACAACTGTACCCCCAACTCTGCTGGGTCTGTTGTGCTGGTGGGACAGGATGTACCAAGGGATGGTGATAGAGGAGTCTGGGACATTGGCTGATAGGTAAGATTCTATGAGTATGACTTACAGGCTGTTGCTTGACTAGTCTGTGAGACATCTCTGCCAACTTTGGCACCAGTCCCCAGATGTTGGTGAGGGGTCTTTGCTTGGTGGATGTGCCTTTGTCGTGTCCTAATTTGATGCCTGGGTCGCAGCCGAGTGGTCTGTCTGGTGTTATTTTTCTTATTCTCTGATACAACTGAATGGCTTGCTAGGCCACTTCAGAGGGCAGTTAAGAGTCAACCATGTTGGTATAGAACTGAAGTCACATATAGGCAGAATCACGTTTCCTTCCCTAAAGGATATTGGGTGTTTACGACAATCCAACAGTTTCAGATATCAACTTTTTATTCCAGATTTTTTTTTTAAACTGAATTCAAATTCTCAAACTGCCATGTAAGATTTGAACTCACGTTTTTTGGATTATTAGTCCAGATCTCTGGATTACTAGTCCAGTAATATAACCACTATGCTACTGTACACCTAAGGATGAACGTTGGGCAGCTTGCCTCGCCAGTGGCAGCAGCTTGAAGATAAGTCTGTGAAGTTGGGGGTGGGGGGGCTAATTGCAGGCAGGCATCAACACTTGGGAGTGCTGTAGAGCCAGGAGCAGCCCTGCTCTTCCTGGCTCCACATGAAAATTAAAATTAACCCACCTTTTTGGTGGCGGCCACTTGCTAGAGTGTATTCCTGTCCGGAAAAAAGCAGGTTAGCTAAGTTGGAGAGAGGGAGCATTTAAACCTAGCAAAGTTTAAAGAAGGCTCCAATGGCGCAGGAGTCTGGTGGAAGAAAATGGCAGGTCAACGCCAGGGGTGCAGACCACCCTTCCAACAGTGTACCAATGGGGATCCCCATCCCAAACACAAACCCACTAACTCCCCCATCACCGGTAGACCCATTCTACATTACCAGCACCTACTGTTCGAGAGAAAATGGGAGATGTGGTTAAGGTCAGAAATTGTTGAAGTCAATAGCAAGGCCACTGTATTGTACTAATGAAGGGCCTATAGCTTAAATGTTAACTTGTCTGTTCTTTTCAGAGATGCAAAATTACAGGTTGGTCTGATATTAGGGTCAAATGGTTCTGTTCAATTTACTTACTTCTCATTTTTGACCGAAGGCACAATGTCATGTAAGTGCGAGTGAGGATGACTAGAATTGATGAAATATAGAAGGAAAATAATTTTCTGGACAACTGGATAGTATGGCTTGGTGGAATAATATCCTAATGGGAGCTCAGTTGTGTAATGGCTTACCATGTTAATTAATGGGGATTGGATGGCACAAGTAGTTAGAATATTGTCCACGTGGAACTACATGTACTGCTCTGCTCAAACACTGTCCAATGGGGACTGTGTGTATTAGTTCATTAGGATACTACATTGAAGGGGATTGAGTGGTATGGTTTGTTCAAACACTGTGCTAATAAGGACAGAGTAGCATAGTCATTATAGCACTATGCTACTAGGGATTGGTTGAAACACTGCCATAGTAGGGAACTAATGGTGTTGGATGTTAGAATACAAAAGAATTGGACAGTCCTGCTTCCTTGCCTCTGAAAAAAATCACTTCGAAATCATCCACTAGGAAACGTTGACTCTATTTCTCTCTCCACGGATGTTGCCTAGCCTGCTGAGTTTTTCCAGCATTTTCTGTTGTTATTTCAAATTTCCAGCATCCGCAGTATTTTGCTATCGCACTAGGAGGAATATGGGAATGGCCTGGGGGACTTCTTTTTCTATGAGTTTTCCTCCCTGCCTCAAGTTAACACCTCACCTCAATGGCAAACAAGAAGCCAGTTGAAGGGCCACAGCACAGCAGAAGAGTAAGGTTGAAAATTGGGGAGAAATTGGCCTTGAAATTCCATGAGGATTCTCCTGGTCTCCCTTTGAACTCCAGCAGGGGTCTGGCAGAACCTCGCAAAAATGATGGAAACCTGATGTATAGCAGATTTTGCCAGGTTGCTGCCATTTTCTGGGGGGATCTGCTGGTCTCTGACAGTCTTATGAAGAAAGACTGAAAGAACCCTTCTGGAAACTCAGGGCCACTAGGAATTATATCATGAAGTACTGAGGAAAGGTTTGGTGGGCCATTTTCTTTATTCTCCAAAATTCACTTGCCACCACTGGTAATTATCTGCCCCAAGCTGCTGAACCCTGATTGATGGCTTTGTCATCTCAAGCCTCAAATTTTCCAATGCTCTCTTTAGCTGTTCTCCTCACTTCCACATACAGCAACTCATCCATAACACCATAGCCTGTGTCTTCATCTGCACAAAGGCCCGTACCTCCACCATTTCCATCCTTGGCAATTTCCACTAGTTCCCCATCCTTCAGCGAATTAATTTTAGTATTTCCAACTTACGCAGCACCACGTGCAGGTTTGATTCCCCACAGTGAATGGTTACTACTTTCAGCCTCATTTGTATTAGGAAGTACCAAGCTAGAAGCCTCTTCACATAGGGAAGAGAAGACCGGAGGGAAAGTTGTCATAAGCCTCTTTTGTCTGCTTCTAATTGCTGACTTGCAAAGCCAGATACATTTGCTGATTGACAAAAATGCCTTACCTAGGGATTTTATAAACACACCTTTTTAACATCGTTCCCCTTCTCATCCTGGTAGTGGGGAGAGTGAGTAATGTGATCTCAGGTTAGCTAATTTCAGTAATTTAAGAAGGGACCTGGCACAGGTAGATTGGAAAAGGCAATTGCAGTGTAAAGCAGTAACGGAGCAATGGAGGACATTCAGGGAAGAGATAGTTCAGGTACAAACTAGGCATATTCCTTTGAAGGGAAAAGGTAGAGCATCCAAAGCTAATGCGTCCTGGATGACAATGGAAATAAAAGTTAAAATAAAACAGAAAAAGGAGGCTTATGACAAATGTTAAAAGCAAGATTCAGTTAATAACCAGGAAGATTATGGGAAGTAGAGGAGAGAATTGAAAAAGTTAATACGGGAGGTAAAGAGAGGTTACAAGAAAAGATTAGCAGGCAACATTAAATTGAACCCCAAAACATTTTATTAAACAAATAAAGTGTAAGCGGTTAGCCATGGAAAAAGTTAGGCCTATTAAGGACCCAAAGGGAAATCTTCATGTAGAGGCAGAGAACATGGGGAAAGTATTAAATGAGTACTTTGCATCTGTCTTCACAAAGGAAGTAGATGATGTGAAGGTTACACTAAAAGTGAGGGAAGCTACGGACAGGATAGTAATAGATAGAGAAGATGTATTAAAAAGATTAGCATTACTGAAAGTTGGAAAGTCACCTGGTCCGGATAGAATGCATCCTATTTGCTGAAAGAAGCAAAGGTAGAAATAGCCGAGGCATTGGTCACAATCTTTCAATCCTCATTGGATACAGGAGTAGTGCCAGTGGACTGGAGAGTTGCTAATGTTATACCACTATTCCAGAAGGGGGAGAAGAATAAACTAGGAAACTACAGGCCAGTCAGCCTAACATCAGTGCTGGGGAAGTTATTGGAAACCATTATCAGGGACAAAATAAACTTTCATTTGTAAAGGCATGGGTTAATCAAGGAGAGCCACCATGGATTTGTTAAAGGCAAATTGTGTCTGACTAACTTGATTGAATTCTTTGATGAGGTAACAGATAAGGTTGATGAAGATAGTGCAGTAGATGTTGTATATATGGACTTTCGGAAGGTATTCGACAAAGTGCCACACAGGAGGCGTGTTAAGAAGATGAAAGCACATGAAATTAAGGGGAAAGTAGTGGTATGGATACAAAATTGGATCAGTAACAGGAAGCAAAGGGCAGTGTGGTGGATGGATGTTTTTAATACTGGTAGGTAGTTTGCAGTGGTGTTCCCTGAGAGTCACTTTTGGGTGCATTACTTGTTTCAATTTTTAGAAAGGACCTAGACTCGGGTGTAGGGAACAGCATTAAAAAGTTTGCAGATGACACTAAACTTAGCAAAGTAGGAGATAGTGATTAGGATAGTAATAGACTTCAGGATGGCATAGACAGGATGGTGAAATGGGCACACGCATGGCAGATGGAGTTCAATGCGGAGAAGTGTGAAGTGATACACTTTGGGAGGACTAATATGGAAAGACAGTATACTATAAATGGCACAATTTTGAAAAGTGTAGATGAGCAGAGAGACCTTGCTGTCCATATACACAAATCCTTAAAGGTGGCAGGGCAAGGAAATAAGGTGGTTAAAAAGCATATGGTTACTTGGGTGTATAAATAGAGGAATAGAATATAGAATGGTTACAGCACAAAAGGAGGCCATTTGGCCCATCGAGCCCATGCCAGCTCTCTTCAAGAGCACTTCAGCTAGTCCCACTCCCCCATTCTTTCCCCGTAGCTGTTGTATCCGTGTGTTAATGAAGACACGGAATGCAGGAGTTGGTTTACAGGTGTTTACTGGACAAAGTCTGGAGGTGAACTAAAAGATACAAGACACTATACAGGCTTATATAGCCCGAGTGGCCACTACCGGCATTACAGTACACAGGGGCTCTTAAAGGCACATACACCACAATTCCTCCCCTTTTAGATAACCAGTACATAACATTGTAAGTAATTGTTATTAACACGTTTACAAGAACAATAATCTACATCTTGCTGCAGTTAATCAATTATAAGTCAGTCTCTCTGGAGGCTTCCTGACTCGGTCCGGATAACGCCTCGGTGGTGTAGTAGTTTTCGGTGGTGTAGTAGGTTCTTTTGGCAAGGTCGATTCGGCTGGAATGCCAGTGTCGGGTTCATCTGGTTCTAGCATCACCGGATCGGAGGTAGATACTATGGGTATCTCTACTTCATCATCAGGTGTATAGAGTTGTGGTGTAGGTTGTCCCTTTTCGGATGACTCTATGATCTGGTCAGCATGGCGCCTTATTATGCTTTCTCCAATGTCCACGGTATACATCAGCGGTCCTAGTCGTGTGCAAATAGTTCCAGGCTGCCATTTCTCGGTACGGTAGTCCCGGGCCAAAACTTGTTGACCTATCTGGAAGGTTCTAGTTGGCCTTTCATTCATGCCTTGAAATTGCTGGTTCTCTACGTCCCTTCTGATGTTGGGCTTGATCAAATCCAGCCGGCATCTTAGTCTTCTATTGAAAAACATCATGGCGGGAGTCTGGTTTGTAACCATATGTGTTGAATTCCTGTATGCAAACAAGAAGTTATCTACCTTATGCTGTAGATTTATGTCTTCATTCCCCATGGCCTTTATGGCCTTCTTGAAGGTCTGGACAAACCTTTCAACCAATCCATTGGTGGCGGGATGGTATGGGGCGGATGTGTCGTGCTTAACCCCATTGTTTTTTAAGAACTTCCTGAATTCTTCAGACACAAATTGCGGTCCATTATCAGAACAGATCTGTTCAGGCAGCCCATTCCTGGCAAATATGGTCCTTAATACTGTGATGGTTTTTTCCGTGGTGGTGGAGGACATCTTTATTACCTCCGGCCACTTGGAGTGTGCATCAACCGCGATTAAGAACATTGAGTCCATAAATGGACCAGCAAAGTCGATGTGTACCCTTTGCCATGGAGATGAGGGCCACTCCCATGGATGTAGAGGGGCTTGTGGTGGGGCGTTTTGGACCTTCTGGCATCCTAGACAGCCCTTGGTCATTTCTTCGATGTCTCCATCGATACCTGGCCACCACACAAACGCTCTGGCTAGGTTCTTCATTTTCAGTCCACCCAGATGCCCCTCGTGAAGCTCCTTTAGCACTTTATCCTGGAGTTTGGGTGGAATCACCACTCTGGACCCACACATCAAGGTTCCTCGGCACACTGACAGCTGTTCCCTTCTTTGCGAGAATGCTGGCAACAGTGGTTCGCCATGTGCTGGCCATCCCTTCACCGTTAAATCGTAGACTCGAGAGAGAGTCGGGTCATTTCTCGTTTCCTTTTCAATGGCAGAATTTGTTACTGGTAGACATTCTACCATGGTAGAGTGGAACATTTCCACTGGGTCCACTGTAGGTGCCTCTTCTACCGTTGGCAATGGTAGACGCGATAAACCGTCAGCATTTCCATGCTGTTTTGATCCTTTGTATTCTATGTCATATCGGTGTGCCCCTAGGAAAAGGGACCACCTCTGTAGCCTTTGTGCTGTCATAATGGGAACGCCCTTTTTAGGGTTGAATATGGAGACGAGGGGTTGATGGTCAGTCAACAAGGTAAATTTTTGTCCATGTAGGTAATGGTTGAATTTCTTCACTCCCCATACCAGGCTGAGTGCTTCCCTGTCGATCTGGGCATAGTTACGCTCAGCTGAGTTCAATGAGCGTGACGCAAAAGCTATCGGCCGTTCTGAGCCATCAGGGAATCTGTGTGATAATACCGCTCCTACACCATAAGGGGATGCATCGCACGCCAGTCTGATTGGCAGTGATGGGTTGTAATGAGCCAAAACTTCCTTGGACGTGATCAAACCTTTACATTTATGGAAGGCACGTTTATAGTCCTCGCTCCATTCCCAAATTACTCCCGTTTGTAGCAGTTCGTTAAGAGGGTGCAGAACAGTTGACAAGTTCGGTAAAAATTTATGATAGTAATTTATCAATCCCAGGAGCGACCTTAGTTGTGAGACATTTTCAGGTGCTGGTGCTTTTATGACCGCTTCAATTTCTCAGGGAACTTATGCAACCCTTCTTCATTAATTATGTGGCCACAATATGATATTTGTTTCTGGAAAAATTCGCACTTGGGGCGGTTTGCTCGTAGGCCCCGTTCTCTCAGCCTAGTGAGCACCTTCTCCAAATTGGCAAGGTGTTCATTGTCGTTTTCTCCTGTTATAAGGATGTCGTCTAGGTAGCATTGAGTCCTAGGAATCCCTTGCAGGACTTGTTCCATAGCTCTTTGCCAGATAGCTGGAGCTGATGCTACCCCGAAAACCAGTCGATTGTACTGGTAAAGGCCTTTGTGTGTGTTTATTGTGAGATACTTTTTAGAGGCCTCCTCAACCTCCATCTGTAGATATGCCTGTGCCAAGTCAATTTTTGTGAAACGTTTCCCTCCGGATAGTGAGGCGAAAATATCTTCTATCCTCGGAAGAGGATACTGTACCGTGTGAAGGACTGGGTTTACAGCCACCTTGAAGTCCCCACAGATGCGAATTTTTCTCTGTTCTTCAGATTTATCATTATTCAACGTTTTCTTCATGACCGGGACAATGGGTGTTGCCCACTCGCTCCAATCTATCTTGGATAACACGCCTGTCTTTTCCAAATTCTCCAGCTCTGCCTCGACTGCTGGACGAATTGCGTATGGCACCGGCCTTGCCTTAAAAAACTTGGGAATTGCCGCATCTTCCACCTTTATTGAGGCGGTGACGCCTTTCAAGGTTCCTAGTTCCTGTTGGAACACTTCTTTGGCGTTGGCCAAGATGTCTTTTAATCGTTCAGGTATGATGTCATCATCATTTTTTTTCTTACTGGTCACCGTCAGTGCCTGAATGGAGTGCCAGTCCAAATGTATCTTTCTGATCCATTCACGTCCCAACAGCGGTGGACCACCATCTTGCAGAACGTATAAATACAACTTCTGTATTTCCTTGCCGTTGTATACAACAGGCACCTTTATTTTCCCTTTGGGGTATACTTTCTGCCCCGTATATGTTTTCAAGATAATGGATGTGTCTTTCAAAGGTATATGCGGAAATAGCCGCTCGTAATCCTGTCTACTTATGACAGTCAGAGCTGATCCTGTATCTAGCTCCATTTTAACTGGGGACCCCGCTATCATGAGGGTAACCCAAATGGTCTGGTAATCTTCTTTGGCAATTACATTATGTAATTTGAGACAGCTTAGTCTCTTGTTTCTGGAGTCGCTATCGCTCTTCTGATCTTTGGAGCTACTGTCCGTCATCATTTGTACCTTTCTGTACTTTTCCTTATTGATTTTTTTTCTGTCAGTGGATTTTTTGTTTCCAGATCGGCATACACGTGTAATGTGTCCCATCTTTCCGCATTGCCTGCATGCTTGTCCTTGAACCAGCAGTCCCTCTGGTCATGGGTGGATCTGCCGCAGTGATAACATCTCTCGAACCCCCGTGTCATTTCATGGGTGCCGAAGTCCTGTGGCTTTTGCTGTATCTCTGCAGCTCCTCTTGCTGCCACTTCGTATGATACAGCTACACTGAAAGCCTTGTCCAGTGTCAAATCTTTTTGAGAAAGTAGCCTTTTTTGTGTTCCTTCACTTTGGAGACTGCAGACGAATTTGTCTCGTAGAGAATCTGCCAGTCCTGCCCCGAATTGGCAGTGTAGGGTATCAACAATCTCCTTAAAATTCTTGTCCATTGGTTTGGCTGGAGTGATTAAGTTTCGTAACAGCCTGTATGTCCTTGCGCCCATTAGATTGAGAAGTACCGATGCCTTTTTATCATCCTTTATTTCATTCGCTGTGCAATATACTTCCACTCTTTCCACATATGTGGCCCAATCCTCTACATCACTATCGAAAGCAGTAATGTTGCCAGTCTTAGGCATCCTGAAAAAAAAATGGCGCCTCCCGCGCTTTCCTTTCTTCCTTGCTGAAGAAGAAAAAAAAAATGGCGCCTCCCACGCTTTCCCGCCGCTGTTGTTGCTGACAACGCTGTTCTCCGCGGTTTTTATTTATACAATTATTTTTTAATAGTCGGAGACTTGTTCCCGCCGGACTCTCTGGGACTTTCCCCGCCCTCTGCGTGGTCTGAACGCCGACCTGCTTTGCAGAGATGGCCGTCTCCCGAGTGCTCCACCCTTCGTCTTTGTTTGCCTGCGCCTTCACTGCTTGGCCCCGCTGTAGAGCCAGCCGATCGAGCCCCAGCCCGCCGCCCAGGAAGGATTATTGCAGTACCTGCCACCAGCCCGGCTAGCTGGTGAAACTACAGTTTTTTTTTCTTTTTTCTTCTTCCTTCGTCTGAGGAATCGATCTCCTTGAGGTGCTGCCGAATTGCAGGTAAGTCCGTTTCCAATTCGTCGCCACTGTTGTATCCGTGTGTTAATGAAGACACAGAATGCAGGAGTTGGTTTACAGGTGTTTACTGGACAAAGTCTGGAGGTGAACTAAAAGATACAAGACACCATACAGGCTTATATAGCCCGAGTGGCCATTACCGGCATTACAGTACACAGGGGCTCTTAAAGGCACATACACCACAGTAGCCCTGCAATTTTTTTCCCTTCAGGTACTTATCCAATTCCCTTTTGAAAGCCGTGATTGAATCTGCCTCCACCACTCTTTCAGGCAGTGCATTCCAGATCCTAACCACTCGCTGCATTAAAAAGTTTTTCCTCATGTCGACTTTGGTTCTTCTGCCAATCACCTTAAATCTGTGTCCTCTGGTTCTCGACCCTTCTGCCAATAGGAATAGTTTCTCTCTATCTACTCTGTCCAGACCCTTCATGATTTTGAACACCTCTATCAAATCTCCTCTCAACCTTCTCTGCTCTAAGGAGAACAACCCCAGCTTCTCCAGTCTATGCACGTAACTGAAGTCACTCATCCCTGGAACCATTCTTATAAATCTTTTCAGCACCATCTCTAAGGCCTTCACATCCTCCCTAAAGTGCGGTGCCCAGAATTGGACACAATACTCCAGTTGAGAGCAGACCAGTGTTTTGTAAAAGGTTCATCATAACTTCCTTGCTTTTTACTCTATTTCTAAAGCCCAGTATCCCGTATGCTTTTTTTAATCACTTTCCCAACCTGCCCTGCCACCGTCAACAATTTGTGCACATATACCCCCAGGTCTCTGTTCATGCGCCCTCTTTAGAATTGTACTCTTTAGTTCATATTACCTCTCCTCGTTCTTTCTACCAAAATGTATCACTTCGCACTTTTCTGCATTAAATTTCATCTGCCACATGTCCGCCCGTTCCACCAGCCTATCTATGTCTTCTTGAAGTCTATCACTATCCTCCTCATGTTCACTATACTTGCAAGTTTTGTGTCATCTGCAAATTTTGAAATAGTGCCCTTTACACCCAAGTCCAAGTCATTAATATATATCAAAAAAAGCAGTGGTCCTAGCACCGACTCTGGGGAACACCACTGTATACCTTCCTCCAGTCCAAAAAACAAGTATTCACCACTACTCTCTGTTTCCTGTCACTCAGCCAATTTTGTATCCATGCTGCCACTGTCCCTTTTATTCCATGGGTTTCAACATTGCTGGTACTTTATCAAACGCCTTTTGGAAGTCCATGGACACTATATCAACCGCATTGCCCTCATCAACCCTCTCTGTTACCTCATCAAAAAATTCAATCAAGTTAGTTAAACGCAATTTGCCTTTAACAAATCTGTGCTGGCTTTCCTTAATTAATGCACACTTGTCCAAGTGACTGTTAATTTTGTCCCGGATTATTGTTTCTAAAAGCTTCCCCACTACCAAGGTTAAACTGACTGGCCTGTAATTGCTAGGTTTATCCTTACACACTTTTTTGAACAAGGGTGTAACATTTGCCATTCTCCAGTCCACTGGCACCACTCCCGTATCTAAGGAGAATTGGAAGATTATGGCCAGAAACTGCAATTTCCACCTTTACTTCCCTCAGCATCCTCGGATGCATCCCATCCAGTCCTTCAAGTACCTCCTCTATATCAATTTTTAGCCCATCCAGTATCTCAACTATCTCCTCTTTCACTATGACTTTGGCAGCATCTTCATCCTTGGTAAAGACAGATGCCAAGTACTCACTTAGTACCTCAGCCATGCCCTCTGCCTCTATGCGTAGGTCTACTTTTTGGTCCCTAATCGGCCCCAGCCCTCCTCTTACTACCCGTTTACTATTTATATGCCTATAAAAGCAAAGAGTTCACGCGAGAACTTTATAAATCACTGGTCAGGCCGCAGCTGGAGTATTGTGGATCATTCTGGGCACCACACTTCAGGAAAGATGTAAAGGCTTTAGAAAGGGTACAGAGAAAGTTTATCAGGATGTTAATAGGGATAAGGGACTTCAGTTATGAGGAGAGGTTAGAAAAGTTAGGACTGTTCGTCTTGGAACAGAGAAAGTTAAGAGGTGACCAAATGGAGGTTTTCAAGATGATGAGAGGTTTTGATAGAGTAGATAGAGAAAAACTATGCACTCTGGCAAGTGGGTCAATAACCAGAGGTCATAGATTTAAAATAGTTGGCAAATAATCTACAGGGGAGATGAGGAGAATTTTTTTCACTCAGAGTTGTCAGGATCTGGAACATTCTACCTGAAAAGGTGGTTGAAGCTGATTCCATAAATAATTTTAAAAGGGGGTTGAACAGGTACTTGAGGATGAGGAATTTACAGAGTTATGGACAAAAAGCAGGCTTGAGGGACTAAGCACGACTGCTCTTTCAAAGAGCTAGTACAGGCACGACGGACCGAATGGCCTCCTACTGTGCTGTAAATTTCCATGATTCTATGGGGGGAAACTCCCTACCTTATCACCACCCGTTTGCACCGCTATCCTGGTGAAAAATAGTGGCCGCCACTCTAACGCCCTTCTCTGGTGCGGGACTCGGTGGCCGCCATTTTGGTGAGGGCCTTAGCATTGTCGATAGCAGTGCTGGCCCTGGAGATGCAAATGGCAGGGAGTGATGTCAGTCGGCGTGCAGCGCCAACTTAACTTCACGCTCTGTGAACTTTGACCGTAGCACTGAGTTTTGCGCTGGGTCCTAAGCTCACTCTCCGCTGTCAGCACCTCTTAAAGGGACATACACATCTTTCAGGTAAGTTTGCATTTAAGCTTTTAGACTGGATTTTTTTTAATTTTATTGAAGTAGTGGCTTAGTGCAATATATGTTACAAGTTTTTTAAGTGTGCAGGGAGTGCAAGGAGCGCTGCTGGATGCTTGCAAGGCTTTGGATGATAAAGGAAGGCCTCTGAGAAGACCAAAAATGCTAGAAATACTCAGCAGGTCAGGTAGCATCTGTGGAGAGAGAAACAGTTAACGTCTCAGGTTGAGATGATGCCTGACATGCTGAGTATTTCCAGCATTTTATGCTTTTATTTCAAATTTACCGCATCCACTCACAGTGGGAAGAGGAAGACGCAGAAGAGGAAGATGCAGAAGAGCAGGAAGCAGAAGAAAGGATGAAACCCAAAGAGCCCCTTAGTGCCTTTCCTCTGCATGCCTTTGCCTTTCCTAGTGCTCCTACGAAGTGCCACCCCAGTGGCTGCGCATGGCTGGTGGAAGGCTGCTGACTTTCAGTGGGCGAGACTGCAGATGGCCTTGCAGGATGACATCAAGCAGCTCTGGGCCTCGAAGGCACGGCTGTGGACCGCACCACCTCGGCATGGGCAGCAGCAGTCTAGGCTGGCTGGCTGACAGGCAACAGCAAGGGCACTGGTGGAGTAGTAGTGGTGGGAGGACGAATGCTGTCATCCAGAGGACAGTAGGTTCGTGCTCCACTCGCACTCCACTCCCCCGGGACAGTGCCTCAGCAATCCTAGTAATCTGTTGGAGGACAGATTGCTGGACTGCTGTGACACCCTGCAAGAGTCTTTCAATACTGGTAAACGCAGCCACGATGGCAGCAGTCAAGCTTGCATGACAGAAGTCTGAGCTTCCACCGCAGCACTCAGATGCTGGGTCGCTTCCACTTGTGCTGCAATGGAAGCTGAGAGATCGCCCATCAGATCCTGCATCATGGTTGGGTCCACAAGTGCTCTAATGGAGTTGCCCATCACTTCCATCCTGGAAATCATGGGCTCCAAGCTCTGCACAAAGCCCTGTGTACTCTTTTGATACAAAGCCCTGTGTAAAGTTGGTGCCGGACACCTCCATGCTCCTTGACAGTGACAACAGGCTCTCTGGCAGGCCTACCAATGCACCAAGCATTTCTGTGTGCACGCCCGTCAGCCTTCTTCTATAGGCCGACCTATCGAAGTCGTCATCCGAGTCCTCTGCCGTAAAATTTGTGTGCAACCTCACCCTCCGGGGAGCCGGCACCTGCGCTACCCTTTCCCCCTGCCTGGCTGCAGGCCACTCATGCCCGGTGACTCACCACGTGCCGATCTCACCTCTATACTACCTTCTAAAGCACGCACAGTGCCAGTGTCCGAGCTGGTGCCTGTGAGTGTGAGATTAAGTGACGGTGTCTCTTCTTCGCCATCACTCTCCTCCTGTTCTTCCTGCACTGGTTGGCCAGGTTGGAGTTCTTGGGTATCTGAAAGGAGAAAGGCACAAGGGCAGGGGTTGTGGTGAGGGGAGGGCGGAAAGCAAGATATTCATGCATACACCATCAGCAGCTTGTAAGTGAAAAGAGATTGTGGGACGAGGGGGAAGTGGGACGTGTTGTGTATGTACCTTTAAGAGAATAACTGGTCTCAGACTGCAGTACCGGCAGTGACCACCCCTGTATAAAAGGCGCTAGTGAGCCTCTGTTGTTTTAGTTTCACTATTGACTTCCACCAGTAAAGACGTGTTTTGTTTAACTCCTGTTGTCCGTGTCTCAATCATTCACGGACATAATACTGGCGACGAGCAGATACGAACCTACCTACAGTCTGCACCACCTCCTGGGATCCATTCCTACAGCGAAGTGAGCAGAGGTCGAGGCCAGAAAGAAAAGAAAGTAAGAGGCAGTAGAAACGGGCGTCGACCGTGGGCATCTGCCCTGTGTTGCAGAGTTGAAGATTGCTGGAGAAGCTGTCAGATGCGGGGCCTGGTTCCTGTCGACGGTGCTTCAGCTAATCGGGCTGGTGGCAGGTAGTGCACTGATCCTTCCTGGGCTGCGGCGGTCGCGAACTCGAGCGGGTGGTTTGCAACGGGGCCGAGCAGCGTTGTCGGGAAGAAGAGAGAGAGACGGTGCTACGAAGCCGGGCTGCGTATAGACCCGCGAAGAGGGAGGCAAGAGTCCCACAGGGTTGTTCCACGACGGGAAAATAATTTAAAAAAAATATTAAACGCGCAAGAAACCGTGGAAAGCAGCGCTAATAACAGCGGGGAAGAAGGCAAAGCGCGGGAGGCGCCATCTTAATCAGCGGGGAAGAAGGCAAAGCGTGGGAGGCGCCATTTTGTTAAATCGGGGAAGAAGGCAAAGCGCGGGAGGCGCCATTTTAGATTTGCAAGATGCCGAAGACTGGCTGTATCACTGCTTTTGATAATACAATAGAGGACTGGACCACATATGTGGAAAGAGTCGAGGTATATTTCGAGGCAAACGAAATAGCGGAGGAGAAAAAGGCATCGATATTGTTAAACTTAATGGGCGCTAGAACGTACGGCCTATTGCGGGACCTGATTACTCCAGCCAAACCGAAGGCGAAGAGTTTTAGCGAAATTGTTGCTGTCCTACAGGAACACCTAAACCCTGCACCGCTGTTGATAGCAGAAAGATTTAAATTCCACAGGAGAACTCAGCACAAAGATGAGAGCAATGCTGAGTATCTTACGGAACTACGCAAGCTATCAAAGCACTGCCAGTTCAGAGCAGGACTGGCAGATACCCTACGGGACAAATTTGTCTGTGGACTCCTGAGTGAAGGAACACAGAAGAAGTTACTCTCAGAGAAAGAGCTGGCGCTAGATAAGGCTTTCAGCGTGGCAGTATCGTATGAAGCAGCAGCCAGGGGAGCTGCAGAAATTCAACAAAAACCACAAGAATACGGCACCCACGAAATGACACGGGGATTTGCAAAATGTTATCGCTGCGGCAGAACTAACCATGACCAGAAGGACTGCTGGTCCAAAGACAAAATATGCAGGCAATGCGGGAAGATGGGACACATTGCACGAGTTTGCAGGTCTGGGAAGAAGACCAGCGACAACAAAAAGGCTACTAAGGAACCGTACAAGAAAGTACAAAAGATGACGGACAGTAGTTCCGAAGACCAGATGAGCGATAGTGAATCCAGGAACAGGAGACTAAGCTGTCTCAAACTTCACAATGTAATCGCAAAAGAGGATCACCGAACCATTTGGGTCACCCTCACGATAGCAGGGTCCCAAGTTAAAATGGAATTAGATACAGGATCAGCGCTAACCATCATGAATCGACGAGACTATGAGCGGCTATTTTCACACATACCCTTGAGAGAGACATCCATCGTCTTGACGACATATACGGGGCAAAAAGTATACCCCAGAGGAAAAATAAGGGTGCCTGTCGAATACAACGGCAAGAAAATACGGAAATTGTATCTCTACATACTGCCAAATGGTGAACCACCGTTATTGGGATGGGAATGGATCAGGAAGATAAACTTAGATTGGCACTCCATTCATGCAATGACGGTGGACGGTAAAAAAGATGAAGACGTCACGCCTGGACGATTGTCAACAATCTTAGCTAACGCCAAAGAGGTATTTCAACAAGAACTGGGCACGCTTAAAGGCATAACCGCCTCGATAAAAATAGAAGAGAATGCAGTTCCCAAGTTTTTCAAAGCAAGACCGGTACCATATGCAATTCGCCCAGCCGTCGAGGCAGAGCTGGAGAATCTGGAGAAGGCTGGCGTGTTGCCTAAGGTCGACTGGAGCGAGTGGGCGACACCCATCGTTCCTGTCATGAAGAAAACGTTAAGCAATAAGTCCGGGGAGCCAAGGAAGATTCGCATCTGTGGGGATTTCAAGGTGACGGTGAACCCAGCCCTTCACACAGTACAATATCCTCTTCCAAGGATAGAAGACATCTTCGCCTCACTGTCTGGAGGGAAGCGTTTTACAAAAATTGACCTAGCACAAGCATATTTGCAGATGGAGGTTGAAGAGTCCTCTAGGAAGTATCTCACGATAAACACTCACAAAGGTCTTTACCAGTATCATCGATTGGTATTCGGAGTAGCATCGGCTCCGGCGATATGGCAAAGAGCGATGGAACAAGTCCTGCAAGGGATTCCGGGGACTCAGTGTTACTTGGACGACATCCTTGTGACAGGTGAAGATGACAGTGAACACCTTAACAACCTAGAACAGGTGCTCACTAGACTACGGGAACATGGGCTGCGAGCCAACCGCCCCAAGTGCGAATTTTTTAAGAAACAGATATCGTATTGTGGCCACGTGATTGATGAAGAGGGGTTACATAAGTCCCCTGACAAAATTGAAGCGGTTGTTAAGGCCCCAGCACCTGAAAATGTGTCGCAACTGAGGTCATTCCTCGGATTGGTGAATTACTATCATAAGTTTTTGCCGAATTTGTCGACAATTCTGCACCCACTGAACACCCTGCTACGAACGGGGGTAGCATGGAAATAGAGCGATGATTGTAAGCATGCTTTTCAGAAGAGTAAGGACTTAATCACTTCAAGGGAAGTATTGGCTCACTACAACCCAGCACTGCCGATCAGACTGGCGTGTGATGCGTCTCCCTACGGCATTGGGGTGGTACTGTCACATAAATTCCTTCATGGTTTAGAGAGGCCGATAGCTTTTGCGTCACGCTCGTTAACTTCTGCCGAGCGTAACTACGCCCAGATTGACAGAGAGGCCCTCAGCCTAGTGTGGGGGGTGAAGAAGTTCAATCACTACCTGCACGGTCAAAAATTTACTCTACCGATAATGACAGCACAACGGCTGCAGAGATGGTCCCTTTTCCTAGGGGCACACCAATATGACATCGAGTACAAAGGAACTAAACAGCATGGAAATGCTGATGGATTGTGACGCCTACCATTGCCGACGGTGGAAGAAGAAGACCTCACAGTGGATCCAATGGAGTTATTCCACTCGACCATAGTCGAATGTCTCCCTGTGACGAATGCAAACATAGAAAAGGAAACACGGAATGACCCGACACTATCACGGGTCTATGATTTAACGGTGAAGGGATGGCCAGCACATGGCGAACCACTGCTGCCAGCATTCTCGCCGAGAAGAGAACAGCTGTCAGTGTGCAGAGGAACCTTGATGTGTGGATCCAGAGTAGTAATTCCACCTAAGTTGACGGATAGAGTGCTCAATGAGCTTCATGAGGGTCATCTGGGTGGGGTAAAAATGAAGAACTTAGCCAGAGCGTTTGTGTGGTGGCCGGGAATCGATAGAGAAATCGAAGAGATGACCAAGAGCTGTGCAGGATGCCAGAAGGTCCAAAACGCCCCACCACAAGCTCCTCTGCATCCATGGGAGTGGCCCTCATCTCCATGGCAAAGGGTGCACGTTGATTTTGCTGGTCCCTTCATGGACTCGATGTTTTTAATTGCGGTGGATGCACATTCAAAGTGGCCAGAGGTAATAAAAATGTCCTCAATCACCATGGAAAAAACTATCACAGTTTTACGAACCATATTCGCCAGGAATGGGCTGCCTGAACAGATTTGCTCTGACAATGGACCACAGTTTGTGTCTGAAGAGTTCCGGAGGTTCTTAAAGAACAATGGTGTTAAGCATTACACATCTGCCCCATATCATCCAGCCACTAATGGATTGGCCGAGAGGTTTGTCCAAACATTCAAGAAGGCTATCAAGGCAATGTGTAATGAAGATATACCCCTACAACACAAGTTGGACAATTTCTTGTTTGCCTACCGGAATGCGATACATGCGGTTACCAACCAAACTCCAGCCATGATGTTCTTCAATCGAAGACTACGATGCCGCTTTGATTTGGTTAAGCCAAACGTCCGAAGAGATGTGGAGAACAGGCAGTTTCAGAATATGAATGAAAGGCCGACCAGGAGTTTTAAGATAGGTCAACCAGTTTTGGCCCGGGACTACCGCACTGAGAAATGGCAGCCAGGAACGATTTGTACACGACAAGGACCTCTCATGTATACCATGGATGTTGGGGAGAGCATTGTAAGATGCCATGCTGACCAGATTCTAGAGTCACTGGAAAACGTCAACTCCACACCACGATCTGATACACCTGGTAATGAAATCGATGTTCCAATTGCAGCTACGGCAGAACCGGTAATATTGGAAGCAGATGAACCAAACAACGACATTGATCCTGACTCAACATTGCCAGAAGAACCTGATACCCCAAAGAGGCGTTATCCAGACAGAATCAGGAAGCCTCCTCAAAGACTGAACTTATAATTGCTTAAACTTAACCAATGTATCTTGCAACAGTAATTGTGATTGTAATTAGTTATCATTTAGTTGTTAAATGAATGTTATGTACTGTTTATCTAAAAGGGGAGGAATTGTTGTGTATGTACCTTTAAGAGAATAACTGGTCTCAGACTGCAGTACCGGCAGTGACCACCCCTGTATAAAAGGCGCTAGTGAGCCTCTGTTGTTTTAGTTTCACTATTAACTTCCACCAGTAAAGACGTGTTTTGTTTAACTCCTGCTGTCCATGTCTCAATCATTCACGGACATAATAGGACGTGAGAAGAAGGATTAGGTATAAGCCTACCGTCATCTTCAATGGTTTCAGCCTCGCCGCTCGCCTGGCCTCAGTGACGGCCCCTCCATAATGCCAAGCGCCGTCTCCTCCAGCTGGATAAGGATATGCAGGCTTGCCTGTATCCCGTTGGTCAGCTGCTACTGCCTGCGGTTAAGAGCCACTTTGCCCTGTGAGACCAAGGGAAATCTGTTTGGGGGATATGCCTGACATGTTTGAACAGCTGGCAGTGTGTACAAATTGTGAGATGTGGGTGTGAGGTTTGCAGCAGTGGTAAATGTGTGAGGGTGAGGTGAAGCTATGAATGTGAGGTATGAGTTGTGATTGATAGAGATTGTTGTTAGCTGAGCGATGGGGGTGTGGTGCATTGAGCAATGTATGAGGCTAGTGGTGCAGTTGGTGGGAGATGGGTTTTGAAGATGCATTCACTGACCTTGACCACTTGTGTGAGGTCATTGAACTTCTTTCGGCACCAGATCCAGGGCCTCTGGGCTAGACTGCTGGCAGTAACCTCTTCGGCTATCTGCTCCCACTGCCTTCGCAATATGTGTCTGGATGGCCTCCTGCGGATAGAGGGCCTGTCTCCTCCTTCCCACCCTCTGCACCAAGGCCTCTGGTGCTGTGTCTGAGAACCTTGGTGCCCTTTCTCTGCCCTGTTGAGGCATTATTCAATCACACTTGCCTCCACAACCAGTTCCAGCTGCTGCAGGCAGAATGCACCTTCCATTTAAGAGGTGTGGACTGCCTTTAAGAAGTGCAGGCTAGCTTTAACTGGAGCTAGCCTCGCACGAACTTGGGCCCCCTTTTCAGCATTCAGCCACTCAGCAGCGCGCTCAGCGCTGCAATCATTGTAATTAGCAGGCAGCACAAAGGTCGCATGCTGCCTGCATTCCTTTCAACGGGCGCGGGCCAATCGCACATCGCGATCCCCGTGTCCATTTTCATGTCCAATCCAATCTTTAGCCCTATATCTTATCCAAAAGATTTGTCAGTTTATGTACAGCATTCGGCTCTTGATAGCACTCTGAAACTAAACTCTTTTTTAGACCTTTGCTCCTGGCCTGGTGATACCACTGATCAACAATAACTCATTAATGGTAACATGATGTAATAAACACTCTCGAACTGAACAGCAGTAGAACATGAATAATCTTAAATAACAACAGAAAACACTGGAAAAACTCAGCAGGCCAGGCAGCATCCGTGGAGAGAGAAACAGAGTTAACGTTTCAGGTCTGGGGCCCTTCATCAGAACTGGAAAAATCTTAACATCATATCAGCTGGCCAGAAAATTGTAACAGAACATGAGTTTTTAGATGAGCTCAGCACCAATAATTTGTGTTCCTGATTGTTTTTTTTTAAGTGCATTTCAATTGATTTTTGTTAGCCTGCAACAAGATGATGTACCAACAATAAATATGGCAGGAGCGCAGAGAGAGCTCCATTGGCATTTACTTACTAGTGAGAAGATAGGAGTGAACTTTGAACTTTAAGAGCAGTGGATAAACAGTGAAATAGTCTTCACTCATTCAAATCTGAATGTCTGTTTAAAGCCTGAAGACAAAGTGAAGCCCTCAATGGGTTAGTAATACTTTCCAGGCTATGTATTGCCCTATGTTGTGCAATGTTCAGCAGTATCCTGTTCGACCGGAATTGAGCTGGTAATTGAAAGTAAAATGTCAGCGCCAAAACAGGAAAAGGAGAGCATTAGTTTGGTTTTCAACTGGGGTGTGTGGGCTATCACAGGAACTGGATGCAGAAACTAATTCTGAGCTTATTAAATTGGTAGACGTCACTAAAGTAGGAAAAGCATTGCATTAGGGACAGAGAGGGGGGCCCCGATATTTACTCAGGGCCATGGAGAGTGCAGGGTTCAGGGGGGATTTCCGGATGGGGAACCCGGAAGTAAGGGTATTCCGGACATCCTGCTGAAATTAACAGGATGTTAATCCTGCAGGTTTCCTGCCCGACAGCCAGGGAGCGGAGAGGAGGGAAGGAGAGAGGGGGGAGATTGTGGGAGAGATGGGGGGGCGGAAGGGTGGGGAAAAGATCATGGGGAAGAGGAGGGAGATCATGGGAAGAGGGGAGAAGATCACGAGGGTCGGGGAATGGTGGGGGGGGAGGAATTGTGGAGGTTGGGTACACATCGTGGAGGTCATGGATAGATCATGGAGGTTTGGGGGGGGGTGTGGGGGAGATTGTGGCCGGTCGCGAGGAGGAGGGTCGGCTAATCGCAGGGTCTGTGAAGAGGTTTGCTCCTGCTCCTGCTCCTCCTGGCCCACAAGCAGTGCTGTAAATACACTTACCTTGTGGATCCGGCGCTTCTTGCGTCCTTTTACCTGCGGAAATCCAGCCGACAATAGTTAAAAATAAAAATCAGGTAAAAATGGAGAAACGCAGCTGCCTTAAAAGATTTCAGTGACCAACCCGCCTCCTGAGAGCAGAATGGTCGCCTGCCCCCCAACTTATCTCCGTTAAAATCGGAAGTGTTGCGTTTGCAAAGATAATCCAGAGGCCGTATGTAGAACTCAACTCATGTTGCTTTTAATGGCTGATGCAACCACACTCTTACAGGCAAAAGCAATCGAATACCTGTGGTAAACCACTGTAGTTCACTGTGTTCACTGTTGTTGTTGTTGTTGTTGTCGTTCACTCTTGTTTCACTGTTGTGCCTGACTATGCCTCAGCTGACTCCGCCCCTGGGCTACCGAGTATAAGAGCGGCCGCATGGCAGCTCCTGGCATTCGGTCGTCCACTAGAGGCATAGTCCTGATCTGTCTGAAGTGCAATTCAGTAGTTAATAAAAGCCTGTTGTTCTGAACTCTGCCCAGCCTTTTATTAGAATTGATAGCGCATCAATTTTATTAACTACTGAAAAAAAAAAAAAACGATGCTGCAGATTCTTAAGATCAAGTGCCTGGAACTCGACCCGCAAGAACCGGACTCGACTGCTAAGTTCTCACACTGGCTGCACTGTTTTGAGTCCTTTCTGACTGCATCCGGCGAGACCGTCGTCGCCGATGCCGAC
The DNA here is from genome assembly GCF_052327205.1 of Somniosus microcephalus. Taxonomy (NCBI): domain Eukaryota; kingdom Metazoa; phylum Chordata; class Chondrichthyes; order Squaliformes; family Somniosidae; genus Somniosus; species Somniosus microcephalus. Next base: position 33,513,195 of record NC_140992.1, read on the forward strand.
AAGCTCAGGGTGTTGAACTCTAAAGTAAACCACCGAGCTTTTGCCCTTATCCGGGATGCTACGAGCTACCAGGGGGCTATCGACATCTTGAAGGAGCAATACGCACGCCCGGTCAACTATGTTTACGCAAGACATCTCCTGGGGTCTCGCAAACAACAGCCCGGGGAACCCACAGAAGCATACATACGGGCGCTGAAGGAACTCGGCCGAGCCTGCGAATGCAAGCAAGTAACAGCCACGGAACATACGGAGGAGCTCATCCGGGACGCCCTCGTGGCGGGCCTCAGGTCCACTCACACACGGCAGCGACTGCTGGAAAGTAGCGAGCTCGACCTGAAGAAGGCGATTTCACTCACCCTCTCGTTGGACGTAGCCCACCGGAACATGGAGGCCTACTCCCCGGACCGCGCGGCCGCCTCATGGATGCCGCAGCCACCGCCACCTTGGGACGCAGCGCCGCCACGGGCCCTGGCCTCAACTGCTGCAGCGATGTCCCGCCCGAGCCAGAAATGTTATTTCTGTGGCCAAACCAAACACCCCAGGGCGCGCTGCCCAGCGAAAAACGCGGTCTGCTCTGCCTGCGGTAAGAAGGGACACTACGCTGGCGTCTGCAGAAGTCAGAAGACCCCTACCTCCAGCAGCGCCGCATGCGATTCGTGGGAGCGGCCATCTTGCCTCCCTCCAGCCTCGTGGGGATCGGGATCGTCATGGGCGCCGCCATTTTGTCCTTCCTCTCCGACGCCGCCATCTTGTCCGCCATTCTGCCAACGGGCCCCCGACTCACCCACCGCCGCCTCACCGGGGTTCTACAGCGACGCTACCGACTCCACAGCGGCCTCCATCACGCTGGATCAATCCAGACCCCATCAGCTAGCCAGGTCCACGATGGACATCCAGGTAAATGGCCGCGCCACAACTTGCCTTTTCGATTCCGGGAGCACGGAGAGCTTCATACACCCTGATACAGTACGGCGCTATTCCCTCTCGGTCCGGCCAACGCGCCATCGGATCTCCATGGCCTCTCAATCCCACTCAGCAGACGTCGGCGGCTACTGCGTAGTGACCCTCTCGGTGAAGGGCTCCGTATATAAAAATGTAAAGCTATTCGTCCTGCCACATCTCTGCGCTGCCGTTCTAATGGGGTTGGACTTTCATTGTCACTTTAAGAGTATCACCTTGGCATACGGTGGACCTCTTCCCCCGCTCACTGTCTGCAACCAGCAGTTTTTAAATTGCCCACCGCGCCCCACCTGTAGTCTCTCCACCCTCAAAATCACACCCCCCCCCCCCTGTTCGCCAACCTCACCCGCGACTGCAAGCCTATCGCCACAAAGAGCAGGCGATACAGCACCGGGGACAGATCCTTCATAAGATCTGAGGTGACGCGGCTCCTGAAAGAGGGGATTATTGAGGATAGTACCAGCCCCTGGCGAGCCCAGGTGGTAGTCGTTAAGACTGGCAACAAGCAGCGCCTAGTCATCGACTACAGCCAGACTATCAACAAGTACACCCAGTTGGACGCATACCCCCTCCCCCGCATAGCCGACATGGTTAATAAGATAGCGCAATACCGCGTTTTCTCGACCATTGAGCTCAAGGCAGCATACCACCAAATCCCTATCCGCCCTGAGGACCGCCAGTACACAGCTTTCGAGGCAAACGGCCGCCTTTTTCACTTCCTCAGGGTTCCTTTTGGCGTCACCAACGGTGTCTCCGTCTTCCAGAGGGAGATGGACCGGATGGTCGACGAGAATGCGTTACAGGCCACGTTTCCCTACCTGGACAACGTGACCATCTGCGGCCATGACCTGCAGGACCATGACGCCAATCTTGATAAGTTCCTCCGCACGGCCCAACTCCTAAACCTCACGTACAACAAGGAAAAGTGCATATTCCGCACAGCCCGCCTCGCTATCCTTGGTTGCGTGGTGAAACACGGAGTCATCAGTCCTGACCCTGACCGGATGCGCCCGTTGATGGAACTTCCCCTGCCCCACTGTCTCAAGGCCCTCAAAAGGTGCCTGGGCTTCTTTTCCTATTACGCCCAGTGGGTCCCTCATTATGCGGACAAAGCCCGTCCACTTATCAAGTCCACTTCCTTCCCCCTGACGGCGGAGGCCCGCTTAGCCTTTCACCGTATAAAAGATGACATTGCCAAGGCCACCATGCACTCGGTAGACGAGTCCATCCCCTTCCAGGTGGAGAGCGATGCATCCGACTTTGCCCTGGCCGCTACCCTTAACCAGGCGGGAAGACCCGTGGCCTTCTTTTCACGAACCCTCCAGGGCTCCGAACTCAGACACTCCTCTGTGGAAAAAGAGGCCCAGGCCATTGTGGAGGCGGTGCGCCACTGGTGGCACTACCTGGCTGGAAAACGATTTACCCTGCTTACTGACCAGCGTTCAGTTGCTTTCATGTTCAACAACAAGCAGAGGGGTAAAATCAAAAATGACAAGATTTTGAGGTGGAGAATCGAACTTTCCACCTACAATTACGACATCTTGTACCGGCCAGGGAAACTCAACGAACCCTCAGACGCTCTATCGCGAGGCACATGCGCCACCGCGCAGATCGATAGACTACAGGGCCTCCACAACGACCTCTGCCACCCGGGGGTCACCAGGTTCTTCCATTTCATTAAGGGCCGCAACCTGCCTTACTCCATCGAGGAGGTCAGGACCATGACCAGGAGCTGCCCAGTCTGTGCAGAGTGCAAGCCGCGCTTCTATAGGCCTGACAGAGCAAACCTGATCAAGGCCACCCGCCCTTTTGAGCGCCTGAGTATCGACTTTAAAGGGCCCCTCCCCTCCTCTGACCGCAATGTGTACTTCCTCAACATAGTTGATGAGTACTCCCGTTTCCCTTTTGCCATCCCCTGCCCGGACATAACCACCGCTACGGTCATTAAATGCCTGCACAACCTCTTTGCTCTGTTCGGTTTTCCCAGCTATATTCATAGCGACCGGGGCTCGTCCTTCATGAGCGACGAACTCCGTCAGTACCTGCTCATGAGAGGTATTGCCTCAAGCCGGACCACCAGCTACAACCCCCGGGGGAACGGACAGGTTGAAAGAGAGAACGCGACGGTCTGGAAGGCGGCCCTCCTAGCCTTAAAATCTAGGGGCCTTCCGACCTCCCGTTGGCAGGATGTCCTACCCGATGCGCTCCACTCCATCCGGTCACTGCTGTGTACAGCCACCAACGCAACCCCCCATGAGCGAATGTTTGTTTTTCCCCGGAGGTCCACATCCGGTAACTCACTACCACACTGGCTGACGTCCCCAGGGCCCGTCCTGCTGAGGAAGCATGTAAGGTCCCACAAAACGGCTCCCCTGGTAGAGAAGGTTCACCTCCTCCATGCCAACCCCCAGTACGCCTACGTGGCATACCCGGACGGGCGGGAGGATACAGTCTCCATTAGAGATCTGGCACCCTCGGGGTCCACTGACCCGCCACCATTGCCCCCCACCACGACCCCCTCCGACACGGCCCAAAATTCAGTAGACCCAATTCTCACCCCTGTCCATTCCACCCCAGTAGACGGCATGCCGCGCCCCCAGGACCAGCCGGAGCCCACTCGCCCACCCAACACCAAAGGGGACGATACGCCGGTGCTGGACCCCGCTCAAGACGCGTCGTGGGAAGCTGTACCATCGCAACCGTCGCCACAAAGATCTCGACGGCAAACGAGGCCGCCCGACAGACTCGCCTACTCGAACTTTTGATACACTTCACCCCGCCGGACTTAATTTTAAACGAGGGGTGAATGTGGTAAACCACTGTAGTTCACTGTGTTCACTGTTGTTGTTGTTGTTGTTGTCGTTCACTCTTGTTTCACTGTTGTGCCTGACTATGCCTCAGCTGACTCCGCCCCTGGGCTACCGAGTATAAGAGCGGCCGCATGGCAGCTCCTGGCATTCGGTCGTCCACTAGAGGCATAGTCCTGATCTGTCTGAAGTGCAATTCAGTAGTTAATAAAAGCCTGTTGTTCTGAACTCTGCCCAGCCTTTTATTAGAATTGATAGCGCATCAATACCTATATCCAATGTCAGACATAATATAACGATAACAGCACTATCAAACTTCATGTGCTCAGGCCAAGGCAATCGAGTACCTATCCCCAATGTCAGACATAACAGGAAGTGGGCGGGTTTGCAATTTTTACTTCCCACCTGGCCTAAATCCACCCCTGCTCAGGGGTTAAAATTACCCCCACGGTTACAGTTTACTCCTCGTAATTGAAAAGCTCTTCCTTCAAGTTCTCATCTAATTCAATGTTTTAGCTCTAATTCCCATGTGCTGAGGTTTTTTTACAAAGCTTATTTCAAATCATTGGATGATTCAAGTTTTCTAGGCACAAAAACAAGTCGATGTATGATTTTGAGAAGGATTTACGCAATTGGGCAGACACATGGCAAATGAAATTCAAAAGTAGCAACTGTAAAATGTTGTAATTTGTGTGAAAAGGTGAACGACGTAAGCATATAATGAAAGAAATAGAATGTGGGAGACTTAGAAAGGGACGTGGGAGTCGCATTTGACCAATCATTTTCGATGTTGAGACAATGTAACAAATTGAATATTGGACTACATAGCCAGGACAGCAGAGCATTCATTTGTGTCAGCTGTGGCTCAGTGGGCAGCACTCTCTAGGTGGGAGGGGCTGGGAGTGAGCCAGGTGTGACTGGTTGCCTAATTGCAGCTGGGTGTTGGAGGAAGTTTTGTAAAAAGTTGGTGGAGGGTTTTGGGGTGTTGTTTTCAGGTTTTAGGGCCTTTTTGGCCCACAAAAAACAGCCAGATGGCTGCTGAGGGGTCTGGAGTGCCGGGCCCCTCAGAGGACAATATTCCCGAGAGGAATTTTATTAGGGAAGAAACTGTGGTGGGAAGGGGGAAAGAAAGGCCCAAAGATTTGGGCCGGGACCTCAGGAGGTTTGGTAAAGAAAATACGGTGGTGGTGCAATGTGAAGATAAGAAGATTCGAGCCTGGGATATAATCCATGAGGACTGTGGTGAGGGAAGCTGTTTTGCCTGCCGACCAAAACCAAATGTGGGATTTGAGGTGACGGTCAGTGGCCGTGAGGAGGTGGAAAAACTGCTGCTCAGTCTGAAAGTTGGGGAGAAATTTTTGGAGGTGACTCTGCTATTTTCAGAGGAGGTGGTGGTTTCATTTTTGAACTTGCCTGTGTACATTGAGGACGAAGTGCTGAGCAAAAAGTTGGAGTCATGGGACATTAAAATCTGTTCTGAAATAAAGAGGAGGTACTATCTGGGAACACGGGTAGCAGAAGGAACCCGGTATGTAAAGGTGCGGTTCCCAGAGGGGGTGAGGTCTTTGCCTTACAGTATGAAGTTCGAGACACTGGAAGGAGTACAGTACTTTCGTGTGCTGCACGATAACCAAGTAAAGGTGTGTTACTATTGTCTGGGACATGACCATCTCGTAAGAAACTGTCCTGATTTGTATTGTTACAATTGCGGTGAGTCGGGACATATCGCGTGGAGCTGCAAGGCGGAGAGCTGTGGGGTGTGTCGTAAAGGCCCCGCCCGCTGTGAGTGTGTGGCAGAAGGGAGCGAAATGAGTGATGAGGAGATGGGAGAAGGAGCAGGAGAGGAGTGTGGAACGGCCGGAGGTGCGGTGCAGTCGGAGGACACAGCCGGTAAAATGAAGGAAAAAGGAGCACAGGAAGAGGCAGAGGTTGGCGGAGCGGAGATCGAGATGGAGATGGTGGAAAACACGGCAAGTGTTATGGAGGGGAACAAAGACAGCAGCGGGCAGCAAGGGTCGAGTGCAGACTCGAGCCTTAGTGCAGTTCGGCTCCCCCTGGGGAGTCTGGTGTCTGCGGGGGGAGAGGAGGCAGGAGCGGGGTGTGTGGTGGAAGTGAGTGCTCCGGGGAGAGGCGGGGAGTTGGATATTTTGGTGAGCGGGAGGGGGCAGGGCGGGGAGAGGGTGCAAGAGGCAGGAGCCTTAAAGGGACAGCAGAATGGGATCGGCAAGATAGAGACGTCAGAAGGGAACAATTTAGGTGCGCCATTGTCCCATGGAGTGAGGGAACAAGGTGCAAGGGTCAGAGGTAGAGACGTGGTCGAAGGGGGCGGCACAGTGCGAGAAACTGCGATAGCAGGAAGACTCTCTATGGGAGATGAAGTATCTGACGGGGAGCAGGATTATGTATCTGACGGGGAGCAGGCACAGGGGGTTGCAGAAGAGCTTGAGTGTGAGGAATTAGAGGGGGACAGAGACATGGAAGTCGGGGATGGGGTGGCATCATGTGGAAAGGGAAAGGTTAGTGAGGGGCAGAAGGAGGGAGAAAGGGCAGCTCCTGGGTCCAAACTTAAGGCAAGGAAGAGGCTGAAACAGCAGGGAGGGGTCAAACAGGAGGGGGAAAAGAGCCGGAGGCTGCAGGAAAAAGCAACAGCTGCCCGAAAAGTTGAGAAGGAGCATGAGAGGAGGGGAGAGCCAGAGATTAAATGATGGGGAGATTATTGGGCATACTTCCCTTCTTTGGAGCCATGATTACATTGGTCTCGATCAATGTGAACGGACTGAGGGGTGAGAAGAAATTGCAGCAGTTGTTGCAGGGTTTTAAAGGCACGGACTTGTTATGTCTGCAAGAAACCTTTTGGGATGAGGATATTCTAGAAAGAGTTCAGAAGGTTTGGGAGGGAGAGGTGTTTGCAAGTTGTGCAAACAATAACCGTAGAGGGGTGACTGTTTTGGTGAGTCCGTCCATAGAAGAGAACGTTGCCTTGGTGGACAAGGACACTGAGGGGAGATTTTTACGGCTAAGGGTAAAATTGGAGGGATTTAATTGTGATCTTTTTAATATCTATGCACCGAACGACCATTGCAAGCGTTGCGCGTTTTTTCGGGGGTTATTCACTGAAGTGGCAGAGGTGGAAAATCCTTGTATAGTGGGGGATTTTCATGTATTTTTATCTTGGATGGACATTTCAGCCCAGATGACCTTTAAAGAGGATAACTCCAGAGGGATGATTATAAAAATGATGGCAAATTTAAATTTGAGAGACTTATGGAGGGACCGGAACCCCATAAAAAGGGAGTTCTCCAGATCAGGTTGGGTGGGTGATGTTTTAAAACGGAGCCGAATAGATTTTGTGTTAATGCGGGAAGGGTTAAGTTCGGAGGTGATGGAGATTTATTATAAAAAAGTATTTTTTAGTGATCACTCGGCTTTGGTTCTTAGAATTAGGAACAGCAGAGTTAAGATCGGTTCAGGGGTGTGGATTTTAAACAATCAATACCTGAAGGAAAGTGCTTATAAAGAAGAGATTATAAATATAATAAAGAATGCTCGAAAGGAACTTTTGTTCTTGAAAGAAAGAAGAGTTTGGTGGGACAATTTCAAATATGAGGTAAAAGCTTTTTCGGTATGTTATGGGAAAAAGAGGGCGGCAGCTAACCGGCATCGAGAAGAGAATATAAACAAAAGGTTTACGGATGTCTGTAAAGCAGTTGACGGAGGGGATAAGGGAGCTGAGACTAAGTTCCGGGTGCTAAAGGAAGAGTGGGAATTATTGCAAGCTGAAAAATGCAAGGGGGCCATTCTCCGTGCAAAGGCTAGAGATGCATTGGAGGGCGAAAGATGCACTAGATATTTTCTAGAGCAAGAGAAGCTGCGACAGAGATTATCGTTAATTGAGGAGTTGAAGGTTGGGGAGAAGATCATTCATGAAAGTGAGGAGATTTTGGAGGCGGCTAGCAGCTTTTATCAAGAGCTATATACAAAAGAAGACATTTCCAATTTGGAGATGGAGAAGGTTACTGCTTTTATTGAAAAGGGTTTAAAGGAGGATGAGAGAAGCATGTGTGATAAAGAAGTAGGATTAGCGGAAATAAAAATAGCAATAAGTGGAATGAAGGGGGGGAAAAGCCCAGGGTCCGATGGACTAAGTGCAGAATTTTATAAGGAATTTTTCGAGATTTTAAGTCCATTGCTCTTAGAAGTTTTTAAGGAAATTAAAATTGAGGGAAGCCTGGCCCCATCTATGAGGAGAGGTATCATAAGCTTAGCTTATATAAAAATAAAGGGGATAGACGGGATCTGAAGAATTGGAGGCCCATCACACTATTAAATGTGGATTATAAGATCTTGGCGAGGGTTATGGCAAATCGTTTGAAGGAGGTGTTACCGGAGATAGTTTGGCCCTCTCAGTCCTATGGAGTCATAGGCCGGGACATCGCAGACTCTGTGGTCTCAATCCGAGATGCGATAGAGCTCATGGAAGAGAGTGGGAGGGAGGCTTATGTATTAAAGATAGATCAAGAAAAAGCCTTTGATAGGGTCTCTCATGAGTTTTTATTGAAGGTTTTGGAAGCATTTGGTTTCAAGGAAAATTTCATTCAGTGGATAAGGATTTTTTATTCAAACATATTTAGCTGTGTTAAATGTAATGGTTTTTTATCTAAGTATTTTCCGATACAGAGATCAGTGAGACAGGGTTGTCCCCTGTCCCCACTGCTGTACACATTGGTAGCAGAACCATTAGGTTACATGATGCGAAAGAAACAAGGTGTAGTTGGGATTGTGGTACCCAGTTCCGGGCTGGTGTCGGTGATACACCAATATGCAGATGACACAACCTTAACATTGAGAAATGGGGAGTCAGTGAGGAAAGCTATGGAGGTAGTGGAGGAATATTGTAGAGCTTCAGGAGCCAGAGTGAATTATAGTAAGTCCCAATGCCTGGTTGCAGGGAGGAGTAGGGGGGAATGGTTGGGGGAATGTCCCTTTAAGGTGGTGGAGGTTTTGGAAGTTCTGGGGGTGCATATGGGGTGCAAGAAAGATAGGGAAGAAGTGGATCGATTAAATTGGGAACCGAAGGTTATGAAAATTAAAAAGATTTTGGGAAGATGGGAAAGAAGGTGGTTGAAAGTGCAAGGTGTCTGCTCTCCTGCTATCTAAGCTATGGTACTTATTGACGGTGGAGGATATTCCTGAGTGGGCAGAAAAGTCCATCCGAGAGGCTTGTGTGAGGTTTTTTTTGGGACGGGAAACCAGCCTTGGTGGCTTACAATACCATCGTTGGACGGAGAAATCAGGGAGGACTCAACTTCCCAGATAATTGATTTGAAGAAAAAATCCTTTAGAATCAAATGGGTGAAGAGATTTCTTCAGAAGTCAAATTCAAGTTTTTGGAAGAGTTGTTTTGAGCATTTTTTTAAACGAAGTGGGATAGGAGGGCAGGGGATATTGTATATGGAATACAATAATATGTTTTTGAAATCGATTAAGCTTCTCCCTAGGTTTTATAAGGGGGTTGTAGAGACTTGGGCTCAATTTTTAAAAAGTGTGTAGTTTATGCCCAAGGGGGCTGAGGAATTTTTAGAATAGCCCTTATTTTTGAACAGGTGGGTCAACATCGAAGGAGAGGTTTTATTTAATCAAGCTTTTATAAAAGCTGGGATTATATCAGTGAAAGATGTATTATACGAGGTGATTCCAGGTTGGTTGCCGGAAGCGATAGTGAGGGACATGGTGTGGGAGGAGGATCAGGAGGTAGAAGAAAAAGCAATAGGAATCATGTATGAGAAGATTGTGAGGGCAATGCCACAGGATTGGATGGAAGAAATAAATGCGGAAATCTCCAAAGGAAGTAAAATGCGTCCTGCTTTTCCAAGCTTTGTACTGGAGAAAGGGGGAGAGTTGGTCCAATTTGACAACTGTAATACTCGAGATTTCTATGAGGTATTCAGAGAATGGAGATTCAAGACACCTGCTGGTCAGGAGTTTTGGCAGAGTATATACCCACAGCTGGACTTCAACAGGATTTGGAAGGGAGTGTGGGCGAATTTTAAATGCCCAGAATGGATTGAACTGGATTTCAAATTGCCTCATAACCGGATTTTTACCATGACGGTCTTGTGCAAGATTGGATGAATGGAGGCGGCAACTTGCCCAATGTGTGGGACACAGGATGAGACTCTGTCCCATTTACTGGTGTTATGTCCGCAGTTAAATTACTTTAAGTACTATGTTCGACAGTTGTGTGAAGCTTTTTTGCTGGGTGGGGACCGAACAGCAAGAATGGGAATCTCGTGGGACTCAATTTTGAGATGGGGATTGCAGGAGAGTCTGCCAGAGTCTAGCAGAGCGGCAATTAATTTAATGTTCAGTTTGGCTAGATTTGTGATTGTGCAAAGAAGGAATGCTCTGTTTTTTAAGGGGAGGAGAATCAATCTAAAAGAGTATTTTAAATATAAGCTAAAAGATCATTATAAGGCTCTGTGGATGTTTTATTCAGAAAGGAATTTAAGGACAGTATTTTACAACCAATTTTTAAAGTACAATCGATTAATATATGTTACAGGTGACAAATTAAACTTCAGGTTTTGATGTTAAAATGTGGTGGCGGAATGGCTGTGCAGGGCAGTGGAATTGATTTGTATCATACAATGTAATGATCATGATGTTGTAAATGTTCTTAATGTTCAATAAAGTATAATTTAAAAAAATGTGGGTAACACTCTCACCTCTGAGTCAGAAGGTTGTGGGTTCAAGTCCCACTCCAGAGACTTGAACATAAAAATCTAGACTGACACTCCAGTGCCGTCTTTTGGATGAGACGTCAAACCGAGGCCCCGTCTGCTCTCTCAGGTGGACGATAAAGATCCCATGGCACTATTTCGAAGAACAGGGGAGTTATCCCCGGTGTCCTGGCCAATATTTATCCCTCAATCAAACATAACAAAAACAGATTATCTGGTCATTATCACATTGCTGTTTGTGGGAGCTTCCTGTGCGCAAATTGGCTGCCGCGTTTCCTATACTATAAAAGTGACTACACTCCAAAAGTACTTCATTGCTGTAAAGTGCTTTGAGATGTCCGGTGGTTGTGAAAGGCGCTATATAAATGCAAGTCTTTCTTTCTTTCAGTAGTTATGTTAAGTCTTTATAATGTACTGGTTAGACCACATTTGGAGTACCCTGTACAGTTTTAGTAAAGATACTTCAAAAGGGAAATGCAGGCAGCAGGAGAGGGTGTAGAGAAAAGCAATAGCAATCAGCACAATCACATGATAGATACAAATGTAGAAAGTCATTCAGCTCTTTTAGCTTGTCAATCCAGAAATCCAGAAGTACATCACAACCTTCTTAGAGTAATTAGAAATGGGCAATACATCCGAGAACAATTTTTAAAAAATGAATAGCATGTACAAGACCCAGAGAAGTTGTGAATAGTTAAAGTAGGTTAGCTAAGTTGGAGAGGGAGAGAATGAAAACCTGGCAAAGCGGAGCGCCAGTGGCCCAGGAGTCTGGGGAAGGGAGCTTGGGATGGGGCTCCCCCATTGGTACACTGGTGGTTTGCACTCCTAGGGTGCGATTTTCCCATTGGAGGTGGGTTTCGGTTTGGGTGGGTTCCAAACCCGCCTCCACTGTCAGGTGGGAACATTTTGCGATTTTCCCCTAATTGGCCAGTTACTTTCAGAGGTGTGAGTTCCCCTGGGCCAATTAGTCTTTTGGGACTGAAACTCGCCACTGCTGATTACACTTATCCAGCTTCATTTAAGGGCTGCTTGCTGCCTTGGCTCATTCCACTGGTTTTTGGTCGATGGTGCACCACCTCCAAACTTTTATCTCCTTGAAGAATGGCCAACTCCAAGGCAAGGGCCTACCCGAGGTTCTTGGATTAGGCACTGGGTATGCTGGTTGAGGGGGCGAGAGCCAGCAGGGAGGTGCTCTTCCCCTCATCTGGGAGGTAGAGGCCTCCCAAAGAAACCAGGGCTTTGTGGGTACAGCTGGCAAGGAATATAACCTCCAGATCTGTGTGCAGATTGGGTGATTGTTTCTGTTTATTGATGAAATGCCATCCCTGTGGGAATGTATGAAAATTAGGTGATGGCAAACTGTTGGCGTGATGGCATCTGTTATTTTGGCTTAGGCAGCTCCACATTGTGGGCTCCGCGACACTTGCATGGTCAGGTTGGTGGTCAGAGTGAAAGGAGGCCACAGAGTCATGTCCATTGTCTATCATGTGTTAAGAAGGAGCCAAGCACATGTGCCACAATGGGCAACCTGTGCAAATCTGGCCAGGATGAGTCCTTCCCTTGCATCATGGACAGCCATGTGCTCACGTGCTGCCGCTGCTGCTGGTCGATATGCCGCTGCTCGGTCCTCCTCCTCATCTGAGGAGGCTATGAACTGAGCCACTTGCTCATCAGGAAGCTGCAAGCCACGACGCTGTGCCATGTTGTGCAGTGCACAGCAGACCACAACCATTCTGGAGACCCTGGCTGCTGAATACTGCAGGGCTCCACCTGATCCGTCAAGGCATCGGAATTGCATCTTCAGCAAGCCAATGGTTTGCTCGATGATGGACCTGGTCGAAATGTGGCTGGCGCTGTAGCGCTCCTCAGCCTCGTTAGCTGGCCTCCTGATCGGCGTCATTTGCCACTTCTTCAGGTGGTAGCCCTTGTCACCAAGGAGCCATCCGTTAAGTTGGTTTGGTGGATTGAAGAGCAGCGAAACACTAGAGTTCCGCAGGATGAACGAGACACGGCAACTACCACAGAACTTGGCGCAAACATGCAAATATCCTTCTTGTGGTTACACACCAGCTGTACATTGAGAGGGTGGAAGCCCTTGTGGTTGACAAAGATAGCTGGCTTTTGATGGGGATGCCCTAAGGGCCACATGTGTGCAGTCTATTTTGCCCTGCACCATTGGCAAGCCTTCCATATTTGCAAAGCCAACTGAACGCGCGGTTACACTTGCTTGATCCCTTGAGAAGTGGATGTAAGTCTGCGCCTTTTTGAAAACGGCATCAGTAACCTGCGTGATGCAACTGTGGGTGGCCGACTGGGAGATGCCGCTGATGTTTGCTGATGATCCCTGGAAGGAGCCCGAGGCAAAAAGGTTGAGTGTGGTGGTGACTTTGACAGCCACTGGTAAGGTGTGTCCACCCGCTCCTCTGGGCTCCAGGTGTTGGTGCAGCAGTGCGCAAATGTCTCCGACAATCTGTCGCGAAAGTCTCAGCCTCCTTTGGCACTGCTGCTCAGTCACATTGAGGTAGCTCATCCTCTGTCTGTAAACCCTGAGATGGGGGTATCTCCTGCGGTGACGTGCTTCCATGCGCTGGTGCCTTCTGCTCCTGCTTCTGTTGCTGCTGAGCTGCCTGGTTCTGCTGTTGCCGTGGCTGCTCCTCATCCGAACCTGAGGTGAAAGGAAATAAATGGTTCCCATTCTGTTGGCAGATACCTCCGTAGGGGAAGCGCTCAGTCCAAGCGGGGAGAGGGTCTTCCAAGGAGGTCCCACAGTTGAGAGATAGAAGCTGCAGCACCTCCGACTTCGGTAGGCCTGCTAAAAGTGCTGAAAGACCTGTGGAACAAAAGTTCTGCCACCTGCAACTGCTCCCTGATGAAAGCTCCGTTTTAATGGTGGAGCTGCAGCTGTGAGGAGGCCAGGAGGATTACCTGGCGTGGTTTAGGAGGGTCGTGCAACACGCACAAAATGTGGCAAAATAACAAAGGCCTGTCAACATAGGATTATAGAGACCCATAACAACTATTTAAGGATCTTAACACCTCTCCTGACTGAAGAAGGCGGGACCCAATCGCACCAATCAAACCCGCCTGCAGCAAAATTGCACGAAGGTGGCTTGGAGGCGGGTTCTGAACCCGCCCTCACTTTTTGCGATTTTTGCCCACTGTCCCACCTCCAAACCCGCCTCCTCGAGGTTGGGAAAATCGCCCCCTAGTGTTGTAGTGCATTTTTCTTTTACCAGACTCCTGGGCCACTGGAGCGTTGCTTTGCCAGGTTTTCATTCTCTCCCTCTCCAACCCAGCTAACCTTCTTTAGCTATTCACACCTTCTCTGGGGCTCGTATATGCCTTTATTTCTTTGATTTCTCTTAACATGCTTCCGTTCATCTCACACTATTTCATCACTTCTGTCAGTTAACCAACTCCTGTTCTCCACTTAATCATTTCACAGTTCATTCTTTTTCTTTTCTTGTATATGTGGTCTTTCATCTCTCTCTCCCCTCCCCCACCACTTTCCCTTTCCCTCATTCTGTTCCTTTTTATAAGCTGTTCACAATATTCCCTCTAATTTTCTTTTGGGCCGCGTGGCCCCTTTAAGGGGGTGCGTGGCCTAATCAAAATTTTGCACATGTGCATTTTTTCCCATTCAAAAGCCAGCTGTGCGGGAACGCCAGAGCACTGCACAGCCACACAGCTTAAAGGGAACATTGGCTGTTCGTCTTTACTTTCTGCCAGCTCTGATGAAAGACAATGCCTGAAACGTCAACATTTTTCCTTTCTTTACAGATGCTGCTTGACTTGCAGAGTGTTTCCAGCATTTTCTGCGTTTACCATTACAGAGCACCAGTGAGCTTCCTGCTGCTTGTTGATCGAGCACTATTTTACAGCAACAGCTATTTGCATTTATATATCAGCTTGAATGTAGAAAAAGTCCCATGGCACTTTACAAATGTTTATACAGAAATAGATAAAGGAAGGAATGGGTGCTGAGTCATGGACGGGGGTAGAGATTAAGAGGGATTATCTGAGGCTTGGTAGGAGAGAGAGACATTTTCAGAAGTTATTTAAAGGTGGAAAGAAAAATAGAGAGGCAGAGAGGTTTGGAGGGGTGGAGTTGCAGAGAGTAAGAACAGCTAAAGGCTCTTGCACAAATGGTGGGACAAAGAGGGAATGCACAAAATTCCAGACTTGGAGAACTGAAAGGTGCAGGTGGTTGGAGGAGATTGCAGAGATAATGTAGGCAAGGCAAAAGATTTGAAGATGAGGATTTGGACTTTAAATTGAATGCATTGGGGGATAGGGTGGTCAGTGATCACAGGGAGTGTGAAGGAATAAGCCATATAACCTATTCAGGAAAAGACACCATTCTAGGAAATAATTCTGGCCTTATTAAAACATGACAAACTGGGTTTGGAAATCTAGAAACCTAACGATGGAAAAACTGGGATAGCATTCTGGCTATAGAGATAAGATAGTTGTTGACACTGAATCAATAACCTTATTGAAACAGAAGGTTAAAGGCTCCTGACAGACTGACCTTTGGGAACAAAACAATAGTTCACTCTGGTTAAGGTGTTCTAATTTACACTTCGTAAAGAAGCACAAATATCTGCCTTTGTAAAAATGACATCAAATAAAACACACCTGCTGTTACACCGTTTTTTATGGTAAACTTAGAACACCTAGAGATGAGACACGATTCTGTAATGCTACCAACTGAGGTGACTAAGAATTGCAGAAGTCAGCAGAAAAATGACTAGAGATAATTAGCTTACATCAGCAGAAAACCTTAAAGGAAATACCACTGGAAAAGGGTATAAATATTGAACTCTCAAATGGGATAGTAGACTCACTGTAAAGGGGCAAAGCGATTCTCAGGCTTCAGAGGTGGCTCTGTAAGTCTCCAACTCTTTGTACCTTGAGGATCAAAGGTACTGTATTTGATTTTGGTGGATATCCTGAATAAAACTAAGAACTGTAAAACTGTAGCGAAGTTAAGATTTGAGAATAAGGATCTCTGATAAGATTGTAAAGCTTTCTCTTTTTGGAACTGTTAATGTTGCGATTGACTCACCGACTGTAAATTACATGTCCATTCTTCAATAAAACTATATATTTTTAGAATTGTTTCACATAATACTTCTGTATCAAACTCGCAAACTCAATCTCTGTCCACTCTTTAGCAAGGAGTTGCAGAATTCTGGGGGAGTTTTCCGGACCCTCATAATATCCGGAACGTTACAGTCTAGCTAAACTTATTAAAAGTGCTATCTGGAGGACGGTAACATTTTCAGGTTGTTCCTTTCCTTTAGGGAGAGATAGTCCGGATCTTTAGACCCAATTAAGTGTCTTTAGGATTCAGCTATCTCAAACTTTAGTTGAAAGTGAACGTCTGAGGAATACGCCTGATCCGGGGTAGCCCTAAAGGGGCTAGGACTAGTAATTATCCCTTCAGGTGAAGGGAGAACAGAACTTAGTGTAGGACAAGATACAGGCAGCTAAGTCTCGAACAAGTTGGGGTTTATGGAGTGTGCATAATGGCATGCCAGCAAGGAAGGCAAAAGCTTGGGTAAAGGATGTGCTGAGATAAGGGCACAGCTGGGCAATGATGGTTTAGATGGAAATGAACTGTCTTGGTAATAGATAGGGTGGGGTTGTGAAGCTCAGCTCTGGATCAAACAGAACACTATGCTTTCATATGGTGTGGTTTAGTTTGAACAAGTGCTGGGAAGCGGGATGAAGGATTGGCAAAACAGTGGAATTGATGATGAGGGCCAAAATCAATGGCTTCAGACTTTCTGATGTTCATTTGGAGGAAGTTTTAACTCATCATGTCTTGATATTGGATAGGCAGTCTGATAGCACAGAGGTAACCTAAAAATTATAGAATTACATAGAATATACAGCACAGAAACAGGCCATTCAGTCCAACCAGTCCATGTCCGCGATAATGCTTCACTCAAGCCTCCTCCCATCCTTCCTCATCTAACTCTATCAGCATAACCCTCTATTCCCTTCTCCCTCATATGCTTATCTAGCTTCCCCTTAAATGCATCTATATTATTTGCCTCAACCACTCCCTGTGGTAGCGAGTTCCACATTCTCACCACTCTTAGGGTAAAGAAGTTTCTTCTGAATTCCCCATTTGATTTCTTGGTGACTACCTTAAAGAGGAAACACTCTCTCTGTATCTACTCTATCAAAACCTTTCATAATTTTAAATACCTCTATTAGGTCACCCTTCAACCTTCTCTTTTCAAGAGAAAAGAGACCCAGCCTGTTCATCATTTCCTGATGGGTATAATCCTGCAGTTCTGGTATCATTCTTGTAAATCTTTTTTGCACCTTCTCCAGTGCTTCTATATCCTTTTTATACTATGGCGACCAGAACTGTACACAGTACTCCAAATGTAGTCTAACCAAGGTTCATTACAAGTTTAGCATAACTTCTCTACTTTTCAATTCTATCCCTCTAGAAATACACCCTAGTGCTTGGTTTGCTTTTTTATGGCCTTCTTAACCTGCATCGATACATTTAGTGACCTGTGTATTTGTACTCACAGCTGCATTTCCTCCTCTACCTCATTTAGATTATAAATTTTCCAAGTAATGTGGAACCTCCTTATTTTTCTTACCAAATGTAATACCTCACACTTATCTGTGTTGAAATTCATTTGCCAATTATATGCCCATTGTGCAAGTTTATTAATGTTTTCTTGTAATTTGATGCAGTCCTCCTAAGTATTGACTATCCTCCCCCACCCCCAACAAACACATACACAATTTGGTGTTGTCTGCAAATTAAAAAATTGTGTTTTTGATTCCAAATTCTAAATTGTTAATGTAAATTATGAACAACAGTCATCCCAGCACTGATCTTTGTGGAACACCACTTCTCACCTTCTGCCACTCTGAATAGCTACCCTTTACCCCACTCTCTGCTTTCTGTCTTGCAGCCAGCTAGCTTTCCATTCTGCTACTTGTCCCCTGACTCCGCATGCTCTGACATTATTCATTAGTCTATTATGTGGTAACTTATCAAAGGCCTTTTGGAAATCTAGATATATTACATCTACTACATTAACTTTTTCTACTCTCTCTGTTACCTCTTCAAAGAATTCAATGAGGTTGGTCAAGCAAGACTTTCCCTTATGAAATCCATGCTGACTATTCATTACTTTATTTTTGTTTTCTAGATGTTTTTCTATTTTCTCCTTTAGTAGGGATTCCATTATCTTTCCTACCACCGATGTAAAACTGACTGGTCTATAGATCCCTGGACATGTTTTATCTCCCTTCATAAATATAGGTATAATAATGTTAGCTATGTGCCAGTCCTCTGGCACAACACCTTTTTCCAACGAATTTTTACATATGTAATAGTGCCTCTGCTATTGCTTCCCTAGATTCATTTAAAATGCACAAATGCAATTCGTCTGGACCAGGGGTTTTATCCGCTCTTAGTTTGATTCGTTTATTTAATATTTCTCCTCTTTTTATTTTAAATGCGGTTCTAGCATTTCTAATCTCATCTTCTGATGTCATGTCCACCTGATCCGTCTCCCTGGTAAATACAGAAGCTAAATAATTATTTAATATTTCTGCCAAGGGAAATGGTGGGGAGTTAGAGCTGGGTGTTTCCAGTATACACATGGAATCTGATCCCATGTTAGCAGAAGGTGGCACCAAGGAGAAGTATGTGGGTGAAGAAGAGAAAAGGGAAAAAGATAGATCCTTGGGGGACTCCAGAGGTAATGGTGCAGGGGCGGGAATTGATGCCATTTCTGGAGATGCATTAGCTGCATTCTGACAGGTAGAAGTGGGATCATGTGAAGGCAGTCCCATGGAGTTAGACAATAGAGGAAAGGCACTGGTGGAGGATGGTGTGGTCAACCATATTGGACTCTGCGGAGAGCCTAATGAGGACAAGGATGGCTAACACACTGTACGGTCATAAAGGATGTCATTTGTAACTTTGTCCAGGGTAGTCTTGGTGCTGTGTGAAGGGAAGAACCTGGGCTGAAGTCATTTGAGCAGGAAGTTTTTGGAATGGTATATTGCTTGCAGGCATCAACGACCTTAGAGAGGAGAATAAATTTAGAGCTGGGAAGTTGGTTGAAGAGGACAGACGTCTCAGGATAGGTTTTTTGACAAGGGGGTTTTAAGATAATGATTTTGAAAGAAGTTGGGGTGATACCTTAGAAAAAGAGAGTCATTGACCATGTCCACTCGCATGGGCACCAGGAGGAGTAGCTGAATAGTTAGGAGTTGAGTGGGGAAGCAATCCAGGGAGCAGCAGGTAGCTCTCATGGAAGAGATGGGCTCGGAGAGAAGTCAGGACGGGGGCAGATGGAAGAGAAGCTGCAAAATGGCTGGGATCAGGGCTAGAATGGGTGGGAGACTACTAGTTAGGGCATTGGCTGGTAGGGTTATTTCAAGTTAAGTGCAAAGATTCCTAGCCCTAAGTGGCTACACAATCCTTCTTGGTTTCATTAGTAAGCCAGGATAGTTGGTCAATCATCCAACAGTGGCCTGGAGTACTGTGTGTGGACCTGCCTGGTTCAGGTATCACAGTAGATTCATGGGCAGCAGGTGACTGAATTTCTGCTATGCACTGCTGGTGGATGAGGCGGCATGGACTTGTAAGTTATCTCTATGGAGTGCCGCATGTTATCTCTCCAGGGCCACCCAGCCACGGAAGAGAGCCAGGCAGCCAGAGCGACGCCCCCGACAAGCTGACTCATCCTGGTTCTGTGAATAACTGTCTTTGCCAGGTCCAGGAGCAGACCTATGAGAAGGTCCTCCAATCTGCCCGCACCACCATTGGGCGGCCAAGGATCAGTAGTGTGGGCTGATGTTCAGACAGAAATTTAGGAGCAGCCCCCTTAAATAATGAAATAATGCTTGCAACCTCTCACACTCCACACACAACTGAAATAGGGTTTTGTATCCCGCAGAAGTTGCCCTGGTGTGCCATCTTGCCATCTGGCGGAGGCAACAGGTCCCAATAGAAGACTCTCTACGCGGGAGTCCTTTCCTGTTCCATTGGGGATCGGGAATGGAGATTGTTGCATGGAGCAGTCATGTGCAACAGGTTTTTAAGCGCTCATGTCTACGTGGAATGTGACAGGTTGCAGCCCCTGTGTACTCTTTTGGTTTGGGTGCTAAAACAAATGATCTGTAACTAATAAAACTTTAAATAAAACTTAACAAATTAAATTAAAATTTTGTTGGCTGGGGTGACGATGCACTCCTGTCCCCGCGGCGCCCACCAGTCACGGAAGGCCTCGAGCATGCCGGCGGACACAGCATGCTCCATCTCTAGGGCCACCTGGGCACGGAAGAGAGGCAGGCAATCGGGCCGAATGACCCCCTCGACCGCCCGCTGCCTGGACCAGTTAATGGCCACTTTGTGGCCGCTTTGGCCAGGCCCAGGAGCAGTCCTATGAGGAAGTCCTCCGATCTGCCCGTTCCCCTCCGCATCGGGTGACCAAAGGTCAGGAGCGTGGGACTGAAGTGCAGCCAAAAATCGAGGAGCATCCCCTTCAAATAATAGAAGAGGGGCTGCAACCTCTCACACTCAATATATACGTGGAACACGGACTCCTCCAGGCCGCAGCCCCTGTGTAGTTATCTGAAGGGGCTGCTCCTCAACTGCTGGCTATATTTAAGCCCCGCTCTGCTAATCTTTGGCTGTCTGGTGCGGAGGGGGGTGGGTAAAAACATAAGAAAGTCGGAGGATCTTCACATGGGCCTGGCTAATACCATAATTTGTAGGTCCAGGACTGGCGGGGCCCATGGGACGCTGGCTGCTGTTGTGTCTGTGTGTTGATAGAGACACTGAAGACAGGAGTTGGTTTCATAGGTGTTTACTAAACAAAGTCTGGAGGGGAACTAACTGATACAACACAATATACAGGCTTATATAGCCCGAGTGGCCATTACCGGCATTACAGTACACATGGGGCTCTTAAAGGCACATACACTACAGCTGCCTGTCTGTCTGTCTTCTGCTTGTCCGTGCCAAGGTGGCCCTGGAGAGGGAGCATGCGGTGTCCACCAGTACGCTTGATGTCTTCCACGACTGCTGGGCACCGCAGGGTATAGAGTGTCTAGACATCAATAATAAAATCCTGATTTACTTGCATAGGTATTCTTTTGTTTTGGTGACACTTGGCATCTTTTTAGTTTGATTAGACCATCCCATATTAGTGGTGCCCTTGTTCTGATGATTTTTGTTTGATGACCCTGGGGCAGCTCAGTGTTGCCCTTACTGATCCATCAAAAAAGGCCCAGCAGAAGTTGCCTTCTTTTGGGTAATCAATTAGGATTATTAATCCTCAATCAGAAACACTTAGGGCTAAAAATTGAGTAGTGCGGCGCTAACTTCGCCGGGGTGCTAAAAGTAGTGCCCCGGAAAAATTAGCGTCCCCACACCAGAAATCTTAGGGCGCTGTGAGTCAATATTGCGGCGTTATGTGCCGCAGCGCCACACGCTGCGGCACGTCGTGCCGCGGTATTGCAGGCCTTCCTCCCCTTCTTAAAGGGAAGGGGCCTTGTGCAGCTGGGCCCCCAGGGATCGGGAGTGCAGGCAAAAGAGCCCGGCACTCAAGAGAAGTGCCGGGCTCTTGGAGCGCAGCCAGCACTCCGCTGGGGGGGCGGGGGGTGCGTTTCAGGAGGTCTGGGACGGGAGCGCAGGCAGGTGGTGGCAGGCGGCCAGCAACAAAAATGGGCGCCCTGTACCTCACCTTTAAATTGCGCCTCCCTGGCCGCAGGTACGCCCCCCTGACCCCGTTGGACATAGCGTCCGACGGTAAGTCAGGGGGCACTCCCGAAGATCGTGGCCGGGGCGTCAGCGGGGTGCTGCGCACACCAGTGACGTCATCGCCAGCGGCGATGCGCCGCAGGGCGCTACCGGTTAGCGCCACCACTAACCTCCCGCTGAATTTTGCGGGAGGCATGGGCAGTGCCGTGCCCGGGCGTTAGTTGCGTTGCGTCCCGTTAGCGCCCTCTTAAGGCGCTAACAGGAGGTGCAACCAACTGAATTTTTCCCCCTTAAACCATAAGTGACCCCTTTTGTATCAGCTGTGGCTCAGTTGGTAGCACTCTCGCCTCTGAGTCAGAAGGTTGTGGGTTCAAGTCCCACGCCAGGGACTTGAGCACAAAAATCTAGACTGACACTCCAGTGCTGAGGGAGTGTTGCAGTGTTGATGTGCCGTCTTTTGGATGAGACATTAAAACTGAGGCCCCGTCTACTCTCTCAGTTGGACGTAAAAGATCCCATGGTATTATTTCGAAGAAGAGCAGGGGAGTTATCCCCGGTGTCCTGGCCAATATTTATCCCTCAATCAACATCACTAAAATGGAAAATTATCTGATCATTAGCACAATGTTGTTTGTCGGAGCTTGCTGTGCGCAAATTGGCTGCCGCGTTTCCTACATTACAACAGTGACTACACTCCAAAAAGTACTTCATTGGCTGTAAAGCGCTTTGAGACATCCGGTGGTCGTGAAAGACGCTATATAAATGCAAGTCTTTCTTTCGTTTTTCTTTTTAAAGGGGCACAAACAATGAGCTCCAAATTATAATAAAACTAACATTTAAAAAAACTTTGCAAATTATAAATGTTGTTACTTTTATCCACTATGCACTCCAGTCCCTTTGGTACCCACCGATCGCAGAAAGCCTCAAGCGTACTGGAGCAGCAGAAGCTGCAAGCGGACTGGGGCATGGGTGAAATGCAAGTTCTGTTTTTGGTCTAGCGGACCAAAATAGGTCAAGATTGATCGGGATTGGGGAGGGAGGCGATCGGTGATGTCAGAAGGGTGGGGCGGGAGGTCTTTGACATCAGAGGGGGAAACCACGACAGACCAATGGGGGGGGATGTAACGCACGCATGCTCGCACGTAGACACAAATGACACGCGCGCGCGCACACACAATGGAACTTACGCTCGAGCGAATGAACGAACGAACGATTGAACGATTGAATGGGTAAACAATGCCAGCAGGACTGGCATGATACAGGGTTTTTTTCTTGGTTAATTGAAATAGTGGTGGTTTGTACTGTAAATATTATTGATTTATTTGTAAAAAATTATCATTGCATTTATATTGTTAACCATAAAGCTGTTTTTTTAAGGCTTTATTCTTTTCTTATTGTGGTCAATGGATGTCGAGCTTCCGGTCGCCTGTCATTTTAATTCACCGCTCCATTCCCACTCAGACCTCACCATCCTTGGCCTCTTGCATTGTTCCACGGAAGCTCAACGTAAACTCGAGGAACAGCACCTCATCTTCCGATTAGGCACTTTGCAGCCTTCCGGACTCAATATCGAGTTCAACAATTTCAGATCATAACCTCGGCCCCTATCACATTTTTACTTACATTTTTTATCCACCCCTTTGCGGTTTCTCCCTTCCCCCCCTTTCCTTTTTTTTCTCTCTCCCACATGGCAGCTGTCTCTCATTCTGCCAGAACATTTCACACCTAATCTGAGCCGTCTTTTGTCTCCACTAGTCCTATCTGTTAAATCCCTGTATCTTGATGTTGGGTGTCCTTCAATAACTAGACAAGAGACTGCAGAGAACAATCAACAGGTGTTTACTGGATGAGGGTTACTCTAAAACTAACTGTACAGATCCCTACTCAGGGTTATATACAGGTGTGGTCACTGCCGGTACTACAGTATACAGGAGCTGTAAAAGGTAGTTCTCCCCTTAAAGGTACATACACTACAATTCCTCCCCTTTTAGATTAACAGTACCATAACATTCATTTAACAATTAAATATCAACTAATTACAATTAACACTTTTAACATGCAACAATAACTGAAAATAGTCTATTTATAAATTCAGTCTTTGGGGAGGCTTCCTGATCCTTTCTGGATAGCGTCTTTCCTGAATGTCTTGCTCTTGGTGCGGAGGCGATTCTGGCCCCCTGTCGTCGGTTGGTTCATCAGCTTCCGATGCTACTGTTTCTGGGGTAGATGCTACCTGTATGTCGGGTTCATCACCAGGTACGCGAGACATGGGGTTGACTCGTTCCTGTGACTCTAGGATCTGGTCAACATGGCGCCTCACAATGTTCTCCCCAACATCCACTGTGTACATTAGTGGCCCCTGCCATGTGCATATTGTTCCTGGTTGCCATTTCTCTGTTCAGTAGTCGCGGGCCAAGACTGGTTGCCCTACATTGAAGCTCCTTGTCGGCTTCTCATTGATGTGCTGGAATTGCTTATTCTCAACATCTCTTCGTACATTTGGTCTGAGCAAATCCAGACGAGATCTCAACCTTCGGTTAAAGAACATCATGGCCGGGGTCTGGTTGATGACTACATGTGTCGCATTTCTGTAGGCTAACAGGAAATTGTCCACCTTATGCTGCAGTGGAATGTCGTCATCGCACATGGCCCTTACTGCTTTTTTAAAGGTTTGTACAAACCTCTCAGCCAATCCATTTGTGGCTGGGTGATACGGGGCGGATGTGTAATGCCTTACCCCATTCCTTTTCATAAATCTTCGAAACTCTTCGGACACAAAATGTGGTCCGTTATCAGAGCAAATCTGCTCTGGCAAGCCGTTCCTGGCAAATATGGTCCGTAGGACTGCAATAGTTTTCTCCGTGGTGGTGGAGGACATTTTGATCACCTCAGGCCTTTTCGAGTGCGCATCCACGGCTATTAAAAACATTGAGTCCATGAATGGACCAGCAAAATCAATATGCACCCGTTGCCATGGAGATGAGGGCCACTCCCATGGGTGTAGAGGGGCATGTGGTGGTGCATTTTGGACCTTCTGGCATCCTGAGCAGCTCTTTGTCAGGTCCTCGATTTGCTTATCGATCCCCGGCCACCACACATAAGCCCTAGCAAGGCACTTCATTTTCACCCCTCCCAGATGGCCTTCGTGAAGCTCATTGAGCACTCTCTCCCTTAACTTGGGTGGAATTACCACTCGGGATCCACACATCAAGGTCCCCTGGCATACTGACAGCTGTTCTCTTCTGGATGAGAATGCTGGCAACAGTGAGTCACCATGTGTTGGCCATCCCTTCACCGTCAAGTCATATACCCGAGACAGTGTCGGGTCATTTCGGGTCTCCTTCTCTATATCAGCGTTAGTTACTGGCAAGCGTTCAATTATAGTCGAATAAAATATTTCGACAGGATCCACTGCTGGTGCTTCCTCCGCAGTAGGCAGTGGCAGGCGTGATAGCCCATCAGCATTTCCATGCTGTTTCGTGCCCTTATACTCGATTTCATATTGGTTCGCCCCTAGGAAAAGGGACCATCTTTGTAGCCGTTGCGCAGTCATCACCGGAACACCCTTCTTTGGATTAAAGATGGAGACAAGTGGTTGGTGGTCAGTCAGCAAGGTGAACCTCTGCCCGTGCAGATAGTGGTTGAACTTTTTCACTCCCCACACTAGGCTGAGGGCCTCCCTGTCAATCTGGGCGTAGTTACGCTCGGCTGAGGTTAGTGACCGAGACGCAAAGGCTACTGGCCTCTCCGAGCCGTCTGGGAATTTGTGCGACAGCACCGCTCCAATGCCATAGGGTGATGCATCACACGCCAACCGAATTGGTAGTGCTGGGTTGAAATGAGCCAACACCTCTTTTGATGTGATCAATTCTTTGCACTTCTGGAAAGCTCATTTACATTCGTCATTCCACTTCCATGGTACCCCCGTTTGCAGTAGGGTGTTCAGTGGGTGTAGTACTGTAGACAAATTCGGCAAGAACTTATGGTAGTAGTTTACCAGCCCGAGGAACGACCTCAGTTGTGACACATTTTCCGGTGCTGGAGCCTTGACTACTGCCTCAATCTTTTCAGGGGACTTATGTAACCCCTCTTCATCAATAACGTGGCCACAATACGAGATCTGCTTCTGGAAAAACTCGCATTTGTGCCGATTAGCTCGGAGCCCATAATCCTTCAATCTAGTGAGCACCTGCTCCAGGTTGGCAAGGTGATCACTGTCATTTTCGCCCGTGACCAGGATGTCGTCCAAATAACACTGGGTCCCTGGAATCCCTTGCAGGACTTGATCCATTGCCCTTTGCCAAATAGCCGGAGCTGATGCTACCCCGAACACCAGCCGCTTGTATTGGTAGAGACCTTTATGAGTGTTGATCGTGAGGTACTGTTTCGAGGCTTCTTCTACCTCCATTTGCAGGTACGCCTGGGCCAGATCAATCTTAGTGAAGTGTTTCCCTCCAGATAGCGAGGCGAAAATATCTTCAATCCGCGGAAGCGGATATTGTACAGTGTGAAGGACTGGGTTCACTGTCACCTTAAAGTCCTCACAGATGCGAACCTTCTTTGGTTCCCCAGGCGTATTACTCAACGACCTCTTCATTACAGGAATGATGGGTGTAGCCCACTCGCTCCAGTCCACTTTGGACAGTACTCCAGAACGTTCCAAACCTTCCAGCTCTGCTTCGACGGCTGGGCGGATCGCATAAGGTACCGTTCTGGCCTTAAAAAAACTTTGGGCTTGCATTTTCCTCTATTTTGATCATCGCTGTTATGCCTTTTAGTGTTCTGAGTCCCTGCTGGAACACTTCTTGTGCGTCAGTTAGCATTTTTGACAGTCGTCCAGGTGTGACGTCATCATCCTTTTTGGCATCTGCAGTCAGTGCTTGTATGGAATGCCAATCTAGCTGTATCTTCCGGATCCATTCACATCCTAGTAGTGGTGGTCCTCCATCTGGCAATACATATAAGTCCATTTTTGGTGTTTCCTTGCCGTTATATATAACGTTCACCCTTATTTTTCCTTTGGGGTAGACTTTTTGCCCCGTGTACGTCTTCAAGACAATCTCTGTATCTCTCAAGGGTATATGTGAGAATAGCCGCTTGTAGTCCCTTCGGTTTATGACTGTTAGGGCTGATCCTGTGTCCAATTCCATTTTCACTTGGACTCCGGCTATCTTGAGCGTGACCCAGATAGTTTGGTGATCTTCCGTTTTGATCACATTATGTAGTTTCAGACAACCCAGCTCCTTGCTTCCAGAGTGTGTATCACTTTTCTGTTCGTCTGCACTACTCTCCGTCACCTTATGTACCTTCTTGTACTTCTCCTGTGGGGATTTCTTGCTGCTGGTTTTCTTTTCTGACCTGCAGACTCTTGCTATGTGTCCTACTTTTCCACACTGTCTGCACACTTGGTCCTTGAACCAGCAATCCTTATGGTCGTGTGTTGTTCTGCCGCAGCAATAGCACTTCACTGTTCCGTATGACATTTCATTTGTGCCATATTCTTGCGGTCTCCGTTGTATCTCTGCCGCGCCCCGTGCTGCTGCTTCATGTGATACTGCCATGCTGAAAGCCTTGTCCAGCGTAAGATCCTTTTCTGATCGAAGCCGTTTCTGGGTTCCTTCACTTTGAAGCCCACACACAAACTTGTCCCTTAAAGTATCTGCTAGTCCCGTTCCAAACTGGCAGTGTTTCGATAGCTTGCGCAGTTCCGTTAGAAACTCAGCATTACTTTCATCTTTATGCTGGTTCCTTTTGTGAAATTTAAATCTTTCCGCTATCAGCAGCGGTGTGGGGTCTAAGTGGTCCTGTAGGATTGACACTATGTTTTCAAAATCCTTTTCCGCTGGCTTCTCTGGGGTTACTAGGTTTCGCAGTAAGCCATACGTTTTTGCACCCATTGAATTCAACAATACCAGCGCTTTCCTGTCATCTGGCACTTCATTCGCCTTGCAGTACACTTCCATGCGTTCAACATATGTCGTCCAATCTTCGACTTCATTGTCGAACACTGTGACACTGCCACTCTTCGGCATCCCTGGGTGTGGTTAGACTGGCTCAAAATGGCGTCTCCCGCGCTCTCCTTTCTTCTCCGCTGCGGCTCAAAATGGCGTCTCCCGCGCTTTCCTTTCTTCCCCGCTGACGCTGCTCGCCCCCTGAACACTGCCTCTCTCTCTCGTTGACGGCGCTCGGTCCTGAACAGCGGCTGTGCCCTGTGCGCTCTACCCTCTCTCTTCTTGCGTCGACGCCGCTCGGTCCTGAACAGCGGCTGCGCCCTGTGCGCTTTACCCGCTCTCTTTTCCCGTCGACGCCGCTTGGTCCTGAACACCGGCTGCGCCCTGTGCGCTCTACCCTCTCTCTGCTCCCGTCTACGCTGCTTGGCCTTTTCCTGTGCCGTCGGTCAGCTCTAGCCACCGCTGTGCGGGAAGGGTCTGCGCCGTACCTGTTGCCAGCCCGTTTCGCTGGAGTCTCCGTTGGATGGTCGATGCCCGTGCTTCTGGAATCGGCCTTCTTCTGCAGAGTTGCAGGTAGGTTCGAATCTGCTCGTCGCCAATGTTAAATCCATGTATCTTGATGTTGGGTGTCCTTCAATAACTAGACAAGAGACTGCAGAGAACAATCAACAGGTGTTTATTGGATGAGGGTTACTCTAAAACTAACTGTACAGATCCCTACTCAGGGTTATATACAGGTGTGGTCACTGCCGGTACTACAGTATACAGGAGCTGTAAAAGGTAGTTCTCCCCTTAAAGGTACATACACTACACTATCACCATCTCGTCTCGTTTTGAATACCTTGTAGGAATTGACGAATTCCTAACCAATAACTGAGGTCGACTCAGGAGATCAATCAAACAGGTCTTTAATGTAAGACTAAACGAGTTCAAACAGTTTGTTGAGATCGATACAGGAGAACCACGAAAACAGGTCTTAACAAGATGGAGATTCCACGAGGACTGCTTGGGCAGTCACGTGGTTTGCAACGTGATGTCATCGCGTTTACCCGCATTCTTAAAGGGGCCACACCCCGTACATACAAACACTATATACAAAACAAAGTAATGTCTAACACAATGGTACAGGCTTAGGCTGGTGTTAGAACATCGTTAAAGGGAATTATATACAGTTGCACAGAGTTATTCAGTGGCTCCGCCACATGCGCCCCCCCCCCCCAGAATTCGCTTTAACGAACAAAGTCAAGCGGTGAGGGGGTCTGATGAGCCTGTCGGAACGACTCCTGTACTCCTGAGGCAGAGGCGGCTGGGCGGCTGGCGGTCTGGCGGGCGGTTGCACTTGGTCTGCTGTAACGGCGATGGGTGGCCGACCTCGTCTCGGCGGTTGTGCTGTCTCGACGGGGTGGTCGAGGTCCAGATGTGCCGGCTTTAAGCGACCGACTGAAATGTGGTCTGGTTTACCACCAACATCTACCGTGAAGGTTTTGTCCCCTGCCTCCAACATGCGGAAGGGACCAGTATATGGGGCCTTGAGTGGATCCCTATGTGCATCGTGGCGAATAAAGACGTATTCCGCCTTGTGAAGCTCCGTGGGAACATGCAAACTATGCAGCCCGTGGTGCGAATTGGGCACCGGCGCGAAACATCTGGCCGCCTCCTGGTGACTAGTAAGCTGGTCAGACGTGGACCAAGGCTTCGTCGATGCTGGTAGGAAATCCCCTGGGACTTGCAGCGGTTGACCGTACACCAGCTCCGCTGATGAAGAGTGAAGGTCTTCTTTGGGGGCCGTGCGAAGGCCCAACAGGACCCACGGTAGCTTGTCTGCCCATCCAGCGTCCTGGAGGCTGGCCCTCAGGGTGGCTTTCAGTGACTGGTGGAAACATTCACAGAGACCATTCGCCTGTGGGTGGTAGGCTGTGGTGCAGTGTAATTTGACACCGAGTCCTTGGGCCACTGCATTCCAGAGTTCGGAGGAAAACTGTGGTCCCCTGTCTGAAGAAATATCTGCGGGCACTCTGAAACGGGCGACCCAGGTGGAAATGAACGCCCTGGCCACGTCCGCCGAAGTAATGGATGATAGGGGAACCGCCTCCGGCCATCTGATGGTGCGGTCAACCATGGTCAGGATGTGTGAAAAACCATGGGAGGGTGGGAGTGGACCCAGAACTGTGAAGGTGGCCAACGGAGCTTTGATGTGGCGCTGTACTTTGGCCTTTTGGCAGACCACGCAGGTGTTGGTCCAGTCGTGGACATCTGAATTTCGCTGACATCAGCTTCTGAGAGGCCTTCAGTCCTGGGTGTGACAACCCATGTATGGCGTCAAACACTTTGCGGCGCCAGACGACCGGTACAACAGGGCAAGGGTCCCGTACGGAGACATCACACAAGAGCGTGGTACCTGCCGAATGGAACTTGACGTCGGCCAACTGGAGGCCAGTGACGGTCGTTCTGTAGGCTTGGACTTCTGGGTCTGATGCTTGATCCGCTGCCATGAGGGCGTAATCGATGCCTAAATGAACCGTATTGACGGTCGCGCGGGAGAGGCAGTCGGCCACCAGGTTGTCCTTACCGGCCACGTGCTGTATATCCGTGGTGAATTCGGATATGTAGATCAGTTGACGTTGCTGTCGGGATGACCACGGTTTGGCGGTTTTGGCCATGGCGAAGGTGAGTGGCTTATGGCCCACAAAGGCGATGAAGGGACGTCCTTCCAGGAGGAAGCGGAAATGGCGGATGGCCAGAAAAAGGGCGAGCAACTCCCGGTCGAACGTGCTATATGCTCTCTCGTTCCGCCGTAGTTGACGGCTGAAGAATGCCAATGGCTGCCACGTCCTGTTCACCCACTGCTCTTGCACAGCGCCGATTGCGTAGTCTGACGCGTCGGTGGTGAGGGTGATGGTGGCACCTGGCAGCGGGTGCGCCAGCATAGTCACGTTGGCCAAGGCGCTTTTGGTGTCGGCGAACGCCCGGGCCATGTCATCCATCCAGTCTACCGTATTCTTGCCAGTCTTGCCCTTGAGGGCCTCATACAGGGGCTGCATGAGTAGTGCTGCCTTAGGCACAAAACGGTGGTAAAAGTTTACCATGCCTAGGAATTCCTGCAGGGCTTTAATGTTTTGCGGGCGTGGAAAGGATGTCACCGCCTCTCCCTTCGCTTGTAAAGGAACCGCTCCCTCTGAAGTGATGCGATGCCCCAGGAAATCAATTTGGTGCAGGCCAAACTGACACTTGGCCGGGTTGATAATCAGGCCGTGTTGGCTGAGACGTCGAAAAAGGGTGCGTAGGTGACAGATATGTTCTTCTTTAGTGGGACTGGCAATGAGAATATCGTCCAGGTAGACGAAGAGGAACTTGAGGTACCACAGCACGGAGTCCATCAGGCATTGGAAAGCCTGGGTGGCGTTCTTTAACCCAAACGGCATACGTAAAAACTCGAAAAGGCCGAATGGGGTGATGACTGCAGTCTTCTGGACGTCTTGGGGATGAACTGGAACCTGGTGGTAGCCCCAGATGAGGTCGACTTTCGAGAAGACAGTGTTCCCTGCCAAATGGGTGGAGAAATCCTGGATGTGGGGGATTGGGTACCGATCAGGAGTGGTGGCGTCGTTTAGGCGTCGATAGTCGCCGCATGGCCGCCATCCGCCGCCAGGCTTCGGGACGATGTGGAGGGGTGAAGACCAGGGACTATTCGACCGGCGAATAATCCCTAACCGTTCCATGGTCGCGAACTCCGCTTTTGCGACCGCCAGCTTGCCAGGCTCCAGGCGCCGGGCCCGCGCATAGACCGGGGGGCCGTTGGTGGTGATGTGGTGTTCCACACCATGTTTCGTGGCCGTGGAGGAGAACGTGGGTCTTGTCAGGTCATGGAATTCGTCGAGCAGGCGAGCGAACTCATCCAGAGTCGGAAAAGCACATGCGACGGTGCGCGACGTAGTGTTACTGCGGTAACAAGGGATAGAATGAAAAGTTGCCGCATTGATCAACCAACCGTTCCTCACATCGACCAGGAGGCTGTTGACGCACAGGAAATCCGCGCCGAGAATGGGTTGCGAAACCTTAGCCGTAACAAACTCCCAGTGAAAACGCTGGCCCCCAAAACACACCTGCACTCGCCGTCTGCCGAAGGTCCGAATTGCTCCGCCATTGGCCGCTTCAAGGGCGAGGCCGTGAATCCCGGTCTGCACATCGAGGGCGGACGTGGGTAAAATGCTGCACTGTGCTCAGGTGTCGCACAGAAAACGACGACCGGAGAGAGTATCAGTGATAAACAGCAACTTGCCCGCGTTGCCGATCACCATCGCGGTCGCGGGGCGCCCGTTAGACCCGTTCCTCGGTGGTCGTAGTTGTCGTATTCTTTTTTGGGGAAAGCTGCAGGGAGGGCGGCAACGTCTCGCTTTCGCGCTGAACTGCGCGTGGTAGAAACACAGCCCAGCAGGCTGACGAGCTGGGGCAGCGTCTGTGGGGGATGGGCGCCTCATGGCAGTGCAGAACTGCTGAGTAACCACGAAAATTTTGTCCACCTCTGCCGCGAGCGCTGCACAGTCCTCAATGTCGGATCTGGCCAGGGCAGCTTGCACCTGTTCTGGCAGCTGGCTGAGGAATATTTCACGGAATAGAAAGCATTCCGGTTCTGAGCCAAGGAGTGTGAGCATTTGACTCATGAACTCCGAAGGCTTGGAGTCCCCGAGCCCGGGCATAGCGAGCAATCGATGGGCGCGCTCCGATTTAGTTAGCCCGAAAACTTGCAGCAACCGCGCCTTGAGGGTTTCATACTTGCGCTCCGTTGGAGGGTTCTCGAGGAGGCTGACGATCCGTGAGGCGATAGAGCTGTCGAGTGCGGAGACCACATAGAGATATCCCTCAGGGCGAACTGAGCCTCGACCTGATGAACCACGAGGTCGCTTGCTGTTCCCAGAACTGCGGTAGCTTCAGCGAAATGGTGTTGGCCTCCATGTTGTGTCCTTTTTGCGAAAAACGTTCACAAAAAACGGGGTCAAATTCCTAACTAATAACTGAGGTCGACTCAGGATATCAATCAAACAGGTCTTTAATGTAAGACTGTAGCGGTTCCACTGAATGTCTCTTGCTTACTGTACACAATTCCCTTTAACTATGTTTATATAGAGTTTGCATGTACGGGGCGTTGCCCCTTTAAGAACGCGACCTAACGTGATGACGTCACGTCGCACATCACGTGACCGCCCTAAGCGCGGGCAAACGTGATGACGTCACGTCGCACATCACGTGACCGCCCTAAGCGCGGGCAAACGCGATGACGTCACGTCGCACATCACGTGACCGCCCCAAGCGCGGGCAAATGCGATGGCGAAACATCGCACATTACGTAACCGCCCCAAGCGTGGGAAAACGCGATGACATCATGACGCAATCCACGGGACTGCCTACTCAGTCCTCGTGGCATCCCCGTTGGGTGAAGACCTGCTCCACGGCTCTCCTGCATCGATCTCTGTTGTTCTCTGCAAATCGTCGAATGTTACATGAAAGACCTATTTGATTCTTCTCCTGAGTCGACCTCAGTTATTAGTTAGGAATACATCAATACCTACATTGGTGACCCCGAATTCCTACATTGGTGACCTCCGACATTGGTGAATTCCTACAAGACTAAACGAGTTCAAACAGTTTGTTGAGATCGATACAGGAGAACCACGAAAACAGGTCTTAACAAGATGGACATTCCACGAGGACTGCTTGGGCAGTCATGTGGTTTGCAACGTGACGTCATCGCGTTTACCCGCGTTCTTAAAGGGGCCACACCCCATACCTACAAACACTATATACAAAACAAAGTAATGTCTAACACAATAGTACAGGCTTAGGCTGGTGTTAGAACATCGTTAAAGGGAATTATATACAGTTGCCCAGAGTTATTCAGTGGCTCCGCCACAACCTCTTAATGTCTCTTCGTTTCTTTTGTTCTGTTTCAGCCCTACCTTTCGATCTATTTCATTTCCTTTCCAGTTTTGAAAAAGGGTTTTGACCTGAAATGTCGACTCTAATCTCTCCACGGATGTTGCCTGGCCTGCTGAGTTTTTCCAGCATTTTCTGTTGTATAAGTACTGTTGTACTTGAATAAAGAATTAAAAAAACAGTAAATGTGAAAAAATTGGGGGGATATGGGCGGAGCCAGGGAGGCTGTGACGTCAGGCGGGCTATATAAGCGGACAGGGGCGGCGCTGGAGTTAGTGGCTGCGGGGAGGAGCCGGTTCTCACTAACCCTAAATTCAGTGTTAGAGTCGGGGCCTTGCTCACACTCCCGCTGCCGGCGATGGAGCGGGAAACCTCGCTGTTTTTTTGGCTAACTTTCAGCGAAGGTGAGAGGGCGACAGAAGGTCGGAAGGAGCGATCTTTCCCAAAAAAAAAGTTAAGCGCCGAGGCCTCCTCCCCGGCGGCCCAGGGTATGAGGGCGATTAGGGCCCTGCGAGAGAGTGCGTGTGTGCGCAATGAGGGGGGCCCCGGTCCGGCGACAGAGAGAGGCCGGCCCGCTGCAAAAAGCCACCCCGATTGCAGGCCGCGGGTCAGCCTTGGCTTCCTCGTCAGCGAGAGGCCTAATGCTGCCGCGAAGAGTTCGGCTCTGTCAGCCTGGCGGAGGGGGCCGGCGCAGAGTGAGACCCACCGGGCCGGGGTCGCCGAGTAGAGCAGATTCGCAGGGACATTAATGTCGGTGACCAGCCACTTCAGTCAGCGTTGCATCTCCCGGAGCAGTGGGACCTGCAAGTCTGCGCTGGTCATACACTCAATAGCGGCTCAGACCGGCCACGTTTACCGAGCTGAGTGAAAGGGGCACAGATTATTTTTTTTAAAGCAGCCAGTGTGAACTGAAACTATTACGGCAGCCCTGAAGAAAGGAGCAGGTTTTTTACCAACACAATGGGTAACTAGCATTTATCTGAAGTAAAAACAGAAAATGTTGGAAATACTCAGCAGGTCAAGCCGCATCTGGAGAGAGAGAAACAGTTAACGTTTCGCGCCCTTTTGTTTCCCTGCCTCTGCACTGGCTTGAAACCTTGTTCTAGTTCTAACTCTTTCAGTTTTGATGGAAGGTCATCTACCTGAAACGTTGACTGTTTCTCTTCTCTCTCCACAGATGATGCCTGACCTGTGTATTTCCAGCACTTTCTGTTTTTTTGAAACAAAAGGGAAGGTCTCTGATAGGGTGGAAGGCAGGAAGAGATTAAATGGCAAAAGATATGGTTGTACAAAGCAAAAGATGGTGGTAATGGGACAAGTAAAGAAACAAGAGGAGAGGGGTAAATGGGGCTAGCAGAATCTTCAGCAACAGCTGCTGTTTGGGGGGTTGAAATGGGGGCAGTGGTTATCATCTGAAATTGTTGAACTCCGTGTTGAGTCCAGAAGGCTGTAAAATGCCTAATTGAAAAATGAATTGCTGTTCCGCGAGCTTGGGTTGAGCGGAGAATTAAGCTTGCAGGGTACCAGAAGCTAAGGTCTGTGCTTGTGGACTGAGCGGTGGTGTTTTGCAAAGCGGTTGCCCAATCTGCATTTAGTGTCTCCAATGTAGAGGAGTCTGCAGCGAATGCAGTATACTAAATTGCAAGAAGTACAAGTAAATTGCTGTTTCACCTGGAAGGAGTGTTTGGGCCCTGGACTGTAGGAAGGAGGAGGTAAAAAGGCAGGTGTTGCATCTCCTGCGCTTGCACGGGAAGGTGCTGTAGCATTTTTCTGACATTTAGTTGTAATTTAAATTTGGAACTGGAACCATTTGCATGAAGTTTAACTGAATTGCAGTTTGTTCTTTTTACTTGTGTTCTGTGAGGTTGACTACTCTTTAGTGGGGTGAGGATGTCCCATCACACCCCATTATTCCCTTGCTGGATGACCATGCAGTTGTACTTTTCAGCAGAAGTTGTAAGAAAATGATTGGGAGTTCTTGGTTTTTCTCAACCCATGGCATATGAGTCTGTAGTGCCTTGAGTGAGATTTCTTAACTGAAAATGATTTGGGGAGTAGGACTTTCATCTGTTTAACTGTTAGAGGTGTACAATGTTGACTGGTTTGGATAGGCTAGATGGGGAAAGGCTGTTCCCACTAGTTCATGGTGCAAGGACTAGGGGACACAGATTTAAGATTTTGGGCAAGAGATACAGGGGATGTGAAGAAAAACGTTTTTACGCAGCGAGTGGTGAGGACCTGAAACTTGCTGCCGACGCAAGTGGTGGAAGCAGACTCGCTGTTTTCAAGGAGATTGGATAGGCACTTGAAGGAAATAACTTTGCAGGGCTACGGGGATAGAGCAGGGGAATGGACTGACTGGATTACTCTACAGAGAGCCGGCACAGACTCGATGGGCCAAATGGCGGCCTCCCTGTGCCACTCTGACA
This sequence comes from Somniosus microcephalus, assembly GCF_052327205.1. Lineage (NCBI taxonomy): Eukaryota > Metazoa > Chordata > Chondrichthyes > Squaliformes > Somniosidae > Somniosus > Somniosus microcephalus. Next base: position 33,548,772 of record NC_140992.1, read on the forward strand.
AGTTTGTATGGCTTAAGATCACAAAGCCATTGGTGTGACCTAACTGAGGGAACTTTAAGCTGATACTGAGAGGAGGAGGAGGAGGCTCCCAAAAATATCCCCATCCTCAATGATGGTGGAGCCCAGCACGTGAGCGCAAAAGACAAGGCTGAAGCATTTGCAACTATCTTCAGCCAGAAGTGCCGAGTGGATGATCCATCTCGGCCTCCTCCTGAGGTCCCCAGCATCACAAATGCCAGTCTTCAGCCCATTCAATTCACTCCACGTGATGTCAAGAAACTGCTGAAGACACTGGATACTGCAAAGGCTATGGGCCCTGACAACATTCCGGCAATAGTACTGAAGACTTGTGCTCCAGAACTAGCTGCGCCCCTAGCCAAGCTGTTCCAGTACAGCTACAACACTGGCATCTACCCGGCAATGTGGAAAATTGCCCAAATATGTCCTGTCTACAAAAAGCAGGACAAATCTGATCCGGCCAATTACCGTCCCATCAGTCTACTCTCAATCATCAGCAAAGTGATGGAAGGTGTCGTCGACCGTGCTATCAAGCGGCACTTACTCAGCAATAACCTGCTAACTGACGCCCAGTTTGGGTTCCGCCAGGGCCACTCAGCTCCTGACCTCATTACAGCCTTGGTCCAAACATGGACAAAAGAGCTGAACTCGAGGTGAGAGTGACTGCCCTTGACATCAAGGCAGCATTTGATCGAGTGTGGCATCAAGGAGCCCTAGCAAAACTGAAGTCAATGGGAATCAAGGGGAAAACTCTCTATTGGTTGGAATCATACCTAGCACAAAGGAAGTTGGCTGTGGTTGTTGGAGGTCATTCATCTCAATCACATGACATCACTGCAGGAGTTCCTCAGGGCAGTGTCCTAGGCCCAACCATCTTCAGCTGCTTCATCAATTACCTTCCCTCCATCATAAGGTCAGAAGTGGGGATGTTCGCTGATTGCACACTGTTCAGCACCATTCGAGACTCGTCAGATACTGACACAGTCCGTGTCCATATGCAGCAAGACCTGGACAACATTCAGACTTGGGCTGACAAGTGGCAAGTAACATTTGCACCACACAAGTGCCAGGCAATGACGACCATCTCCAACAAGCGAGACTCTAACCATCTCCCCTTGACATTCAGTGGCATTACCATTGCTGAATCCCCCACTATCAACATCCTGGGGGTTACCATTGATCAGGATCAGAAACTGAACTGGACCAGCCCTATAAATACTGTGGCTACAAGAGCAGGCCAGAGGCTGGGAATTCTGCGGTGAGTGTCTTGCCTCCTGACTCCCCAAAGCCTTTCCACCATCTACAAGGCACAAGTCAGGAGTGTGATGGAATACTCTACCCTTGCCTGGATGAGTGCAGCTCCAACAACACTCAAGAAGCTCGACACCATTCAGGATAAAGCAGCCCGCTTGATTGGCACTCCATCCACCACCATTCATTCATTCATTCACTCCCTCCACCACCGGCGCACTGTGGCTGCAGTGTGTACCATTTACAAGATGCACTGCAGCAACTCGCCAAAGCTCCTTCAACAGCACCTTCCAAACTCGCAACCTCTACCACTTAGAAGGACAAGGGCAGCAGACGCATGGGAACAACACCACCTACAAGTTCCCCTCCAAGCCACACACCATCCTGACTTGGACCTGTATTGCCGTTCCTTCACTGTCGCTGGGCCAAAATCCTGGAACTCCCTTCCTAACACCATTGTGGGTGTACCTACACCATATGGACTGCAGTGGTTCAAGAAGGCGGCTCACTACCGTCTTCTCAAGGGCAATTAGGGATGGGCACTAAATGCAGGCCTAGCCAGCGACGCCCACATCCCGTCAATGAATAAAAAATAAAAAATATTGAGTGATAAAAGCAGTAGAATTTTTGGTTTGGGGTGGGTGGGGAGAGAAATGCCTAATTCTGCCTTTCCTCTGCTTCACTGAACCCTGTTGTCTTTGCTTATGGTGTCTGAGGTACAGAGCTCAGCCCATCTATGCTCCTTTGGTTAAAATGTACAAATATTTTAGGGACTAGTTGTTTGATACAGTTGGATAACTTGGCATGTGATCCTTTACCCCACTATTCAAAAATGGTGGTAGAAAACGGGGAATTACAGACCGGTAAGCCTGACATCGGTAGTGGGGAAAATGCTAGAGTCCATTTAAAAGATGTAATAGCAGAGCACTTGGAAAACAGTGACAGGATCGGACAAAGTCAACATGGATTTAAAAAAGGTAAATCGTGCTTGACTAATCGACTGGAATCTTTTGAGGATGTAACTGGTAAAATAGATGAGGGAGAACCAGTGGATGTGGTGTATTTGGACTTTCAGAAGGCTTTCGATAAGGTCCTGCATAAGAGATTAGCGTGTAAAGTTAAGGCACATGGGATTGGGGGCAAGGTATTGACTTGGATAGAGAACTGGTTGGCAGACAGAAAGCAAAGAGTTGGAATAAACGGGTCTTTTTCCGAGTGGCAGGTAGTGACTAGTGGGGTACCGCAGGGATCGGTCCTAGGACCCCAGCTATTTCACAATATATTTTAATGATCTAGACGAGGGAACTAGATGTAATATTTCCCAAGTTTGCCGACGACACAGCTGGGTGGGCATGTGTGCTGTGAGGAGGATGCCGAGAAACTCCAGGATGATTTGGACAGGTTGGGTGATTGGGCAGAAGCATAGCAGATGCAATATAACGTGGATAAATGTGAGGTTATCCACTTTGGTGGCAAAAACAGGAAGGCAGATTATTATCTGAATGGCAATAGATTGGGAGAAGGGGTAAGTGCAACAAGACCTGGGTGTCCTTGTGCACAGTCGCTGAAGGTAAGCATGCAGGTGCAGCAGGCGGTTAAGAAGGCAAATTGATGTCTTGCTGCAGTTGTACAGGGCCTTGGTGAGACCACATCTTGAGTATTGTGTGCAGTTCTAGTTGCCTTATCTGAGGAAGGATGTTCTTGCCATGGAGAGAGTGCAGTGAAGATTCACCTGACTGATACCTGGGATGGCAGGAATGACGTATGAGGAGAGATTGGGTCGATTGGGCTTGTACTCGCTGAAGTTTAGAAGAATGAGGGGATCTCATTGAAACTTATAACATTCTGACAGGACTGGACAGACTAGGTGCAGGAAGGATGTTCCTGATGGTCGTGGAGTCCAGAACCAGGGGTCACAGTCGAAGGATAAAGGGTAAGCCATTTAGGACAGCGATGAGACATTTCTTCACCCAGAGAGTGGTGAACCTGTGGAATTCTCTACCACAGAAGGCAGTAGAGGCCAATTCATTAAATATATTCAAGAAGGAGTTGGATATATTTCTTAAGGCTAAAGGAATCCAGGAATATGGGGAGAAAGCAGGGACCGGGTACTGAATTTGGATGATCAGCCATGATCGCATTGAATGGCGGAGCAGGCTCGAGGGGCCGAATGGCCGCCTCCTGCTCCTATCTTCTATGTTTCTGTTACTCGTTACTCAGTTACCAATCTAAAGTTGGAAGACCCCCTATTCTCAAGAAGTTTTAACATTTCTGAACTCTCTCTTCCCCAGCAGTAGGACTTTTCTGTTGGTAGTCCATTGCCTGCTTCAAGTCCATTTTTTAAAATTCCTGGGTAGTGTTCACTTTTAAGCCCTTTTGTACAGTTGATGTCAATTATGAGTTTAGAATTGATGTGCAAGCAAATTGCTAAGTTTTTAAAAAATCAATTTTTGTTGTGAATGCTTAAGGCTGAAGCAAACTTTAACTTATTGCATAGTTTAGATTAACAGATGTGAGGCTTCAGGAGACTAGTAAGTAAAATTAACTGCCGGTTGTTTAATTTTGTAGATGTATTTTTAGGACCAAGTAAAATGTAAAGAACATTCATACAAATGAGGGTTGCTATCATTTAAACTAACCTATTTAGGTGTACTGTGTTCGCCGCTCGCAGTGCGGTCTCCTCTGGGTTGGGCGGCCGCTTTGCGGAGCACCTCCATTCGGTCCGTGGGGGTGGCCCTGGGCTTCCGGTCGCCTGTCACTTTGATTCTCAGCTTCGCTCCCGCTCTGGTCTCTCTGTCCTCAGCCTGTTGCATTGTTCCGGTGGGCTCTGGGAGCGGCGCCTCGTCTCTCGATTGGGCGCTTTGCAGCCTGCCGGACTCGGCGTGGAGTTTGACAGTTTCGGGTGATGATCCCTGCCCCCATTTTGCAACATTTTCGCAGCGTGTTCTTTCGGTTCGTTCCTCCCCTCCTAGGCACCCCCCCCCCCCCTCCTTGTCTCTGCGCCTGCTTAATATCTGTTACATTTCCAGCTTTTTCCAGTTCTGATGAAGGGTCCCAGACCTGAAACGTTAACTCTGTTTCTCTCTCTACGGATGCTGCCTGGCCTGCTGAGTATTTCCAGCGTTTTCTGTTATTTTAACCTATTTAGGTTGCTTGCTAATGAGCACTATTAACCACATAGCTACAGTCTTCATTAAAACCTAGTGGAGCTGATTAAGATTTTTGAAACTGCAAACTCTTGCAGATCGGAAGGTACTCAAATGATGAGAACTTTGTCTTAAAATTTAAGACTGCATATTTTTAGCAGACTCATTTGTTGAAACAAGGGATGCGTTGAGTAGAGAAGTTCTTCCACTTTCTATTAACTTGATGTACCTTGATATGTCAAACATTCTAATGTATGTTCCATTGATAGACATGGGTGTTAAAATATTCACTGCATATTCATTGATCTGGATTTGCAATAGAAATAGTTGCATTTTGGTGTGCACTCAATTTATCACTTCAGATTGGTCCTATTGCTAGTGACAGACCCGTAACCACCAGTACTTATCCCAGAGTGGTATATAACCCAAGTTTGGAGGGACAAAAATCTACAATTGTATTGAATGTTTTTGATATGTTGAGTGACTGCTATGAAAACACATCCACCATTCTACTTTACCAAAACCCTAAAAATGATATTGGCACCTGTCTACTGGGCAGTGGGGAAACATTCATAGTACAATTGTGTTTTCCTCAGCCACTATTGTCTTGTTACACTCCACAGCAACATTATTGTTGCAAGTTTAACAAAGAAAAACACTGCAGATGCTTTTCTTCTGCTGCATTCTTGGGCCATAGGAGCCTTCTGTTTGTCAGATTTTCCATGCTTCCTTCCCCCTGATATTCTGTTGTAATTAATCGCACTTCCTCTGGGCACAGCTTTTGTTTCTCCATTTCTTTCATAACAGCAGCTTGCATTTATATAGCACCTTTTTTAATGTAGCAATGTCTTCACAGGAGCGTTATCAAAACAGTTTGTCACCATGACACTAGGAGATAGTGGGACAAATGTCAGAAGTAGGTTTTAAGGAGCATCTAAAAGGGAGGGGTTTAGGGAGGGAATTCCAGAGCTCAAGGCCGAGGCAGCTGAAGGCACAACCGCCAATGGTGGAGCAATTAAGTGTCATTGACCTGAAATGTTAACTTTCTCTCTCCACAGCTGCTGCTGGACCTGCTGAGTATTTCCAGCATTGTCTGGTTTTTACTTCAGATTTCCAGCATTTGCAGTATTTTGCTTTTGAATTAAAATCGGGGCTGTACAAGAGGCTAGAATTGGAGTGGTGCAGAGATCTGAGGGTTGTAGGGCTGGAGGAGGTTACATATAGGGAGGGGGTGAAGAATGATTTGCAGACCAGGATGCGAATTTAAAAATCGGTGTTGCTGGACCAGGAGCCAATGTAGGTCAGCGAGCGAAAGGGTGATTAGTGAACTGAGTTGGTGAGTTAAGGTACGGGCAGCAGAGCTTTGGCTGAGCTTGTTTATGGCATGTGGAAGATGGGTGGCAGGCCAGGAGAGAGTCCAGTCCAGAGGTAACATCAGCATGGATGTGCTGGGGCAGAGTTGGGCGATGTTATGGAGGTGGAAATAGGTAGTCTTGGTTATGGAGCGGATATGTGGTCGCAAGCTCATTTTGGGGTCAAATACGACACTAAGGTTGAGAACGGTCTGGTTCAGCCTCCCAGTTGCAGGGAGAGGGATTGCATCTGTGACTAGACGGAGTTTGTGGTGGGGACCAAAGACAATTGCTTTGGTCCCCACCTCCTTTTGTCTTGCACCATTCAGTTCTGTCATTTAATCATCTCCTATCATCCACCTAATCACAGGCCCTTTTTTTTTGCACCCCCTTTTCCCTGTCTGTTTCTCCTAATGTGTTCATCTTGTTCTCTTCACAGTTGCTGCCTGACCTGAGTGTTTATAGCATTTTTAATTGCTAGGGTATTTCTGTTTTACTTGCTTTCATGTGCTTTAAGAGGATGCCTTTTAGTATCTTTCCTTTTGCTGCTTATTCTACATTTGTGATCCTTGTACAGGAAACTTTTTTAAAATCCGGCACCGAAGGGACCAGCGTGGTGCCGGTTGCTCAAAGTCCGGATTAGAGAGGTATACTTACTAAGGTACGAGAGCCCCGTACACGGCTACAGATCCAGGCGCCCCTGTTGCATAGCAACAGGTGCAGGAACCCCAGTTACACGGCCACAGATCCAGGAACCCCGGTTGCACAGCCACTAATGAAGTAAAACTTACCTGAACCTACTCCTGAATTTTGCTGGTTGAGATTTCTGGTTATTTAGGTGCTGGTAGAGTTTCCTGTATTTAGATTTACTTTGGTTCTGTTCTTGGGTTTTTCAAATTTAGGAGTAAATCCTCACACCAGGTGCTGATCTTGAGCAAAGTTTTTTATGTCCTTGATAGCTTAAAACTAGCAATGAATTGTAGACCAGAGATTATTCATGTTTGGCTCTCTTAATTGGGGCCAATGCATATTTCTATCATCATTTCATGATCCTAAATGCCAAGACTGTGGAATTAAGGGGGTTAGACCCTGGCCATTCATCACTGGGACTTGGATTCAAAGTCAGCCCAGATTGATGGGATAAAAGACTACTCTGGTTGCTTTGACTTAATATGTGAACTTTAGGAAGGGCAAGGAGGAAGAGTTCTTTGGGATGGGACTTGAAAAATCTACACTATTGATTACTTAAAAGGTCAGAACAGGAACAAGTGGGCTCGAAGGCTGTCTTTATAGTGAGAGCTTGTTATCTTTGAGTGGATGAGATTGGTTGGTATTTACTAATCAACCCCAGTTAGATATTTACCATCTTCACTTGGTGACCAAGAAGAAGCAAGTGTTTTGACACTGGTAACTAGCATGGAGTTTGTAATTTAGCATAAATGTGAACAAACCTAGGAAGTGGATTTCGGATGCAGGGTACAAATTTTGATCTTTTGCAATGGATGGGGATCAATAATTCACAAATCTTAGATCTTTGGTAGAAATAAATTTGTCAAGTTAATGCACATGACCAGAGAAATTGAAAGCTAATAGAACACTGGCACAATAAGTTAAGACTATTTATTCAAGGTGGTCACCATCTCTGGCTTCAAATTAATTCCTAGTAAATGTGAAGCTAGTGGAAAGTTCCACAGATCCACAATTTTAAGGTGAACAGTATAGGTGATTGGGGGTCAGGAAAAGCCTTGCATTTATATAGTGCCTTTCACTACCTTGCAACATCTCAGTGCTTTACAGCCAGTGAAGTACATTTAAGGCACATTGTTGGGCAAAATAGAGGGCCATTGTATTTGGCAGGTCACATATTTCAGGAATACACGAGCACTGTTTCTGAAAAGTATGAAGCAGCGCTTTCATTGGATTTGGTGCTACCAAAATATATTTGCTTTGATCTCCTGGTTGGATTTTTTTTGAGCTGACAACTCCTGCACACTCGGTCATCAAACCATCCACTTTTGAGTGCAATGTTGCATGCACAAATTATACCAATATAAAGGATTGTCTGAACTGTGGTATAACTGGCTTGTAACCACAGACTCCAATCATTGCTAAAGGCTAGCTCGCCTGGGCAAGCTGTGAATCAAATTGAGAACGACTGCTACATAATTTGACCAATACGCACATGTGGGTTTTTTGTTTTAACCGTCTAAATTATTCACAGTAACATGATTAAATGTAACCATTGAATTGTCTAAGCTTTCATTTAAAGGTTTTACTCGAAGGCCTTTGCCTCTCCTAAAACCCTGGGCTTGGATGTGTTTTTTTTCTTCTCCTACCTCTGAGCTGAATTTGGATTAGAGCCTGAGCATGTATATTGTACCAATTTGACAAGATGTAGCTGTACTGATGTAATATTTTTCTTCAGCTTTATGGAATTTCTGCAAGGTTTTCAAAATTTAAGAAAAGCTAGAGGGCACAACAATTGGGTAAAATTCATATTTTATGTTTAAACTGAGGCTGTGAGGCAAGAGATTACTTGTTTAATATCAATTCTAGTGCATATAACAGTACAATTCCTCATTTGTAATTGAATTTAACAAAATTAGCTAAACCTTGAAGCAAACAGCCTCATTTTTACAGGAAATGTAAAATATTCTAATTGCCAACAGTTGGACTTTCCTCAATTTAACTTGCCTAATTCAAAAACAAGAATTTTAAAAACCTTTTTCTCTGTAGAGGTACTGCTAGGAGGGTGTAATTAGTGACAAGTGTGCAAAGCTACTTTCCATTATACAGGAAACGTTTTTATCCGGGACCGATGTGGTGCCGATTCATCAAAAATTCCGGATAACCGAGCGCTATAGTAAAAGATATGGAGAGCTGAGCGCTCCGTATAAAGCAACAAACCATGTTGCTTAGCAACAGGTTCAGAACTGGCCACAAGTTCCAATCGTCTCTGTAGCTTAGCAACAGCTGCAGCCACACCCTTGCACAGCAACAGATCAAGGAAGGCAAGTAATATGAAGTATGAACCTACTCCTGAATTTTGCCGGTTAACCGAGATTTCCGGTTATTTAGGTGCCGGTAAATCGAAAGTTTCCTGTAAATGGGGATCATGGTCCTCCTATGATGGAAATATAAAATGAGCAGACTGCATGACTTTAAAATAAGGACTGAATTACATTTCTACCCAGTTATCCTCATCCTCTAACCCCACTACACTTGGAGTGGAACACCACAGGTGGTCAACTAGTAATGCATTAAGTCTTGCATATGCTCTCTTCCTGTCAAGTAATAATTACCGCCTGTTGTATTTTTGTCGGTTAAACTTCATTTTTATTTGAGCCTCCAAACCTGGTGGGGCTGTTAATTTGCTTCGGAGACCTTCCAGCTGTGTGTCTGAGTCACATGACCTACCTTAGAGCTTGTAAAAGCAGGCCTATGGTTTTTGTAGGTTCAAGAAAAAGGGCTTGGCATCTAGGCTTACAGTCAACATTGGGTCTGATTATGGCATTGGGATGTTATGTAAATTGTATAACTTTTTAAATAAGACTTTTCCTCGTCAATGTTGGGGCAACACTTTATTAGTTTTAAAAACAGGTCCCCCCACTCCACTAATCCGACTCCCTCCTGAATGTTTTTCAAAAAGTACCAAAATTAGGGCTATATTGTTTAAATGAGTGTAAATGGCAGAGTAATGTTTACAGAAGGCATTCAGTGATTTGTAACTTTTCACATAGGCAAAACCATTATAAATGTGGACATAGGAACTTGCAATGGGGAGGGAAGAAGCTGACAATGAACCATAACCAAGTCAAGTTGTACACATGCATGCAGCTGTAAAACTTCTAATTGGCCCAGATTTTGCTGGAGTGGGGCATCTTGTGTGCATTGCATTTTTTTCTTCACCCTTCCGCTCCCATTAATTTTGTGTGGCAAATTGCTGGAAGTGCAAGTTGATGGCACATCTAGGTCAAGTTATGATTTGTAAAATGAGAAAATAAGAAAATAGTCAAGATGCAGTAGCATTGATAGCAAAAGTAAGCAAATTCATGTACAACATCTTGTGCACTTCATACCTAAAGGGTGCTCTCATCCAATGGCATAGTAGCATAGAACTGCATGGACCATGTGCATTGATGTTGCCTTGTGCAGATAGAACAGCACAAGGAATTGGGCATTTCAGTGCAGGACAAGAATATGAATGTAAGAAGTCACAACACCAGGTTATAGTCCAACAGCTTTATTTGAAATCACAAGCTTTTGGAGTGCTGCTCCTTCGTCAGGTGAAGTGGAGAGATGCGTATAGACACAGCATATATAGTCGGAGAATACTGCCAGATGATTACAGGTAATCTTTCTAACTGCCCTTTCTCGCACCCCGGCAGAGAGATAATCACAGCAATCAAAGGTGTGAATGCTGTGATTATCTCTGCCGAGGTGTGAGAAAGGGCAGTTAGAAAGATTACCTGTAATCATCTGGCAGTATTCTGACTATATATGCTGTGTCTATATGCATCTCTCCACTTCACCTGACGAAGGAGCAGTGCTCCGAAAGCTTGTGATTTCAAATAAAGCTGTTGGACTATAACCTGATGTGTGACTTCTCACATTTGTCCACTCCAGTCCAACACCGGCATCTCCACACCAAAAATATGAATGCATGAGAATTTACAATGACTTACTGGTGCTTTCTGCTCTTATTCATTCCTTGAACCCAACACTATCAAATCCACATGATTCCAATTGCCAGTTCTATTGCATACAGTTCCTACAACCTATCTAGTATGTGTCTCAACTGTTATCTATATCCTGGGCTCTAAGAATGAGAAAAGTAACTATAGTTAAAATGTAGTATTCTAGGCCCCTGCTTAACACTTTACATCCATTCACATAATTGTAGAATTAGATCTCATAATACACAATATTCATAAGTATAATTTGTTTTGATAACTGAGTCATAAGAATATATTGTACATTAGATGGTATTTTGTCTCCCTTGAGCAGTGCCATAAGAGATTGGTGTATATAATTTTGCTTCTCTTGTGCAGTCATCTCACCTGGCACGTGTCACTTTGGCATAGACTGATGTGCGAGTTTCTTCCAGCTGATAAGTTTCATTTGCAAATCAAACCTCCCTTGAAGTGACAAATCTACCACATCTGTCAATGGTTTTTCAAATACAAATCAGGAATATGTTGATGCTACTTTTTTTTGCACTTGAAGCCTGGAACAAGGTCTCTAGTATTCAAACTTCAGAAGCCAAGGAGAATTGCACTCTACAACCAGTAGCTGAAATAAATTGTAAGTTCTCTTCATTCCCTGCTTTATTCTATAAATTTCTCTGGATATCTAGGCAAGAGAAACACTGAGGCCTAAAAGCCAAAATTACCTACTGGGTCACTTCTCAAGTATGCAATGGGGTTAGGGAGCACCTCTACATAGATCATTAAAATGTCATGAACAGCTACAGAAAATAATCGAAAAGGCTAATGGAATGCTGGCTTTTATATCCAGAGGACTAGAATACAAGGGGTAGAAGTCATGCTTCAGCTATACAAAGCCTGGGTTAGACTGCACCTGGAGTACTGAGCATAGTTCAGGGCAGCACACCTTAGCAACAATATATTGGTCTTGGAGGGAGTGCAATGTAGGTTTACCAGAATGATAGCTGGATTCCAAGGGCTAAATTAGGAGGAGAGATTGCACAAACTAGGTCACCATCCTGAGTCCTGACTTCGATATGTATTTCTGTTCCTTTGTTGTCGCTCGATCAAAATGCTGGAATACCATTGTGGCAGCATCACCGCCACAAGGGCTATAATGGTTCATCAACAACGACTTGCATTTATATAGCACTTTTAACATGATAAAATGTCCCAAGGTGCTTCACAAAAAAAATTGACAGCCATATAAGGGGATGTTAGGGCAGATGACCAAATCTTGGTTGAAGAGGTAGGGCTTGAGCATCTTAAAGGAGAAAAGAGAAGTAGAGGCAGAGAGATTTAGTGAGGGAATTCCAGAGCTTAGGAGCTAGGCAGCTGAAGGCACAACCGCCAATGGTGGCGCATTTAAAATCAGGGATGTTCAAAAGTCCAGAATAGGGGGATTATAGGGCTGGAGGAGATTACAGAGATAAGGAGGGGTGAGGCCGTGGAGGGATTTGAAAACAAGGATGACAATTTTTAAATTGAGGCATTGCTTATCTGGGATCCAATGGAGATGGGTGAGTAGGACTTGGTGCGAGCTAGTAGACAGGCAACAGAATTTTGGATGACCAAGTTTATGGAGGGTAGAACTAGAAAGGCTGGCCAGTATTGCATTGGAATAGTCAAGTCTAGAGGTGATAAAGGCCTGGAGGAGGGTTTCAGCAGCAGATAAGTTAATGGCGGAGATGGGCAATATTACAAAGGTGGAAATGGGCAGTCTTAGTGATAGTACGAATGAGGTAGTGAGCTCAATTCATGATCAAATGACACCAAGGTTGCTGGGGAGAGTGATCGAATCAATGGAAAGGGAATGGAGTTGGTGGTGTGAACCGAAGACAATGCCTTCAGTCTTCCTGATATTTAATTGAAGGAAATTTTTACTCATCCAGTGCTGGATGTTGGACAAGCAGTCTGACAGTATAGAGACGGTGGAGGGTACAAGAGAGGTGGAGGAGAGATAGACTGGGTATCATCAGTGTACATGTGAAAACTCGTATTGTGTTGCCAGATGATGTCACTGAGGGCCAGCATGTAGATGAGAAATAGGGGGCCAAGGATAGATCCATGGGTGACACCAGAGGTTAACAGTGCGAGATTGGGAAGAGAAGCCATTGCAGGTGATTCTATGGTTATGGTTAGAAAGATAGGAATTAAACCAGGTGAGTGCAGTCCCATCCAGCTTGATGACAGTGGAGAGGTGTTGGGAGCAGAATTTTGTGGTCAACCATGTCAAAGGCTCCAGAAGGACGAGAAGGGATAGATTACCTTTGTCACAGTCAATTTGGATGTAATTTGTAACCTTGGTAAGAGCAGTTTCAGTACTGTGGCAGGGGCGGAAGCCTGATTGGAGGGATTCAAACAAGATGGGCACGGATTTGGGAGGTGACAACATGTTCAAGAACTTTGGAGAGGAAAAGGAGGTTGGAGATGGGGCGATAGTTTGCAAGGATGGAGGGGTTGAGGTTTTTTTGAGGAGAGGTGATGATGGCAGATTTGAAGGAAGGGACAATACCGCAGGAGCGAGAACCGTTAACAATATCCGCTAACAAGAAGAAAGCCCACTCCCACTGTCAGGTCCTTGGAATAACGGGAAGGACAATAAATGAGGCCTTTTTTCCAAGATGGCTCCTGGGCTCGCAGCACCTTACTGAGCTACTCTTCAACTGTATCCTTGGTCATCCATTGCCATCCTTTGCCCAGTCTTCCCCCACTCTCCTTTTTTCCATTGCTTAAGATACTCTGGCTCTGATAGTGAAGGCATTTCAGCCCAAATTACAAGTTTAAAGCTACCCCTGCAGCTTCCACTGCCCATTCCCTGACCCTGCGTGTCTTTGTTCTCACTGAGCTCTTGCAGCTGCTGGATCTCTGCTGAAATTGACTTCCATCACCTGGATTTCTCTGCCAACAAGACTACGCTGCTCTACTGACTACACCATTTGACTCAGCTGCTGTGACTGCTCTGCTTCTCAGTCACTTCAAGTCTTGAGCTACTGAATTTTCAAATTGGTTTCCAATCTCCTGGACTTCTCTGGACATCTAGACTATGCTTCTGCTTTGAACCACACTGGATTACACTGTAAGAGTTACCTGCTGTGTCTCTATCTCTGCTGCTATAAGATTTTTTTTTAAATAACCTTTAAACTGCGTCTGCGTCTCTGCCGCTATGTCAGAGCAATGTCCTAGGCCCAATCATCTTTGGCTGCTTCATCAATGACCTTCCCTCTATCATAAGGTCAGAAATGGGGATGTTCGCTGATGATTGCAGTGTTCAGTTCCATTCGCAACTCCTCAGATAATGAAGCAGTCCATGCCCGAATGCAGCAAGACCTGGATGACATTCAGGCTTGGGCTGATAAGTGGCAAGTAACATTCGTGCCACACAAGTGTCAGGCAATGACTATCTCCAATAAGTGAGAGTCTAATGACCACCCCTTGACATTGAATGGTATTACCATCACCAAATCCCCCACCATCAATATCCTGGGGTCACCATTGACCAGAAACTTAACACGACCAGCCACATAAATACTGTGGCAACAAGAGCAGGTCAGAGGCTAGGTATTCTGCGGCGAGTGTCTCACCTCCTGACTCCCCAAAGCCTTTCCATCATCTACAAGGCACAAGTCAGGAATGTGATGGAATACTCTCCACTTGCCTTGATGAGTGCAGTTCCAACAACACTCAAGAAGCTCGACACCATCCAAGTCAAGGCAGCCCACTTGATTGACACCCCATCCACCACCTTAAAACATTCACTCCCTCCACCACTGGTGTACCGTGGCTGCAGTGTGTACCATCTACAAGATGCACTGCAGCAACTCGCCAAGGCTTCTTTGGCAGCACCTCCCAAACCCGTGACCTCTACTACCTAGAAGGACAAGGACAGCAGGCACATGGGAACACCATCACCTGCAAGTTCCCCTCCAAGATACACACCATCCTGACTTAGAAATATATCGTTGTTCCTTCATTGTCGCTGGGTTAAAATCCTGGAACTCCCTCCCTAATAGTACTATGGGAGTACCTTCACCACAAGGACTGCAGCCAGCGGTTCAATAAATGCTGGCCTTGCCAGTGACGCCTACATCCCAGGAATGAATAAAAAACCAGTAGAACCAATTTTTTTTCAGCTTTGTTTACTTCTAGCTAGCAGCTGCTGTTTCACTTGCTGTTCAGTGACTCATTCGACTGGTTTTCAGCTTTGCTGGTCGCTGGCTTGTGGTTTTACTTTTTCTCCGCCGCTTTGCTCTATGGTGATCTCCGACTTGCGTCAATTTTGCCATCATCTTTCTGCACCACCACCGAAACTCATTCCTATGGCAACAACTTCCATCCTCGAACTCTCTACCCTTCAAATAGCTTCTGGACTTCACTCGCCTGCTTTGGACAGTGGTTCGTCGATGCTCCATCCTGCTTACGTCGGCTTTGCCCCTCCATGGAACCTTTGACTTTGACCCTGGTCTCCCTACTATTGTCTCCAACCTATTCCCTGCTACCAGGAAATACGTATCCCATTAATTACTACATAACCAGGCCTATGTAACCTGAGCTTTTCCCTGTGTCCATTCGCATGCACATTTTGGCTGCCGCTTCAGACCCGAGCCGTTAATTTCTTTTTCCACTTTTTCTCCCCCTTTTCCTTTTCTCTCTAACCCTCCCTGACCGCTCTGTTCTGTCATCATGTCTCCTTTCATCTCTCCTCTCTCGGACACTCTGCCCTCCGAAATCCCTACCCCAAACCTTCATTACTCTTTGACTTTCCTACTCTCCTGCCACTGTCCTAGGCTTGACACCCTCTTAGATAAGCCTACAGCTTCGCTCTGTGCCTCTCTTGACGTCCTACGAAGGGCCCATCGAGGCACTCGTTGCTGCCTCCTTACGAGCAGCAACCCCAACTGTCCAATCCTACTCTCTCACTGACCTTCCCGCCCAGCGCGCCCACTGTGGGCTCATCTTGCCAATCTCCTCCCCGTCCAACTCACCTCTCCCAGCACTGACCCTGTGGACACTGGCAGTGGGTCAGCCATCACCGACCCTCTCCGCATTTCCCTCCAGAATGTCCGTTCACTTGCGAACAAGGCCTTTGCCATCCATGAGCTTATCGTGGATGATTGCATCGACATCATGGCCCTGATGGAAACTTGGTTGAGGGATGATGACACCTTACCCTTAAATGAAGCCTTCCCGCCTGGCTATACCTTCCACCACTTGCCCCGCTCAGAGTGCCGTGGTGGCGGTGTGGCTCTCATCACCAAATCAAACCTTGATCTGTCCCCCTACTCCTCCGGCACTTTCTCCTCCTTTGAGCATTTCACCTTATTCCACCCCCTCACCTCTCATTTAAAATTCTCGTTCTCTACCGCCCACCCAAGTACCATAAAAATGTTATTACCGAGATATCTTCACTGCTTTCCTCCCTCAGCCTCTACACCAAGTGACTTCTCATCCTCGGTGATTTCAACCTCCATCTCAATTCATCATGCTCTTTCTCCTCTGAGTTCACTAGCCTCCTATCCTCCCTTAATCTCTCCCTCCATATAAATTCCCCAACCCATATTCACGGCCAGCCCCTTGACCGTGCCATCTCCTGGCCTTGCTACTCCCATCGTGTCAGTCGCAGATAAGGTCATCTCTGATCACTTCCTTGTATTGCTCGCCACCCACATCCCCCTTTCCCGCCCCTTACCTCTCCCCCACCTTACTTCCTGCAGTCTCCACCCCATAAAAAAATTCTCCCCCAACTCTCTTACAACTGCGCTTACGAAATCCCAACTGTCCAGCCTTTGGCCCTCCACCACAACATTTCTGCAGCTACCGATCTGCTCAACCACACCCTCACCACCAACTTTGGTGCCCTAGTCCCTATTAAAACAATTACTCTCTCTCATCCTGGACGTTCCTCATTACGGCCCTCCAAGGGAAGCAGACTTGAATGGATATGGCGGAAACACTGGTTTAGCCATTCACCGCCAGATCTGGCTGGACCACATAAAGCATTATCGGGTCCTGCTCTCGTCTGCCAAAATTGCTCACTATTCCAGAATCATCCTTCTCCATCATTCTCCAATGCCTCTCCACAGTCATCCAGCTGAGTGCGACTGCACTCACCATTCTTATCTATCTAATCGTAGCCAGAGAATCACCTGCAATGGCTTCTCTTCCTGCTCCTGCATCGTTACCTCTGGTGTCCCCCAAGGATCTATCCTTGGCCCTCTCCTATTCCTCATCTATATGCTGCCCCTTGGCGACATCATCCAAAAACACAGCATAAGTTTCCACATGTACGCTGAGGAAATCTACATGATATAAGGGGTTAATTTCAAGTGCTTGCTGGGTAAAAGTTTTCAGACTTGACACTGGGCAAGTGTCGATGTGTAACTAGAGCTATTGTAAGTACTCGGACTGCAGCCAGGAACAGATGTCTACCCACCTAATGAGAATGTAGAAGTGGAATAATTAGTTTCTTTGATGTACCAATGACCTGATAACTTGTGACCGAAAGCAAAGCTTGCCTCCCTTATATATGATTAAAGAGGACCTCCGGTTACACGATTCATGCCCTGTTATAGATTAACGGTTGACTTATGTGTCCAGGATCCTTCTGTCAATATGTTATTTCTACCTGATGATTAATCTAAAATGTATCCTGATAGAGGAACAAAGGGATTTCAATCAAACTTGTTTGTTACACTGTATAAATATAGAACGTTTACACTGTATCATTGGAATAGTAGCCTCACCCCTTGAGTGGAGGTACTGATTCCCCTTGCAAGAGAAGTTAAATAAAAGGCCTGTCCGTCTGACGAATCCAAGTGTGTATTGAGTCATTACCCAGAGCTAAGAAGTAAGGCACTTCTACAATTTGGAGGTTCCACCGAGATGGCTTGCTGTACCAATTGGTGAGTTAACAGACGCCGAGTACGTTGCTCGGTTGGGAAAATCCCATCGGCCGAAGGTGGTGTTTTGCCACATTTTTGGGACTTTCCCTGCCATAAGCATAGCTGCGCACAGTCTGTTTATTCCATTGGACAGCACTGCCATCGGGTAATTGACTCACAAGGTTCGGGGGTTAAACTGCCGTTGTGACTGCTTCCCTTTCAGAAACGGAACAGAGGACCAGCCATGAGGCGCTGACGCCCCGCGAACAGGATCGTGCAGAAAAGGACTGTAGGAAGCGCTGAAATAAAGGTACCAGAGAGAGAAGGTTAAGTCAGGAATTTGATTAACTAAGGAGCTAGCGATTTATTGGAAATTGAACTAGCAAGGTTCCAGCTTGCTGAGAGAGAAGGTTAAGTCAGGAATTTGATTAACTAAGGAGCTAGCGATTTACTGGAAATTGAACTAGCAAGGTTCCAGCTTGAAGTTAGCTGGGACAAATTGAAGGCCCTTTTTGCTAAAGATTTGGCTAAAGGGAGTAGGGTAGAAGGAGAGAAGAGCTTGAAGTTAGCTGGGACAAATTGAAGGCCCTTTTTGCTAAAGATTTGGCTAAAGGGAATATGGTAAAAGGAGAGAAGAGTGGGCGATTGTCTGAAACACAGTGTCAATGTTTAATGTTTATGAGAGTGAGTATTTAACTACTTGTTATTATCAATCAACTTTGCAGCTTTGTCCAGTAAGGCTGCATAGGTTGGGGATTTAGTAACACTTTGGTTGTTGTTTAACAAGTGTATTGTTTATTGTTATATGTATTAATGTTTAGTCATGTCTGATCTGTAGAGGCGTCCCACGCAGATCATAGAGTGTTACGGAATTGTTGTATGTTTTAACTAAAATATTTAAGCTGAAAAAAAACTGCAGAAGGGGTTGGAAAAGACCCAAGCCGGGGAAGTGAGTCCCGCGGCGGAATGTATGGTTGAGAAAATAGTGATGTCTTTTACATGATCCACTAAGCTATTGTGGATTCAGTATTTTCCCCAGTTAGAAATACCTTCCACGAGGGTTGAGAACCCTCGAGTTTTATACGTATGTATAGTTTATTAATCTGATCTGTAGGGGCGTACAACGCAGATCATGGATTGTCACGGGAGTTTAGATTGTTTTAAGTGAACCATTTAAGCTGCTAAAATGAGTGCTAGTGCCAGTAAGCCACCCGAGAAAGGCACGCCAGCAGCCTTTATGTTAAAGAACTGGTCAATCATCCATTGATCACCTACCAAATTGGTCCAAATGGACTGTAAATAAGACTAGACCCTTTCCCTCAGATAGTCATTTAACATAGAAAGAATTACTTGCCTCGAGAAATGTTTAACGGACGAGAGAGAAATAGAGAACAGCCAGATAAAAAGACTGCCTCTATGTTTGTTGAGTCAGAAAAAAAAATTACCCCGAAGAAACACCTTTCTCCTCTATTATGGTAGGATAACAAGGTAACTATAGAAGGATGAATAGAGGGGAATATAGAGGAAGACGTGGTAGAGTAAGAGGGTATGGACGATCTGGTAATTGTTACAATTGCGGACAACCCGGACATTGGGCAAACCAATGCCCTGTGAAAAATCGTCAGAACAAAACCTCCAATAATGGACCTCCGTTAGAGAATAAAGGTCCTAATTTCACTGTCCATAACCCTTTTTCGGACCAGTCAGGAGGTTACCCTACAAACGGACAGGGATTTAGGAGAAATAGAGATCAGAATTACTGACTGACACCAGCAGCCCCAGGCGCCACAGACCACCAAATGCCCGTTGTTTCTTTAAATTCACACAGCGAACTTGAAATTAAAATGCAAATAGCTGGGAGACCTATGTCATTTTAGTAGATACAGGAGCAACCTTTTCGGTGTTAGGGAAAGGATATTCTGAAGGAATGCCTATTAATGGGAAAAAGACTCCGATAGCTGGATTGGCTGGAATACTACAATGCTTGAATCAATTGACTCCCCTCACAGTAAAAGTAGAAGAATTTGAGGAAGAACACTCCTTTCTGTTATCAGGAGATGTCTCTATGAATTTATGTGGAAGAGACTTGCTGTGCAAAATGAATGCTACAATCATTTGCTCCGCATCAGGAGTAACAGTAGAAATCCAAGTAGATAAGGCATATGCGTACCCAGTAACAGAAATAAAACACCCTGTTCTTTACGCATGGGAAATTGCCGACCCAAGTTTGAGTCCCAAACTTGTCAGTCTGTTAGGAGCGTGGGGATTCATTACAAGCTCCATAAAACAATACCAGGAATCCCTGAAACTAGGGAAATGGCATCCAAAATTGCACTGCACGGCCTGCTATGACAAAACAGGACAAGATTATCAGCCGTTTTTTTAATTTAAAATACCTCCTAACTATTAGACTGCACAGCCCTATAAAGTTACAATTAATCCAGCTGCACCATTACCCAAAAGGTCACAGTATCCATTGTCAGAGAAAGCAGAAAAAGGAATTGAGCCAGTGATGGAATCATTGTTAAAACAGGGAGTTAACGCCGGATAGAATAAAGGTCGTTTGCAACACATCGTTGCCAAAAACTAAAAGAGAAATGAAGCATTTTCTAGGAATGACTGGCTATTGTAGACAATGGATATTGAACTATTCAGAAATAACCAGACATGAGCATGACAAATTTGGAAAATTCGCGGTTACCTGACTTCCTCGGGAACCCAGATTAAAAATGCACAAGAAGTGCAAAATCTTTTACTAGCTATTCAGAGACGTAAACAGATTGCAATTATTAAGTGCCAAGCGCACATGGGGCATTTGGACAAGGTTGCGCTTGGAAACGCTGCTGCAGATAGCGCTGCTAAGTCAGTAGCTATATCAAGTACTGAACGACAAGTTTCAGCCTTCCCTGTTAGGGAAAAGCCAGAGATACCGCAGCCCCCGTCCTTAGATGATGTGCTGACCCATCAAGATAGGGCCAGTTCTGATGAAGTAAAGGAATGGGTTGTTAATCATTGTTTTAAAAAACACTGACGGCTTATGGGTTCATCATGACGGCCGCATGGTGGCACCCAAATCATTACTATCACCAATTGCCCGATGTGTTCATAAATTCACCCATGCGGGCAAAAGGGGGATGGCGGACTATATCCTTAAGACCTGGTATGCACCAGGAATCTCAAAATTGGCAAAACAAATATGTGAAAATTGTACTATCTGCCAGACCATAAATGCAGGGAAAATAAAGAAGGTACAGCCCGCATCCCACCCAAACCCCATGGGCCCTTTTGTACACTTGCAAATGGATTTTATTGAACTACCTGTGTGTATGAGCTTTAAATATGTATTAGTTATTGTTGATATGTTTTCAAGATGGATTGAAGCGTTTCCTTGTAGAAAGAATGACGCTACTACTGTTGCTAAATGTTTATTGAAGGACATTGTACCTCGCTTTGGGATACCAGCAAAACTGTCAAGTGACAATGGGTCCCATTTTACGGGAACAGTGATTAAGGAACTATGCAAAGCTTTACAGATTAACCAGCACCTTCATTGTAGTTATCATCCACAGTCGGCTGGACTAGTGGAAAGATATAACGGGATGCTGAAAAACAAGCTTGCAAAACTGTGTAAAGAAACTGGACTTAAATGGGTTGATTTGTTACCCATAGCTTTAATGACAATGCGGTCTGCTACCAACAGAATTACAGGATTGTCGCCTCACGAGATCGTCATGGGAAGACCACAAAGATTGCCTTTTTCGGCACCTTTAACAGCTAAACAAATGGACATTCATAAAATGGAGGAAGATATGTTGAGTTATTGCATTGCACTAACCAAATGCATTTCTAGTTTCCATCAACAGGTGAAGGAAGCCCAGGTCGATCCCGCTGAAGGAAAGTGCCATACTTTCGAGCCAGGAGATAACGTTTACATAAAAATCTTCAAACGAAAGAATGGCCTTCAACCCAGATTTGAGGGACCCTTCCAAGTACTCCTGACCACAAACACCGCTGTAAAAGTAAAGGAGCGACCAACATGGATACACGCGTCCCATTGTAAGAAGGCATCAGTCTAAGACAATACACTACCAAGATGAACTGGATTTGGACTCTGATGAGATTGTTCCTTTTGTTAACGATAATTGAAACTGCCATATGGATTTACCCAGATCCTCTGAAAGGCAAACCATGTATAGAAGAATGTGTACTTTTAACCAAAAATCTCTTTTATGTTATATGCTATAATGAGACCATGAAAGTTCAGCTTCAGGATCACACTATGCAGGTACCCCCGTATCAACCCCTGAGTCTTAGGATTAGGCAGAATAAGATAGTAGAAGAAGATAGTGGACAGAAGCTTGATAAGCTATGGGTCACATGCCGTGATACTGTATTACCAAGTGACAAAACTGCGAATGGAGGGGTTATCTGCAATGGTAATTCAAGGGGAGGACTGGCCCTGACAGCTAAGTCAATGTTTTGTGATAATCCTTTTCATAACTATCATCAAGTTATCTGTACGCTAAAAGACAGAACCTTGCCAAATGCTGGATATGCAGCCACATCCCTGTGCATGCAGAGGGTGGAATACCTCTAAGGCCCATTCCCTTCGAGATAGAAGAGATGGTAGGGTGGTTATTACAGTCTAATACCACCTGGAATAAGGAGGCAGCCAGTACATTTCAGACCCAAAATAGTTTAAACCCAGATCAGTTGGAAAATGAATGGAAAAATGCAGGATACAACCTTATAAAATTTGAAGGGTGGTTTCATCCCCAATATGATAATCGAAGGAATCCAGAGAGTCTATTAGTGCATACCCTTGGTTACCACAAAATTGGACTGGGTCATGTTATTTGGGATATGTAGTGCCCTATATACATCATATTTCATCTTTGGATAGCCACCCTGGGACACGAGTAAAACGAGCCATTACAGAAACTGAAAGGTTCTTTGCTATAGCATTTCCCTGGTATGGAACAGGGAAGCTGGCAAGAGAATCTATAAACATGGCAGCAGTGCTGGAACAAATAGCCAATGATAAACGCAGAAATGGTGGCTATGCGCACTGTTGCTTTACAAAACCGCATGGCTCTGGACTAATTGTTGGCAAAAGGGGGCACATGTGCAATCATAAAAACCGAATGTTGCACCTATATCCCAGATAGCTCAGAAAATATCACCAACCTGGTAAACCACATAAAGGAGGCTGTAGAGAAACTACGTCAACCTGAACCATGGTCCATGTGGGATTGGATTTCAGGATGGGGAGGAGCACTAGGAAAGCAAATTTTGGAAACCTTAATCGCAATTGTGATGATAATAATTTTAATTAGTTTATTGATTGGTTGTTTAAAATTATTGTGTACAAAAGTCCTTTCCTTATTAACGTCAACTCCTCCAGTACCAATGATGTCTGAATATGAGGATATTAAGGGTGAGACCTTTGATGTAGAGTTTCTTAAACTTAGCGAAATAGATTGTCCTTAGAAAGGACAAAAGGGGGGAATGAGGAAATCTACATGATATAAGGGGTTAATTTCAAGTGCTTGCTGGGTAAAAGTTTTCAGACTTGACACTGGGCAAGTGTCGATGTGTAACTAGAGCTATTGTAAGTACTCGGACTGCAGCCAGGAACAGATGTCTACCCACCTAATGAGAATGTAGAAGTGGAATAATTAGTTTCTTTGATGTACCAATGACCTGATAACTTGTGACCGAAAGCAAAGCTTGCCTCCCTTATATATGATTAAAGAGGACCTCCGGTTACACGATTCATGCCCTGTTATAGATTAACGGTTGACTTATGTGTCCAGGATCCTTCTGTCAATATGTTATTTCTACCTGATGATTAATCTAAAATGTATCCTGATAGAGGAACAAAGGGATTTCAATCAAACTTGTTTGTTACACTGTATAAATATAGAACGTTTACACTGTATCATTGGAATAGTAGCCTCACCCCTTGAGTGGAGGTACTGATTCCCCTTGCAAGAGAAGTTAAATAAAAGGCCTGTCCGTCTGACGAATCCAAGTGTGTATTGAGTCATTACCCAGAGCTAAGAAGTAAGGCACTTCTACAACGCTGATGCCCAACTCTACCTCACCACCACTTCTCTCGACCCCTCCACAGTTTCTATATGTCCAGTTCTTGATGAGCAGAAATTTTCTCCAATTAAATATTGGGAAAACCGAAGCCATTGTTTTCGATCCCCGCCACAAACTCCGTTCCTTAGCCATTGGCTCCATTCCTCTCCCTAACATCTTCTGAGGCTGAACCACACTGTTCGCAACCTTGGTGTCATATGTGACCCTGAAATGAGCTTCTGACCACATATCCACGGCATAACTAAGACCGCCTATTTCCACCTTTTTAAAAAATTTCTTCATGGGATGTGGGCATCACCGACGAGGCCAGTATTTATTGTCCATCCCTAGTTGCCCTTGAGAAGGTGGTGGTGAGCCGCCTTCTTGAACCCCTGCAGGCCATGAGGTGAAGGTACACCCATAATGCTGTTCAGGAGGGGGTTCCAGAATGTTGAGCCAGCAACGATGAAGGAATGGCGATATACTTCCAAGTCAGGATGGTGTGTGACCTGGAGAGGAACTTGGAGGTGGTGGTGTTCCCATGCGCCTGCTGCCCTTGTCCTTCTAGGTGGTAGAGCTTGCGGGTTGGGAGGTGCTGCCGAAGAAGACTTGGCGAGTTGTTGCAGTGCATGTGCATGGTACATACTGCAGACATGGTGCGCCAGTGATGGAGTGAGTGAATGCTTAAAGTGGTGGGTGGGATGCTTTGTCCAGGGTGATGTCAAGCTTCTTGAGTGCTGTTGGAGTTGCACTCATCCAGGCAAGTGGAGAGTATTCCATCACACTCCTGACTTGTACCTTGTAGATGGTGGAAAGACTTTGGGGAGTCAGGAGGTGAGACACTCACTGCAGAATACCCAACCTCTGGCCTGCGCTTGTTGCCACAGTATTTATGTGGCTAGTCCAGTTAAGTCAATGGTAACCCCCAGGATATTGATGGTGGATTCGGCGATGGTAATGCTGTTGAATGTCATGGGGCGGTGGTTAGATGCTCGCTTTTTGGAGATAGTCATTGCCTAGCACTTGTGTGGTGCGAATGTTACCTGCCACTTATCAGCCCAAGCCTGAATGTCATCCAGCTCTTGCTGCATACGGGGATGGATTGCTTTATTATCTGAGGATTTGCGAATGGCACTGAACACTGTGCAGTCATCAGCAAACATCCCCACTCCTGACCTTATGATGGAGGGAAGGTCATTGATGAAGCAGCTGAAGATGGTAACATCGCCTGTCTCCACCCTCGCCTCAGCTCACCGCTGCTGAGAACCTCATCCATGCCTTTGTTACCTCTAGACTTGACTATTCTAATGCACTCCTGGCCGACCTCTCACCTTGCAACCTCCGTAAACTTGAGATCATCCAAAACTCAGTTGCTTGTATCCTAACTCGCACCAAGTCCCATTCACCCATCACCCCTGTGCTTGCTGACTTACATTGGCTCCCGGTTAAGCAACGCCTCGATTTCAAAATTCTCATCCTTATTTTCAAATCACTCCTTGGCCTTGCCCCTCCCTATCTCTGTAATCTCCACCAGCCCCACAACCCCACGTGATATCTGCGCTCCTCTAATTCTGCCCTCTTGAGCATCCCTGATTATAATCGTTCAACCATTGGTGGTCGTGCCTTCTGTTGCCTAGGCCCCGAGCTCTGGAATTCCCTCCCTAAACCTCTCTGCTGCTCTTTCCTCCTTTAAGATGCGCCTTAAAACCTACCTCTTTGACCAAGTTTTTGGTCACCTGCCCTAATTTCTCGTGGCTCGGTGTCATTGTTTTTTCTTATAATACTCCTGTGAAGCGCCTTGGGACGTTTTACTACGTTAAAGGCGCTATATAAATACAAGTTGTTGTTGTAAAACAAGAACCACTGAAGTGAACTTCAAATCAATGATACAGCTGCCATATTCTCTGTAATATCTTAGATCATTTTTTTCAAGTCCAGAATATGCAACAACAAAAAATTCAGAAGAAAATTGTCAGGTTTTTCCCAACATATCCCTTGGACGTTGAATGCAGGCTTCACTGCATTGACTGACGCCTAGTTGTTTACATTACAGATCACCTTGCAGGAAAAATGGTTATGTAATATTAACTAAATTTGTCCTGTTTATACTGCAAGATTTGTGAATACACAGTTACTGCATTCACACTTTATCATTCTGGCTATGAGCCTTCCTTGATGTGAGAAGAGGATGGGTGGGGGGGTGGTGAAATCCATACAAGCTAGAAATGTTGATAAACCCCTCCTGAGGTGGGTCAATATCTCTGGAGACACGCTACCTCATTTACATTGTATAGCAATATAAATGGGATAGTAGCTCCGTTGTGTGCTACTGTGACAAATCCATAGGGATAATTTGAACCCAGCCTGACCAGCAGGCAAAGTGATGGGATCAGATCAGCATCCATTTTACACCCTGCCCAATTTTACTTTCCCACTGGGCAGGTTAGGTTAAAGTTACCACCCAAGTTTCAACTTAACATCTAGACAATTTCTCATTTGTTAACTGAAGTTCCTGGGTTATCTAGCCATTATGTATAGTCGGGTGGATACAAAAACTCTTGCTTGGGGTTGTTTACATGGTCAATGTCCAAGAATTCCCATTCAGTCAACATTGCTGAAATAGATTAACTGGTCATTATCTCATTGCTGTTGGTGGGAGCTTGTTGTGCGCAAATTGATTGCCATGTTTCCTATATTACAACAATGACGACACTTCAAAAGTACTTCATTGGTTTTAAAGTGCTTTGGAACATCCAGAGGTCGTGAACGATGCTATATAAATTCAAGTCAGTCTTTAACTGTATGACGGGTGGGTGAGTTGTCATGCTGTTAGTTATTGGTTCAGGATTCTCGGGAAGATTCACTGGAATCAAGACCTAAAATTACTGACCTCAAATCTTTCCGACATTAACCTTGGTATGTTTCTGATTAATATATCAAGGGTAACTATGGTATTTCTCATGATTTCAATAAAATTTATGATCCACACTTCTGCTCCACTTTTCTCCTGTTAGTTAACTTTAAGATAACTCCATTGCAAATCCACAGTCTGATCTGGAGGAGAGGAGAGTAAACACCAAGGAAAGATTGCAGCCTGACGCTGCAATAATTTGTGGGAATGGGGAAATGTAAGGCTTTTCCAAGGCTACAGTAAGCAAAAACTCCTGAACATTGTTCCTTAGTCTCCACTGACGTTTGTTGGATTTAATCTGACACATGCAAGGAATAAATTATATATAGAAAAAGAATAAATATAATGTAGGAAATTGACTTTTTCATGTAGAGATTATTTCACGCGCATTTCAAAGATACAAATATAAACACCATCAATATTCATTAAGTACTAATCTAAAAATGTTTTATTCAAATTATATTCTACTGAACTCAAAAGTAAGGTGATACACACTGATGGATTCACTACACTATACTAATATATTCTGATATATATTAATGTTTTCAATTTTCTATTTTTAAATGGCCACTTCTTACCTTATTTTGTTGTATATAAATCACTTGAGCAAGCACATTTTTAAAACTGGGTGCTGGTGGAAACAATGAACAGGCAGATGTCTCTAAAACTTAACCCGAGTGGTTGCTGTAAGTTATGGGAATGAAAAAGGTAATTTGGAAATGCAGTCAAGCCCACTTATAAAACTGATAAAAGAATAGAGTTCAAGTCCAGATCATTTTAGAAATTGGGATAAAATTGCATATTAGAAATTCGTTATTTTTAAAAAATTGTGAAATATATACAATGATATTGTAAAATGTATTTATATTTAATATATATCATGTATAGCCTTGGCGTTTCCTCAATGGTGTAAATATGGCATAATGCTGATATTCAGTGCATCAGATTGCGGAAATTCATGCATGTACAACCTTTTATTGTTTAAGCTCAGTATAAGGATTTCTATTGTAAATATGTGCATTATACCACTTAATTTCTTGCTCATCTTTTGTAAAAATAAATGTACTTCATTTAAACTTAAAATATGGTCTGATGTTGTGATGCTTTACCACTTATTGAAGATACAGGATAGATGTTTCGGAGGCATAAGATTTTTTAACTACCAAGTTTTTAATGGAAAGGTTAGCCTGTTATCCTAGACCACATTACTGAAAACGTATCTACATATTAAGGCTATCGAAGATGTTCCTGAGAATCTAAAATTTGGAAGCAGAAAATTCTAGAGCAAGAAAGGCAGAAAAGGCCCCAAATGTAAGAATTATGTCATTTCCAGACATGGGGGGAATAAACTGATGCCCATCTCTGTCTCGTCACCATTTCAGTCAACCCGACGAAGCCAGCATTTTCAGTCCTGCAATAAATTCCTGTCCCATCCTCTCACCAGCTACTCGCTCAAACTGAACCAGAACACGTGAAACCTTGACATTCTGTTCAACCAGAGCTGAGCTTCAAATCCCACATCCCATCAATCAGTGCATATGCTTTCTACATAAAACCGCATATTTTCATCATTGCTCGCCTCCACCTCAGCCCTTCTGACCCTTTTCCACACGTTTTTCTCCTCCTAGATTTGATTTCTGCAATGTCTTCCTTACTCTCCCATCTTCTACCCCCTCGCCCCACCCCCAAAGCTTGTCCAAAACTCAGCTCCATGTATCTTGCCCATCTCCCCTGCCCTTACTGACTTGTATTGGATTCCTGTCCCCCAAGGCATTTAATATAAAATTCTCATTCTTGTCTCTAACTTAATTCCTGGATTCATCCTACCCTATCTCTACAACCTCCTCTAGCCTTGGTTCCCATGCTGCACCCTGTGGTTCTTTGAATCTAGCCTTTTGTGCTTCCCTCTTCCTTTTGTCACACAATGTGTGGCAGAGATTGGCCCTACTCTCAAACTCTCTCCTAAATACATCATTGCCTCTCCACTTCTCTCTAATTTTTAAAAATCTTCTCTTGACCAAGCTTTTTGTCACCCCTCCTGATCTTTCCCTCCATGGTTTAATGTCTGTTCTCTTACTCCTTGTACAGCTCCTTGGAATGAATTCTATGTTAAAAGTGCTATATAAATGTAAATTATTGTTGCTTCTGACTTGATAACACAAGTTCTTAGGGTAAATTGAAGATGTTACAGAAAATTTAGGACCATAGTTAAGAGAACTGGGATTAAAAATTGATACATTAGCATTGTGAATGATAAAATACATTAATATTTTTTTTAAATACATTAATATTAAAAAAGAAAAGCGCCTTTCCTGTCCTCAGGGTATCCTAAATTGCTTTGCAGCCAATGAATTACTTTTCAAGTGCAGTCGCTATTACGTAGGCAAATACAAACCAATTTGCACACAGCAACATCCCACAAACAGCAAATATGATAAATAACCAGTTCATCTGTTTTGGTGGCATTGGTTGAGAAATAAATGTCGGCCAGAACCCAGAAGTCCCTTGTTCTTCCTATAATGCCATGGGATCTTTTACATCTATCTGAACAGGCAGATATTTTGATGTCTCATCTGAAAGATGGTGCACCAGACACAGCAGCATTTTGTCATTACAGCACAGATTAGGTTTCGTTCTTGGGCCTAGGTTATGTGCTCAGATCCTAGAACGGGGCTTGAGCCCATGATATTCTGATCATGACCCCTCCCTCTGGCATCCTATGGCCCGCAGGACTGAGGTTATGGACTCGAGCACTGTCTGGTGCCAGATGATATAGTTGGGTGTACTGCCAAAATGAAGTCCTGCTGTTAATGGCACATGAAGGTCTTCATGCATGGAATGGCACTTTGTGATGAAGGGATAATTACTAGTCCTAACCCTTTTTGGTCGACCCCAGATCAGGTATATTCCCCAGATGTTGACCTTCAACTAAAGTTAGAGATAGCTGAATTCTATAAGATGCTTAATTGGGTCTAAAGGTCCAGGCTATCTCTCTCTAAAGGAAAGGGACGACTGAAGATGTTACCGTCCTCCAGATAGCACTTTTAATAAGTTTAACTAGACTGTAACCTTCCGGATATTATGAGGGTCCGGAAAACCCCCCAGAATTCTGCAACTCCTCACAAAAGAGTATACAGAGATTGAATTCACAAGTTTGATACAGAAATACTAATTGAGACAATTCTAAAAATATATAAATTAAAGAACCGACATTCAGTTAACAGCTTGTGAGTCAATCGCAACTTTAACAGTTCAAAATACAAATAGCTTACATTTCTTATTCTCAGAGATCCTTATTCTCAAATCTTAACTTCGTACATTTTTACATTCTTTATTATTTCTTAATCCAGAATATCCACCAAAATCAAATAAGATTTTCAATCCCCGAGGCTCAAAGAATTAAAAACTTAGAGACTGCCTCTGAAGTTGAGAAATGCTCGCCCTTTCCAGCAACTTCTGACTTTCCATCTGAAACGCTCTATTTTTATACCTTTTTTTAGTGGTTTATTCTTTGAACTTTTCTGCTGATGTAAGCTAATTATCTCCAGTCATTCTTTGTTGAATTATTTTCTATTCTTACTGTCATTTCAGCTGCTAACTCTCAGAATCCTGTCTACTGTATAGGTGTTTCAAAAACTTATCATAAAATGGTTATAACAGGTTTATCTCTTTGATGCCATTCTTATCGAAGGACTTTCATTCAATTTCTAAATCACCTCTGCTGTATGAAAGGAGACGTCGTGTCTACTAACTATTCAATTTTCAATACAAACACATTGGCCCTGAAATTAGGATCGGGAGCTTGCCGCGCGTGCAAGCCCCCGATGTGCACTCACCCTGTGCGCCGACATCTGAAGCCCGGGCCTGCTTGGAATTCCTGTCACTGGCCCGGTTCAGATGTTGGCGCGATGTGCTTGCCTGATCCAGCGGCGTAGTTAGTGCGATGTGCCGGCTGGGATCAGGTGAGCACTGTGCAGCCAATCAGGGGAGGGGAAACTCATTCATGAGTTTGACAGAAAGAACTGTCAAACTCATGAAAACTCCTGGTCCCAAAACACTACTTAAACCTGAAAGAAAATTTAAAAAAACATTGCACTACTTAAATGAACAATAAAGAACTCTGAAAAACTATTTTAAACAATAATTTTAAAATTTGAAAAAAAAAAAAAAATTTTTAAATCGGGGCTAAAACTAAACTTACCTTACTGTAAATTCTTTAAAAATAACAAACCTGTGGAAAAAAAATTCTCAATTGTACTAAAAGCCCACTTACCTGAAAAACTAAGTACTTACGTGTGGTTTTTCTATGCGTAAAGACCAGAGGCCTTTACACACGCGCAACTCTGGGGGAAAAAAAAGGAATTTCACTGCGCACGCGCTGCCTGTGCATGCTGAAAACCGGCAATTCCTCCGGGCACACGCGTGAGTACCCCGTCCTTACTCACGCGTTGTGCCCGGAATTACTGGGCCAATGTAATTGCTTGGTATATCTATTGAAGTCATATCTACAAAGTCTTCTGTAGGTATCATATTTACAACATGTAAGTTAAAACACTTCATCTAGGGTGTTCCATGCCTTTCTTAGCTACTTCAATTTGTTGTATATTAATCGTGTTTCCTGTTTCATTTGATGTTACTTTTACAAAGGCACATGGGGGGGGGGAATTCAGTTGGTAGCGCCACCCGTTCGTGCCTTAAGAGGGCACTAAGTGGGGCACAAACCAACTAGCGCCTGGGCGCGGCGATATCTGCGCCACTCACGAAATTGACCGGACATTTTGCGGCGGCGCTAAACAATACCGCCCGATCTCCTGCGCACGCAGGTCTTGACGTCATTCGAGAGTGCAACGCCCTTGGGGCGCCCCAGACCGGAAATTCAGTGGCGCCCCCCTCCTTTCCGCCTGGCGCGACCAACGACAGGTTGATTGGAATGCTTCCCAGTCGCTGTGGGGCTGGGGGAGGCACTATTTAAAGGGGGCCTTTTCCTGGCTTTTGTGTGGTAGCCATTTTTGCACCACTCGTTCAGAGAGAGAGAGAGATTTGGAGAGAGACAAAGAGAGAAAGAGAGACTTCTGCATTGAGTCAATGCTGTCTGAGGTAGTTTGGGCTTCTGACCATAACTTTGCAGGTACTTTGCTTTTTGACTGTCATAACTTTGATTGCCCAAATACTATGGGGGCTGCAATGGATGGGAACGTCGTCCTTCTCCATCACATTCAGTGGGCTCAGAGACGCAGAGAGAGAGTGGCAATCATGGCCAGACAAAGGAGGGCCAACAGGTGTCGGTACAGGAGACCTTACCCTCTCAGGGTTTTTCGCCAACAGTTCTTATACATTAACATGTCTGAGGAGCAGTGTTTGCGAAGGCTGCAATTCAGCAAGGAGGTGGTCACTGAGCTCTGCCACCTGCTTCAGCCAGCTCTGCAGCCTCAACTGAGGAGCAGGACGTCTCTGTCGGTGGCAGTGAAGATAACAGTGGCTCTCAACTTTTATGCCACCGGCTCCTTTCAATCCGCTACTGGGGACGTCGCCAATATCTCCCAGTTCGTGGTGCATTGCTGCATCCGTCAGGTCACAAATGCCCTCTTTAAAAGGAGACGCGAGTACATCTCTTTCCCCATGACCCCAGACAAGCAGCAAGAACGCGCAACAGGCTTTGCCATGATAGCGGGCTTCCCCATGGTGTAGGGCACCATAGACTGCACCCATGTGGCTTTGCGGGCGCCACAAGAGAATGCTGAGGATTTCCGCAACCAAAAGGGCTTCCATTCCTTAAACGTCCAGTTGGTCTGTGACCACAGACAGCTGATACTCACTGTCAATGCCCAGTTTCCAGGCAGCAACCATGATGCCTTCATCCTGCGCCAGACTTCTGTGGCAGACCTTTTCGAGGTACCGCTTCACCCAGGAGGTTGGCTTCTCAGGGACAAGGGATATCCTGTGTGCACCTGGCTGATGACCCCACTCCGTTCGCCCAGCACCCCTGCTGAGCTACGATACAACGAGAGCCATCAAGCTACCAGGAACATCGTTGAGCACACAATCAGCGTGCTCAAGCAACGGTTCCGCTGTCTGAACCATTCTGGAGGAGCCCTGCAGTACTCGCCTGAGCGAGTCTCCCACTTCATTGTTGTGTGCTGCATGCACACAATCCTCAGGACCCAGCCAATGCCACCAGACATTGGAGCACCAGCAGAGGAGGAGGAGAAGGATGAGGAGGATGGTCATCAGCAGCACCAAGGCGGGAGGGAGGCACAAAGTGGAAGGGCCGTCCGTCAAAGGGTCATAGCAAGTCACTTCTAGGCCCCCTCTGAGGGAATGGCTTCTGCCATTCAAACAACCTGAATGAAACCATCCCGCAACCCCTAAGCCGGTCAAGGCAACAATGAGTGCAAAGACCAAACATGCACATTTTGAATACAGACACTTCTTTATTTCCCAAACTCTGTCTCATTTCCGCATGACAAAGTAATAGAAAGAAACACCAAAAAAAACAGTCATTCACATAACTGGCTCTCACAACCTGGAGACAAATGTCCAAAACAGTAACAAAAATTTGACCACGACCCTTGGCCTTCAATAAAACAATGAAATACATTTTGCCACGCCTCCTACTTTTTGCCCTTCGAGGGTGATCTGCCTCCCTTGCGAAATTGCCCCCTTCCCACCCTGCAGCTCCTCTGTAATGGGACCCCAGTGGCTGCAGCAAGGCTGGGGGAAGGCAGCTGAGTGTCAGAAACTGAGACTGCAGATGCCCTTGAGGGACGGCCTGGACCAGCTCTGGGCCTGGAGGGCCTGGCTGCTGACTGCTCCAACTCTGTATGGGCGGCAGCAGTCTGTCCTACAGGTGGTGGCAGCTGCAGTGGAGAAGTGACAGTGTTGGCAGCAGGAATGCTGTCATCTTGAGTGAGGACAGCAACTCCCTGCTCAACTGACACACTGGCACTCCGACGGGGCAGCACCCCAGCACGCGGAGCAATCTGCTGGAGCACAGATTGCAGGCCTGCTGCGGCGTGGTGAGAGCCCCAGGGAAATCTGTCTGATCCAGCGAGGGTTTCAGCAGTCAGTGCTCGCGTGACCTCAATCTGTGCCTGCATGAGACCAGACACTGACTGCATTGTAGCACTTAGCATTTGCGTGGCAGCTGCCTGTGCTCCAGCGAAGTGCTCCACACTCCTTGCCAGTGATTCAATGGATTCGGGCATCCTTGCCACTGCAGCCATGAGCTCAGTGTGCCGTTGCTCCGCCTGGGTGCTCATTTCAGCAAGGACCCGTTCCTCGTCTGCATTCAGTGCAGCAGGACTCGAGGCCATACTCTCCGTCCGGGGAGAAGGCCCCCGAGCTTCCCTAACCCCCTCGCGTTGCTGCAGCCCGCTGGGTCCTGGAGCTTCACCCTCATCAGACCATTCCCCCCCGCTCCCCTCCAGGGAAGTCATGTCCCCAGTATGGGCATGGGCTGCCTTGGCAGAGGGTTGCGCTGATGGTCCGGCTTCCTCTTCCTCCTCGCCTTCAGCTTCACTCCCAATGGCAGCTTGAGGGCCTGTCTCCTCACCTGGTGAATCATCATCTGAAAGCAGGGAGGTACAAGAGTGGCTTTAGCGTGAGGACAGGGTGGCAGCAAGGAAGACAGTGCAGCGATGTACTGATTTGGATTGAAAGTGTCAAAGGCTGCTGTTGTGAGGAACAAGTGGAAGGAGAGAGGACAAAAAGGTGATGACCTTACCATTGCTGGCCAGAAGGGGGTCGGCATCTCCAGTGGTGACGGGACGAAGCATCCGGCTTGCCACAATCCTGTGGACGCACTGCTCAAGATCGCTGAGGGCTTGAAGGTGAGGCCACCCTCCACCGGTCCATTGCTGCTGTCTCCTATTATGAGCCAGCTTGGCCTGCAAGAAAAAGGATGGCATCTGAGCAAATATGCAGCCATGATCTTGCCTGAAATGCCTCCCATGGTTGAATAGCCCTTACTGTATGCAGCCATGATCTTGCCTGAAATGCCTCCCATGGTTGAATAGCCCTTACTGTATGCAAAGTGTGGAATGTGCGTGTGTGTTTCATGAAAGGGCCATAGATGTTGGATGAGTGCTGGGCAGTGGGGCTTTCAAGACCCTCTGGCCATAAAGTGAGGTGGAGATGGAGTGATGAAGAGGTTTTGAAAAAAGGCACTCACCCTGATGACCCGAGTGAGGTCGTTGAACTTTTTCCTGCATTGCACAGGGGTCCTAGGCACCATGCTGCTTGAGGTCATTCTGTGAGCCACCTCCCTCCATGCTTTCCTGTATTTGCTTGGCAGAGGCCTCCTGCCACTCTCTGGGTACAGTACAGCTCTTCTGCGCTCCACCGCGCCAACCAGAGCCTCCAAGGCACGCTCACTGAAGCGCTGTGCTCGCTCCCTGGCCCTCTCCATGGTCCTTGGCTGGAAGATTTCACCACAGGTCTGTCCAGGCAGAGACTCAAGGCTCCAGTGAGCAGGGCATGGCTGCAGAGCAAAATCAACCCTCCCCTTTAAGAACTGACCAGCGCCAGTGTGTCTGTGTTCAATCGCTAACTGACAGCACCTGCGCTGCGCCCGCCCTCTGAGGTAGCACCTCACTCCTCGGGCTTAGCGCCTTAAGAGAGTTGTGTAGCACCTGATTTAGTGCTCCAATCACCTCCAGGGGCGAGAGAGGCAAATTTTGCAGCCGGCGGCGATAATTTTGCAGCCGGCGGCTAAACTTTGCGCCCGGCTGACATTTGCACCTCAAAATGGGCGATACTGAATTTCTCCCCATGGTTTTTTAATGTTCTATGTTTCTGTTTGAAGTGTTAGTTTTTAACACTTTACTTGGGCATTAGAAACACAGAAACATAGAAGATAGGAGCAGGAGTAGGCCATTCGGCCCCTCAAGCCTGCTCCGCCATTCAATGAGATCGTGGCTGATCATCCAAATTCAGTACCCTGTCCCTGCTTTCTCCCCATATCCCTTGATCCCTTTAGCCTTAAGAAATATATCCAACTCCTTCTTGAATATATTTAATGAATTGTTCTCTACTGCCTTCTGTGGTAGAGAATTCCACAGGTTCACCACTCTCTGGGTGAAGAAATTCCTCCTCATCTCTGTCCTAAATGGCTTACCCCTTATCCTTAGACTGTGACCCCTGGTTCTGGACTCCCCGACCATCAGGAACATTCTTCCTGCATCTAGCCTGTCCAGTCCTGTCAGAATTTTATAAGTTTCAATGAGATATTGCTATTGTGTTGGTTCCAAACTGCAGACTTTTTGGAAGCAAGCCTTTGCTTTTTCAATAGGGCCATTGTTTTAGTATTAACAATCAATTCCCACTTCAAAAGCTTGTGTGGTGTTTACAACTTGTGTTAACACTTCATCTTATCTCAGAAGCCTGTATTTCTGTTTACAGCTTGTGTCGTTGAGGCTTATAGATTTTTAAACCCATTATGTGTTTTAATAAAGTCAGAATTCTGTTCTTAGGATGGTGTATCTCTTGGAATATGGCTATTTCCTTTACAACCCCCTCTTGACCAAAAAATGAGCTGGAATATCTAGACAGAGTTTGGTCAATATTCCTCATGAGGTTACAATAGCATATTAAGTTCACGAGATGCACAATCATGTGCTACATGAAAATTCCTTTTAAGTCATCCTAGGACAATGTTTTGCCTTATTTTAAATTGAACACAATTTAAAAGAATGTTAAGTACATAGTCATGCTAATAGCGAAACAACATGTACTTAGAATGTCCAATCGGCAGATGTACGTTCTGTAGAGATGAGTTATTCATACGAGTCAAGGAGACGTCAGTTGAAACTAGTTGAAGCTTGACACGCTGTTCCTTTGATCTGGCGTGTGTACAGATGCGTGTTGTCATAAAGGCCTTGCCAGGCACTCAGTTGATTCCTTCTTCATCCACGGTGCCTTCCTCCTTCGTTGAAATAACTCATTGATCTTTCCTTGTTTCGGTCGTTGCTTTTCACAAATCCAATTCCTGATGCGTTGCCAAGCAACGTGTGGAAGAGCCGGCGACACCGTCTGACTGATCGTCGTCAGTAATTCGATTGCATCCATTTCCTGTGTCGTGCTCCAAGCTGGGTCTTGAAAGACAGTGTACGACTGCACCTTGTATTGTTCCTCCTTTTCGGTATCCCGCAGGACATCTTTTGGTATTGTCTATGGAGACAGTTTTAAAAGTATGCTTGCCATTCAGCTGGTTAATATGTATTTGAACTGTTCTTTCATGAATAACAGAATGTATTTGAACAGGTTTTTTCCACTTCGGTCTTAAACCAGGTTTTTGCTCGAACTTCTTTTCCTGTACCCATTCTCCTACTATGGGTTGCCATGCTTTATTTGTCAATTTTTTCTGCCTATTTGCTTCCCTTATCCTCTGATCAATTCGATGAATCTCCTCTGTTACTACTTTTTTTAAATCTGTTGCTGTCGGGTCAAGGACTCAGAGTGTGTAGAGGCAATACAAGAACTATGGGTAAGCGGTGTATGCATCTCAACCCCATACATCAGATAATATGGAGTTTTAGGGGACACTGTCCCTGATGCAGATGTGGGCACATTATTGAGTGATAGCTGCACCTCCGGAATGATGGTGGTCCACTTATTCCCCCTGATTCTCAACAGTTTGACCAATAGCTTTTTCACTTACTGGTTTATACGTTCCACCAGCCCCACTGATTGTGGATGACGTGGCGTGCTGTGCTCTAACCCAATCCCCCTTTGTTCGCAGTAGTCTTTGAAGACCTTAGATACAAAGGCTCCGCCTTGATCGGAGTGTAAGATTTTGGGTGCACCAGCTACAGTAATTATATCAGAAATTGCCCTGGCAAGTGCATTTTCCGAAACAGTTTGTGGGGACCAGCCAGCAGAAGGAAGTGCATCCATCTACACAAACGAGAACATGTCTATATCCCAAAGATGGGGGAAGTGGTCCAATGAAGTCAATAAAGAATTTTCCCATTGGCTCATCAGCTTTTAATGGAGCCAATGGTGGTGGCTTAATTAGTGATGACTTATTGGTTAAATAGCATGGCTCACAATTTGCCACGTATGTTTTACAGGATTTAAGCATGCCTGGCCACCAATATAAGGGGGTCAATTTGCAAAATGTTGTTCTGGCACCACAATGTGCTTGACTTATGCCCTCGTGAGCTTCTTTTACAAGCTGTTCTCGTTTGTGTCTCGGCGGCACTTCTCGGTTTCCCTTGGGCAACTTAATTAGTACAATACCAGTAGGAGTTTCCGAGTAAAAGTAGTTTGGTGGATATCCTGGTGGATTCTCTTTTGTCAGGTCTAATAGCTGAATCAGTTCCTGATCCTGATTAGCTGCCCGTTCTGCCCTAGTGATTACATTAACATTGGCAGGCCCCTCTTGAGGGGGTGTCATGCAAACCGAAGTTTCGCTTGTTTGTCTGCAAGGCTGTTTCCTTTTGAGTGTACTGTCCCAGTGGTATGCCCGTTTACATGAATCACCTGACAATTGTTTTTCTTCATTCTCGAATGGAGAATATCTTCCCACAGTGTGGGTTTAATATGGTCTGCTTTCTCTAAAGCATACCGTAATGCTGCGGCTTCAGCATATTGCGCTGTCTTATGGCCAAGGGGTATAGACAGTAATTCTTCTGGATAAAAAGAATAGGAATCTCAAAGCCCCTACTACTATCCCCATCCCAGCTGAGGATTGTTGGGATGTCTCTCTTTTAATCATCATTGACGATCCATCACAGTAAATAACTTGATGGTATTCTGTAAGCGGTCTCATAGGCATTTGTCTGATTCCCTCCTCCGTATCATCATCCTCCATGATGGGGAGACGCTCTAAGTCCATTTCCGGGGAGAGAAATTTAAAAATTAGTGTAGGATCATTCAAGAATGATGCCCATTTATCATATCGGATCTGGGTGGCTCTTTTTTCATCAGAAGCCATCCTCAATACCGATCTTAAATCGGGAATCTCAGTATAAATGGTAATGGGGTATTTCCCTTGAAGGGTTCGTGCCTTGATGAGGCATTGGATTACTATCATCATGACCCTTCCTTTTTTAATGTACCTCCTTTCGACATTGGAAAAGTTATAAGAACGGAACTGAATGGGCACTATTCTCTTTTCATTATAAAAAACTGCAACTACCACTTTAGGTGATGACCTGAGATGAATATTGAGTGGAACTTGTAGGTCCCTCTGTTCCCGGTCAATGGCTTTTTGTACCTCTCAGCATAATTGTTGCAATTTTGAGTTATCGTCTGGTGAAAATATGAATGGTCCTTTTTCTGCCTCGCCCACTCTTAGCATACAGGGGTGCTGAGAGCTCGGCAAAGGTTGATGTAAAGGATCGAGCAAAATTCAGGAGTTCTAAACTGGCTTGCAGATTTTTCAGAGTTTTAGGCTATTGAATGGTGGCTAATTTTTCTTTATAGGATTGAGTTAATCCTCTACTGTTTCCAGTTATTCACAGGCCCAGAAAATCTACCTCTTCCCGAACTAGTTGACTCTTTTTTATGTTGATTAAGTACCCAGCAGTTGTAAGTCTGGATGAAACGCTATCAATGGCTTTCAAGTGCTCTTGGAGATTGTCATGTGACAGATATATAGCATCCATATAAGAATTGACTTTAGGTAGGTCTTTTAAAAGATCAATGATGTGGGCTGAAAAAAGAACGGGGCTGTTTTGAAATCCCTGGGGCAATCTGGTCCAGCAATACTGATGACCATCGGGTCCAGTCATTGCAGTTTTTGGCCAATCGGCTTTCTCTATTGGATGTGGCTAGAAGCCGTTTGCTAGATCAATACAAGATTTATATTTTTCCCTTGTGATTCCAGAGAGAAGGGCTGTGGAATTTTGCTGTTGTGCAGTATGTGGGGCCGTTACCTTATTTAAGGCTGTATAATCGACCACTAATCTCCACCTCCCATCTGGTTTAGCAACGCCAAACAATGGTGAATCAGTACAAAGAAGATTCACTCGGTTAATCCCGGGGATGAGGGGGTGGTCATATGAGGAGAGGTTGAGTAGATTGGGACTCTACTCATTGGAGTTCAGAAGAATGAGAGGCGATCTTATTGAAACATATAAGATTGTGAAGGGGCTTGATCGGGTGGATGCGGTGAGGATGTTCCCAATGATGGGTGAAACTAGAACTAGGGGGCATAATCTTAAAATAAGGGGCTGCTCTTTCAAAACTGAGATGAGGAGAAACTTCTTCACTCAGAGGGTGGTAGGTTTATGGAATTTGCTGCCCCAGAAAGCTGTGGAAGCTACATCATTAAATAAATTTAAAACAGAAATAGATAGTTTCCTAGAAGTAAAGGGAATTAAGGGTTACGGGGAGTGGGCAGGAAATTGGACATGAGTCTAGGTTCGGAATGGTCATGGCCCTGTGGGTAGTGGAGTGGGCCCAGGGGCCATGTAGCCTGGTTCTGCTCCTACTGTGTTCTAATTCTGTGTTAGATTTCAGGAGATGGTTTTATTCCTGTTCCTGGCTGGGGTGGAGATGGCCTTTACAGAAGGTAAGTACTGTAGAAAATATAGGGACAGAGTGATCTCCTGGAAGAATTTCGATCGCCTAGATGGGTCGGAGAGGAATTTCCCAGATTTTTTTCTCCCAAATTGGCCATTGGGTCTTTATCTGGTTTTTCGCCTCTCCCGGGAGATCACATGGGTTCGGGTGGATGCACAGTGATAGAAGATTTGAGGTTAGGATCAGATCAGCCATGATCTTATTGAATGGTGGAGCAGGCTCGAGGGGCCGATTGGCCTACTCCTGCTCCTATTTCTTATGTTCTTATGTTCTTATGCCATTTTGATTAAGACACATTGTTCTGTTAGTACTTTGAGCGTTGTTAGGAGATCTATTTTTCCTTTGTGGTCTTGAATAGGCCACTGTTTTTTAGGTTTGTGCCAGCCAGCATCAAGTGGGTGGGGTTTGATGTCTATCTTTCCACATTGATTTGGATGGCGTTGTAGATAAGGGTAATATCTATTTATGAGTTTCTCGAGGAGGTCTTTACCTCCCCCCTCTAGGCAAGTTCAATCAAGCTGTGTTCGAACATGTTTTTCCCTGTCATCCTGGTCTGTGGATGCTTCTACAGGTCTGGTTGAAATTTTAAGGTAATGTGTCATGTCTGGTTGTCCTATAATGAGGGAACAGGCCAATTGTGGTACCAGTCCTACATCTAGAGTCACCGTTATTCCATATATAGTAATAGGTATTTTGTAAAAATTAATTATTTTGGTTTTGTCTTGTGTGAATCCCCGTAATGAAGTTTTACAAATTGGACTTCCCAAACCTGTCCACTTAGTTTTTATAATTGCAGGATCCATTACAGTGTAATTAGCTCCCGTATCAAACAGGGCTTTCACTTGTGTGTTTATGGGCAAGGTTGTCCAGGCATAGAGGAATGCAAGAGGCCCCGGCTGGGTTCCAGGCCTCCAATCCTGGGATTGTTCATCCTCAGGATCCTGAGCTTCATTTGCTGCTTTATCTTTAATTATTTTAACTGACTTTTGTTCCACCCTCTTGGGGTTTTCATGTTTTCCAGATCCCTGAGGGGGTTTGTCGGACCGTTTATTTTCTTGATGATCCTCCTGTTGAGGTGGACGTCAGTTTTGCTGGGAATCTTTTTGATCTCTATTTCGGTTTTCTCGAAGATTTTTGTAATTTATTACATCATGAGCTTGCCACCTTAACTGGAATCCTTGGCCCTCAGGAGCATAGGCTGCTCTGGGTCCTGCTATTTGGCCCTGGTTGTCATCACCTTGTTGGGCACTGTTCATTAGGCCTCTCAATTGTGCAGGTGTGCACCTTATCATTAAGGAATTTAGTGGATTTGGAGTATTTGTTTGATTATCCCACAGGATATTCTGTATCCCCTGGTTCTGTTGATCAACATTAATCGTGCCATGAGTTCCAACAGCTCCTACAGCTTCAAAGCCTTCTATTTCAAAAATTATCACTTGGTTTTGTGGAGGTACAGGGATAGGATTATTTCTCCTAATAAAGCAATCGTTTGAATTTTCTAATAAAAAGACTTGGCCAATTCCGGCAGGGTTTGCCATTTCGTTAAGACCTAACCTCGGTTAGGGTTTAATATGAACTTTATAAGAAGCTTCTAGACCCCAATGGTATTTTGAGGGAGTTCTGATTTAAGTTCTACAAGGCCTGATCAGGGTCTTGTCATCTCTAGAAACTTAAATCTGGGTCTTAGTACCACTGTCAGTAAAATGCTCCTTCTATACTTAACAATCTACAACATGGATATAGTTATAAATATAAGTATAGGTTCTGTATCAACTCGTTAACACACACGTTGGGCACCAACTGAAGGGATAATTACTAGCCCTAGCCCTTTTTGGGCTACCCCAGATCAGGCGTTCACCTTCAACTAAAGTTAGAGATAGTCGAATTCTATAAGATGCTTAATTGGGTCTAAAGGTCCAGGCTATCTCTCTCTAAAGGAAAGGAACGACTGAAGATGTTACCATCCTCCAGATAGCACTTTTAATAAGTTTAACTAGACTGTAACCTTCCGGATATTATGAGGGTCCGGAAACAACCCCCCCCCCCCAGAATTCTGCAACTCCTCACAAAAGAGTATACAGAGATTCAGTTTGCGAGTTTGATACAGAAATACTAATTGAGACAATTCTAAAAATATATAAATTTATTAAAGAACCAACATTCAGTTAACAGCTTGTGAGTTAGTGACTTTAACAGTTCAAAATGCAAATAGCTTACATTTCTTATTCTCAGAGATCCTTATTCTCAAATCTTAACTTCATACATTTTTACATTCTTTATTATTTCTTAATCCAGAATATCCACTAAAATCAAATAAGAGTACCTTTTCGATCCCCGAGACTCAAAGAATTAAAAACTTAGAGACTGCCTCTGAAGTTGAGAAACACTTGCCCTTTCCAGCGACTTCTGACTTTCCATCTGAAAAGCTCTATTTTTATACCTTTTTTTAGTGGTTTATTCTTTGAACTTTTCTGCTGATGTAAGCTAATTATCTCTAGTCATTCTTTGTTGAATTATTTTCTATTCTTACTGTCATTTCAGCTGCTAACTCTCAGAATCCTGTCTACTGTATAGGTGTTTCAAAAACTTATCATAAAATGGTTATAACAGGTTTATCTCTTTGATGCCATTCTTATCGAAGGACTTTCATTCAATTTCTAAATCACCTCTGCTGTTTGAAAGCAGACATCGTGTCTACTAACTATTCCATTTTCAATACAAACACAATGTATTTGCTTGGTGTATCTATTGAAGTCATAGCTACAAAATCTTCTGTAGGTATCATATTTACAACATGTAAATTAAGAATAACAACAGAAAATGCTGGAAAAACTCAGCAGGCCAGGCAACATCTGTGGAGAGAGGAATAGAGTCAACATTTCAGGTCGAAACCCTTTGTCAAATGTAAATTTAAAAAAATTCATCTAGGGTGTTCCATGCATTTCGTAGCTATTACAATTGGTTGTATATTAATCGTGCAAATTTGGCTAGGTAAATAAAATTAGAGAGTTAAATGCGTGGCTCAAAGACTGGTGTGGGAGAAATGGGTTTTGCTTCTTGGGACACTGGCATCAGTACTGGGACAGGAGAGAGCTGTTCCGTTGGGACGGACTTCACTTGGCCAGTGCTGGGACTAGAGTCCTGGCGAATCGAATAACTAGGGCTGTAGAGAGGGCTTTAAACTAATTAGTGGAGGGGAGGTTTTAAGAGAGCGAAAAATTAAAATGACAACGGAGAAGGCAATAGAGCAAGGTAGCAGTGGGGGAATTAAAAACCAGGGCGTGTCAGGAAGGGACAGAATGTATAATGGTAAAGTAGTAAAGGGGGTAAAAGCAGGAATAAATTGTCAGAAAACATATTTGAAAGTTCTTTATCTGAATGCACGCAGCATTCGTAACAAAATAGATGAGTTGACGGTACAAATAACTACACATGGGTATGATCTGGTGGCCATTACGGAAACATGGCTGCAAGATGATCATGACTGGGAACTAAACATACAAGGGTATTTGACAATTAGGAAGGACAGACAGGAAGGAAAGGGAGGTGGGGTTGCTATGTTAATCAAGGATGGAATCACTGCAATAGTCAGAAATGATATTGGGTCAAAGGATCAGGATAGTGAAACAGTTTGGGTGGAGATAAGGAATAATAAGGGGAAAAAGTCAAGAGTGGGCGTAGTCTATAGGCCTCCTAACAGTTGTAACTCTGTTGGTTGGTGTATAAATCAGGAAATAGCTGGCGCTTGTAATAAGGGAACAGCTATAATCATGGGGGATTTTAACTTTCATATTGACTGGACTAATCAAATTGGGCATGGCAGCCTTGAGGAAGAGTTCATAGAGTGTATTAGGGATGGGTTCCTTGAGCAGTATGTAACTGAACCAACCAGGGGGCAGGCAATCTTAGATCTGGTCCTGTGTAATGAGACAGGATTAATAAAAAATGTCCTAGTAAAGGATCCCCTTGGAACGAGTGACCATAATATGGTTGAATTCCAAATTCAGTTTGAGGGTGAGAGAGTTGGATCTCAAACCAGCGTACTGCGCTTAAATAAAGGAGACTATGAAGGTATGAGAGTAGAATTGACTAAAGTGGACTGGGAAAACAGATTAAAGTGTAAGACGGTACAAGAGCAGTGGTCTACATTCAAGGAGATATTTCACATCTTTCAAGATAAATATATTCCACTGAGGAAAAAGGGGAGGAAAAGAAAAGACAGCCATCCGTGGCTTAGTAAAGTAATGAAGGATAGTACCCGACTGAAAACAAGGGCATATAAAGTAGCCAAATCTAGTGGGAGGATAGAAGATTGGGAAGCATTTAAAAGCTGGCAAACAATAACTAAAAGATTAATTAAGAAAGGGAAGATAGATTATGAAAGTAAACTAGCAAAAAATATAAAAACAGATAGCAAGAGTTTCTACAGCTATATAAAAAGAAAAAGGGTGGCTAAAGTGAACGTTGGTCCCTTAGAGGATGGGACCGGGAAACTAGTGGTGGGGAACATGGAGATGGCAAAGACGCTGAACAAATATTTTGTATCAGTCTTT
The DNA here is from genome assembly GCF_052327205.1 of Somniosus microcephalus. Lineage (NCBI taxonomy): Eukaryota > Metazoa > Chordata > Chondrichthyes > Squaliformes > Somniosidae > Somniosus > Somniosus microcephalus. The sequence continues at coordinate 33,593,204 of NC_140992.1, forward strand.
ACAGTAGAGGACACTAAAAATATCCCAACACTGGACAAACAGGGGGCAATTGGGGGGGGGGGAGCTAAACATGATTATAATCACTAAGGAGATGGTACTCGGTAAAATAATGGGACTTAAGGCAGATAAATCCCCCGGACCTGATGGTCTACATCCTAGGGTCTTGAGAGAAGTGGCGGTAGGGATTGTGGATGCATTGGTGATTATTTTCCAAAACTCCCTGGACTCAGGAAAGGTCCCGGCAGATTGGAAAACTGCTAATGTAACACCCTTATTTAAGAAGGGAAGTAGACAAAAAGCCAGAAACTATAGACCAGTTAGCCTAACACCTGTGGTTGGCAAAATGTTGGAGTCCATTATTAAGGAAACAGTAACAGAGCATTTGGATAAACATAATTTAATAGGACAGAGTCAGCATGGTTTTATGAAGGGGAAGTCATGTTTGACAAATTTGCTCGAATTCTTTGAGGACAAAACATGCAGGGTGGATAAAGGAGAACCAGTGGATGTAGTGTATTTGGACTTCCAAAAGGCATTTGACAAGGTTCCACACAAAAGATTACTGATCAAGATAAAAAATCACGGGATTGGGGGTAATATACTGGCATGGGTGGAAGATTGGCTATCTAACAGAAAACAAAGAGTTGGGATAAATGGTTCTTTCTCGGGCTGGCAATCAGTAACCAGTGGTGTTCCGCAGGGGTCAGTGCTGGGACCCCAACTCTTTACAATCTATATTAACAATTTGGAGGAAGGGACCAAGTGCAACATATCTAAGTTTGCAGATGATACAAAGATGGGAGGGAAAGCAGTGAGTGAGGAGGACATAAAAAACCTGCAAAAGGACATAGACAGGCTAAGTGAGTGGGCAGAGATTTGGCAGATGCAATATAATGTTGGAAAGTGTGAGGTTATGCACTTTGGCAGAAAAAATCAAAGAGCAAGTTATTATCTAAATGGAAAGAAACTGCAAAGTGCTACAGTACAAAGGGATCTGGGGGTCCTGGTGCATGAAACACAAAAAGTTAGTATGCAGGTGCAGCAGGTGATCAGGAAGGCCAATGGAATCTTGGCTTTTATTGCAAGGGGGATGGAGTATAAAAACAGGGAAGTCTTGCTTCAGTTATACAGGGTATTGGTGAGGCCACACCTGGAATACTGCGTGCAGTTTTGGTTTCCATATTTAAGAAAAGATATACTTGCTCTCGAGACGGTTCAGAGAAGGTTCACTCAGTTGATTCCAGAGATGAGGGGGTTGACATATGAGGAAAGGTTGAGTAGGTTGGGACTCTACTCATTGGAGTTCAGAAGAATGAGAGGCGATCTTATCGAAACATATAAGATTGTGAGGGGGCTTGATCGGGAGGGTGCGGTGAGGATGTTTCCACTGATGGGTGAGACTAGAACTAGGGGGCATAATCTTAGAATAACGGGCTGCCCTTTCAAAACTGAGATGAGGAGAAACTTCTTCACTCAGAGGGTAGTAAATCTATGGAATTTGCTACCCCAGAGAGCTGTGGAAGCTGCAACATTAAATAAATTTAAAATGGAGATAGACAGTTTCCTAGCAGATAAGGGAATGAGGGGTTACGGGGAGAGGGCAGGGAAGTGGACGTGAGTCTAGATTCGGATTAGCCATGATCCTATTGAATGGCGGAGCAGGCCCGAGGGGCCGTATGACCTACTCCTGCTCCTACTTCTTATGTTCTCATGTTTCCTGTTTCATTTGATGTTACTTTTACAAAAGCATATGGGTGTTTAATGTTCTATGTTTCTGTTCGAAGTGTTCATTTTTAACACTTTACTTGAGCATTGCTATTGTGTTGGTTCCAAACTGCAGACTTTTTGGAAGCAAGCCTTTGCTTTTTCAATAGGGCCATTGTTTTAGTATTAACAATCAATTCCCATTTCAAAAGCTTGTGTGGTGTTTACAACTTCTGCTAACACGTCATCTTATCTCAGAAGCCTGTATTTCTGTTTACAGCTTGTGTCGTTGAGGCTTTTAGATTTTTAAACCCAGTATGTGTTTTAATAAAGTCATAATTCTGTTCATAGGATGGTGTATCTCTTGGAATATGGCTATTTCCTTTACAGTGGCTCTTGGTGCATCTGTAGGCCAACTGGACTTCTATTTCTTACTTTGGTAGTCTAAAACTACAAAATATGGGGGGCCCTGGACATGGGCCCCATAGGCCTGTACGTTGGAGATTAGCACAAAACCAAATTGATGCTGTCATGTGTTGCACATCAGTCAAATAGGAGACTAGCTGTTAATGGACAGCTTGTCATATTTCTTGTTTGTGGGTCATTTGCCCATGCCTTGGGTAAGCTGGTACTTGTTGAATTTAATACATTATTAGCACAGGTTTATAATGCATCATGTTAGTGCTTTGTTTGGGGTAGAGGAAGAAGAAATGCTTTGCTAGGAATCGGTGGGTTAAATTTCCATGATATTACACAGTAATTCTTAATTGTGATGGGTGATTTTAACTAGAGACGCAAAACAGGCAGGCGGAATGTGCCCATTGTTCCCGCCATGAGGCCTGAGCCATTTTGAATCAGCTGGCTCCCACGCGGAAACAGTCTGCAGAGCAGGCTCGGGGAGGGGTAGGAGGTGATCCCAGGGGGCAGGGGGAGCAGGCCAGCATTATTTTGGGGTCCAGTAGAAGCACTCCTGATGCTCCTGGTCCCACAAAAATAAAAGGTATAACAAAACTGTCTTTTTTTGGAGCACCCGAATCAGTGGTCCACTGGTTAGGCTGCTCAATGCCTGGTACAAATGGGTGGAGCATGTACAGCACATGCTCCGCCCATTTTTACCTCAGAATTGCAATCATGGTCCTATGTACATCACATGATTTGCAAATTACATGTGGCCACCTGCCTGAAACAGACTAGTGCTTTAGCCGCCCATCGCAAGACCCTGTCCAAGATGGCGGTGGCATAAAATGGGCGGCACTGACCCGATACCATTTCTTAGTCACTACCACCCTATTTATGCCAGGTGAGGGCCCTTAATATTAGTTCTATGCGGTATTGCTAACTATTGGGTGATGGGCACAGATCATGTTGGTTGCAGTACTTTTCTTTCTGTATGTTGTAGATGGGATATGTTTTCCCATTAGTTATGTGTTTGGTTTAGAGTGTTGCCATGACAACATTTTTACCTCCGTCATTCTGTGCAATGCACCACATAGATAAGTGATAGTAGGCCTTTGGCAAAAGCACGCAAAGGACTTTCATGGGACACACAATGCACAGGCTGGTGCTTGTAGCTGCATGAGTCCTGCATGGGACTGCTACCTGCTTTCAGCCATTCTTGTGCAAAACCAAAAGTAGAACTCTTGCTTGCAGGGCCGCATGTGTTGGATTCTCTGAAATGGTTACCGTTCATTCAGGGCGTTAATCCAAGCATGGGGCTGCCCATAATCATGCTGCTGTCCTGCCTACCTCAGCACCCAGAGGCTTGCTATTTCTATTCTAGTGCTTGGCTGCCAAAAGTACTTTGGAGGAAGGGATGCAAATGAGCCATGAGCGAAACTATTGGAAAACTTGAGCACTCACAAGACTACTACAATAACTACATTTTACAGGATGAAATGCTGAGCGGAAGGAGTCAAGGCATAACTAGGGTGGGCTGGAGCTAGTTAGATGGGTTTTTAGGAGAATTTTGGAAGTGAGGAGGGAAATGGCAAGGTGAGATTTACAGCACAAGCTCCAGAGGGCAGAGGAATAATTGCTGAAATAATGACCCCTGATGGTGCAGACAGAGCTGGGAACAAGGAGCAAGTTAATCCTGGAGGAGTGGAGAATACATCTGGGGATGAATGTTTGGAGGAGATTGCTGAGTTGGGTAGGGAAAGGCTATGGCAGGATTTGAAAGCAAGTATTGGAATCATAAAACCAATTTGCTGTGGTAGGGGAGTCAGTGGAGCTTGGCAAGGATGGGGTGATTGGGAATATGGGACTATTGTGCGTGAGAACGTGGGCTGCGATGTTCTGAATGAGTTGTAATTTGTGAAGGATGGAAGTTGGCTAGGAGAGCATTTGAAAAATCCAGCCTTGATGACATAAAGGCATAGATTAGGGTTCTGACAGCATTGGCCTAGATGAGTAGCAATGAGAATCTTGAGGCACATGTTTTTTTTAATTCATTCACAGGATGTGGGCATCACTGGCAAGGCCAGCATTTATTGCCCATCCCTAATTGCCCTTGAGAAGAAGCTGCCTTCTTGAACCACTGCAGTCCGTGTGGTGAAGGTACTCCCACAGTGCTGTTAGTTGGGAGTTCCAGGATTTTGATCCAGCGACAAGAAAGGAACGGCGATACATTTCCAAGTCAGGATGGTGAGTGACTTGGAGGAGAACTTGGAGGTGGTGGTGTTCCCATGCGTCTGCTATCCATGTCCTTCTAGGTGGTAGAGGTCACGGGTTTGGGAGGTGCTGCCGAAGAAGCCTTGGCAAGTTGCTGCAGTGCATCTTGTAGATGGTACACACTGCAGCCACGGTACACCGGTGGTGGAGGGAGTGAATGTTTAAGGTGGTGGATGGGGTGCCAATCAAGCAGGCTGCTTTGTCCTGGATGATGTCGAGCTTCTTGAGTGTTGTTGGAGCTGCACTCATCCAAGCAAGTGGAGAGTATTCCATCACACTCCTTACTTGAGCCTTGTAGATGTTGGAAAGGCTTTGGGGAGTCAGGAGGTGAGTCACACGCCACAGAATACCCAGCCCCTGACCTGCTCTTGTAGCCACAGTATTTATGTGGCTGGTCCGGTTAAGTTTCTGGTCAATGGTGACCCCCCCAGGATGTTGATGGTGGGGGATTCGACAATAGTAATGTCAAGGGGAGGTGGTTAGACGTTCGCTTGTTGGAGATGATCATTGCCTGGCACCAATGTTGCCTCTTATTTTTTTTGGCTGCGCGGTCCTTTTAACTCGCTGCGCGGCCCATTCAAATTTTCATGCATGCACGATTTCTCCCGTATAAAGCCGGTGAGCGGCCTGCGCAGGACCTCCAGACTGCTGCACAGCCGTGCAGCCACGCAGCTCAGTGGGATCGTTGCCTGGCACTTGTGTGGTGCGATTGTTACTTGCCACTTATCAGCCCAAGCCTGAATGTTGTCCAGGCCTTGCTGCATACATGTACCCCACACCCACATTTTATCCTGACTTTCAACCTCTTTAGGCCTATTGTGCCATTGAGAATCTGCCCTGACTCACATGTACTAATTGGTACACATCTAGCCTGACCGAACCAAGGAATGCACATCCTTGCTTTTCCTCCCAACATTTCTCATACTTTTGGGGTCTCTCGTTGTTGACAGCCTTACGTTCAATGTGCTGTGTTGTTTTTAAACTAGCAGGAACCAGAAATGTCAACTATGGATACTTTGAATTTTTATGCCCCCAGTTTCTGGTGGAGCCTGGCACCCAATTCCAGGCTGACTCCTATAGCCATTTGGAGCACATGTGCCACGTAACAATTATACCGCCCCACCCCACCCTGCCCCGCCCCACCCCCCACCCCACCCCAGCCCACCCCACCCCACCTCCCCAAGGGGGCCTAAAAATAACTTGCGCTCCACTGAACACATGGAGACACATTAAGGTGCCTACAGAGAGCGGACCGGACTCCAGCAAGAGCAATCGAAGCTAACTATGTTTTTTTTATTCGTCATGGGATCTGGGCATCACTGGCAAGGCCAGCATTTATTGCCCATCCCTAGTTGCCCTTGAGAAGGTGGTGGTGAGCTGCCTTCTTGAACTGCTGCAGTCCGTGTGGTGAAGGTACTCCCACAGTGCTGTTAGGGAGGGAGTTCCATGATTTTGACCCAGCGACGATGAAGGAACGGCGATATACTTCCAAGTCAGGAAGGTGTGTGACTTGGAGGGGAACTTGGAGGTGGTGGTGTTCCCATGTACCTGCTGCCCCTGTCCTTCTAGGTGGAAGAGGTCACGGGTTTGGGAGGTGCTGCCAAAGAAGCCTTGGCGAGTTGCTGCAGTGCATCTTGTAGATGGTAATAACTACAGCCAATCAAGCGGGCTTCTTGAGTGTTGTTGGAGCTGCACTCATCCAGGCAAGTGGAGAGTATTCCATCACACTCCTGACTTGTGTCTTGTAGATGGTGGAAAGGTTTTGGGGAGTTAGGAAGTGAGACACTCGCCGCAGAATACCCAGCCTCTGACCTGCTCTTGTTGCCACAGTATTTATGTGGCTGGTTCAGTTAAGTTTCTGGTCAATGGTGACCCCCCAGGATATTGCTGGTGGGGAATCCGACAATGATAATGCCATTGAATGTCAAGGGGCAGTGGTTAGACTCTCGCTTGTTGGAGATAATAATTGCCTGGCACTTCTATGGCGCGAATGTTACTGCCACTTATCAGCCCAAGACCGAATGTCGCCCAGGTCTTGCTGTATGCGGGCATGGACTGCTTCATTATCTGAGGAGTTGTGAATGGCACTGAACACTGTGCAGTCATCAGCAAACATCCCCACTTCTGACCTTATGATGGAGAGAAGGTCATTGATGAAGCAGCTGAAGATGGTTGGGCCTAGGGCACTGACCTGAGGAACTCCTGCAGCGATGCCCTGGGGCTGTGATGATTGACCTTCAGTCACCACAACCATCTTCCTTTGTGCTAGGTATGACTCCAGCCAGTGGAGAGTTTTCCCCCTGATTCCCATTGACTTCAGTTTTACTAGGGCTCTTTGATGCCACACTCGGTCAAATGCTGCCTTGATGTCAAGGGCAGTCACTCTCACCTCACCTCTGGAATTCAGCTCCTTTGTCCATGTTTGGACCAAGGTTGTAATGAGGTCGGGAGCCGAGTGGTCCTGGCAGAACCCAAACTGGGCATCAGTGAGCAGGTTATTGGTGAGTAAGTGCCGCTTGATAGCACTGTCGATGACACCTTCCATCACTTTGCTGATGATTGAGAGTAGACTGATGGGGCGGTAATTGTCCGGGTTGGATTTGTCCTGCTTTTTGTGGAAAGGACATACCTGTGCAGTTTTCCACATTGTCGGAGATGCCAGTGTTGTAGTTGTACTGGAACAGCTTGGCTTGAGGCGCGGCTAGTTCTGGAGCACAAGGGTTCAGCACGACAGCCGGGATGTTGTCAGGACCCATAGCCTTTGCTGTATCCAGTGTGCTCAGCCATTTCTTGATATCAGGTGGAGTGAATCGAATTGACTGAAGATTGGCTTCTGTGGTGGTGGGGAGCTCAGGAGGAGGTCGAGATGGATCATCCACTTGGCACTTCTGGCTGAAGATGGTTGCAAACGCTTCAGCCTTGTCTTTTGCGTTAAAATAGTATTGACTTTTTGTAGTTGAAAAAGAACTGTGTAAAGTATGTTTGGTACAGTATTACTCCAATCATGTGGTGCATTTATCTTGTCTAATAATCAATGGTACTGTGCAAATAGACTCAGCCTGGTCCATGCAGGAATTTCCACTTTGTTGCATTGTATCCAAGGGACAGAAGGATTTCAGTATGTCCTGTGTACATACAGCGCAGGTGACTAGCAAGCAGCAAGGCTTGGGGAAGTCAACAGATACTATAAAACAAGCAGTTTTATATATTTTTAAAGTAAGGTAATCCTTTATTGTGCAGCGTTTACAAGATGAAATTACTTCTTATGCAGGATAACTGGGTCTGCAGCCACGGTTTGTTTTGGCAAACTCTTGATTTTTGGGGGAATATTGTTTCTGCTGTTAACCTAAACAAAACGAAGGCGCACGATCTGTACAGTGTAAGGGGGAGGCGGCACAGGGTTTGTGCAGAAAGATGAGGATAGATGGGGTCCGTACGTAGGAGGAGTTATAAGGTTTGTGCAGTGAGGGGGACAGGAGCAACAGGGTCTGTAGAGAGGAAGAGGCAGCAACACAGGACATGCACTGCACTGACAGGGGAAGGAGGCAAAAATCATATTTTGTAAAAATTACATATAACTACTAAACATTTTAAGGAAAGGAATGAGACTTGAAAAAAAGATCCCGCTGCAAAGGGGCTATCGCTCATTATCGCTTGGATATTTTTAATGTTGCCCTATCTGAGAAACTTGAATCTTGACGTCTTTAAAACAGTGCCTTTAATATTCTGCTGTGACCACTGGGAGTCGCAAGCACCGATGAAGATTAGGAGTTGCCGGACCGCGAGAGAAGCTGTCATTTTCGCCACCGCCAGGAGATGGTGCTAACGCGCTATCCGCTTCCCTGTAGACCGGGTTTCACCGTCCGCTCTATTCCCAGTCACTGTAGCTGTGTTAGATTGACTTTCTCTGCTCTGTTCTCTCCCTCAAATCACGTACAATCATATTTATTGTAACAGAGCAGCGTGTATGAGGACCACTGGATGGTCTGCTATGTGTGATTCCTAGAAAACACAATACGTGAATTAGGCATTTATATATTTTAGTTTTATAATTTAATATTTAGTTTTTAAGATTGCCAACATTAACGAAACAGCAAAACATTCGTTGCGATCATTTCCTTATTCTTAATGCAGGTATAGTTTAGTGTATTGTAACAGTTTTACCGCCTTTCCTATGTCACACTTTTTTAATTCCTTGTATGTGAAGCGCTTTGAGATGCAGTATTTATAGACCGGACAAGGCGCTATTTAACTGCAACAATTTATTCTTAACTAGGGCTGTACAGAAGCGCGATGAATAGTAGCTTTAAGTATCTGATTATTTCTTGAGGCAGTCATTAGATGGTGAAAATTGAATTACTCCGTTGTTTGAGAGTTTGAGGATTTCGTCCTATTGGATCCTAGAAAATGCTGTAGGATTCGTGATTTAACTTTTAAAAATATTCTAAAACACGTTCGGACGTGGCCTTTATATATTTATTCAAAACACACTTTTTTTTGCGAACTAAGATATTCTTCAGTAAATAAATGTTTTTCTTGATGACTATCCATGTTTAGTTTTTTTCCCCTATGTGCGCGGATTTCCTAAATTTCAGATTGAAGCGGAACCAGTTATATTTCCTGAGTTTTGTAAGTAACTGTCCATAAAATGACTTCAAAATGTTGTAAAAGGAAGTACTTGCGTTTATAATCTTAAATTGTTAATCTAACGTTGTGATCAACTATATTTGGCCCTTTGATTGAATCTTTTTATCTTTATCTGTTTTAAGATATTATTATTTTGATATATAAACATTGGCGAAAGTTCTTTTGAACTCCGATAGTTACGAAACAGAAGCCTAAAAATCCAAGCCCAGTAACGATGTAATGGAACTGATTCACCAGCGGGAGGTGCTGCAGACTCGCTATCCAATCGAGTTCCTCTTCATTACTGATGTCAATACATTATTGATAGTTCTATATCTAGTACAAATATCAAAATGTGATTTTTTTTCTCCCCCCTCCCCCAAGTCAGCGTTCTACAATTCTTTGAGTGTGTTTCTGTTCTGACTGGACTGTAACAGCCTCGGCGCGAACAACCTAGACGGAGCAACATTAGGTGAAGAATTGAAGATCATTCGGAGCTTCCCTCGCAAGGACATGGCACGCGTGTTTCCCAGGATTTATGACTTCACTTTCAAGTCATCTCCTGAGCTGGGGATGGGGGAAGGAAAGGTGACACATGTCTATAGGAACCCGACTTTTTCTTTTTTTTTAAACTAACTAGTTACTCTGAAATGTTAACTGCCTAAGGTTAAAATATAAAGCCCCTTTTTAAAGGGCGTAGCTGTTTGCAAATGGGGAGCCCTGGCCTTTTCCCACCCCCCGAATGATAAAGCGTGGATTCGCTTAGCGACTGTGGCCCGGTGATACTGCTTGTGCAGTGGGGGGACTGGTGAGGCGACTCGGCCTGTGTTTGTGATTTGAGCACAGTGTGTTTTACAGGAGATACACAAAGTGAAAATTCGCAAACAGAATGAAAGCACCGCCGGTGAAGTTACATTAATAACGACGCTGAAACCAGTATTTCAGGCACTGCTTTGATGCAATTCCTTGGATTAGGGTAGACTGGTTCAAGTAACTGCTGGATAGGTTTGGTACTGTACTTTTGAAGTTACACTGAAGAGAGAGGGAGAATCATCTGTGCGATTACACGACCAGCACTGTAACGCTGTAAATAGTATGAGGACCTGCTGCTTTTCAACTTTGTGAAAATAGTATTTCAACATTTTGAAATTCGAGTTCCCGGAAATTAGTAACCAGGAGATTCACGGTCATAACAGAAGGGTGAACTTAACCTAATAGCAACTGTCATCTTGTTAGCTTATATAACGTGTCTGTGTAATAATTGTAATTGTTTAAATCCGTCACTGAGTAGAAGCGTGTGCATGGTAAGTAACCCTAGCTTCACGTTCTGAGACTTGCTTGTCAACAGATTGATGCTTTTATGTATTGGTATTTCATTGGATCGACCCACAAGTCAATATTTTGTATTATTAAGATCAAATAAAATATTTAAAATAAACTTGTTTCGTCTTAATAAGGGTCTCTATCTGAAACAGAAATGTCCTTCTAAGGGGCAGTGTCCAACCACGCTCGGCTCCCTCTCTGCGCCTTGGGCAAGGTGAAGGTCCTTGTCATTGTTCCCCTCACTCAGTGTGAAAAGGTTTCAAGCTCCTCTGCTGGCTCCGCTGATTACAGCAGGTCACTGGGCCATTGCAGACCAGAAGATCCCTGGGTCAATTCCTCTGCTGGAGGCTAGGGGGCGACAATTGAGGAACGGTGTTCCGAGGTGACAGAGGGGGTGGGGGAGATTCGGCATCGCCGCTCCTGATCGCTACCCGGTGACCCCTGCTGGGACATAGGCCCCAGGTGAAGGCAGGATTGGGTGTGGCTGTCATTGGCCGCTGCTGTAGAAGAAAAGAAGAAAGAAAGACTTGCATTTATATAGCGCCTTTCACGACCACCAAACGTCTGAAAGCGCTTTACAGCCAATGAAGTACTTTTGAAGTGCAGTCACTGTTGTGATGTGGGTAATGCGGCAGCCAATTTGCGCACAGCAAGCTCCCACAAACAGCAATGCGATAATGAGCAGACAATCTGTTTTTGTTCTGTTGGTTGAGGGAGAAATATTGGCCAGGACACCGGGGATAACTCCCCTGCTCTTCTTCAAAATAGTGCCATGGGATCTTTTACGTCCATCTGAGAGAGCAGGCGAAGAGTCCTCAGTACTGTTTGTCGAGGCTCGCGCATGATGGATGGCTACCTGGACCAGGGACTGGAGGGCTTTTGGCCTGTGTGGAATTGCACCCCAGCAAGAGTCAACACCTAGAGAGGAGAAAATTGGCAATGAATAAAGTTACTCTCCCAAACTCAGTTGTAGGAGCTGGTTGCTCCATTGCCTTGAAAGTTTGGGCATAGTGAGGTTTGCCTACATGGTTTCCCACTGCAGAGATTCTTGCCAGTGATACCCATATCTGAATCCTTGTTGGGGAACCCTTTGATTAATTGGACATCACCATGGACATCTCAAAAGCCTTAAAGTCTAGCACCATACATGCCTGAACAATAAGCACTGTACGGTCACCCCCCAAAACGATGTTCGTGGTTATTCAGTTTTCTCTTAAATTGGCCTCTCACTCAGTTATAATGAAAGGTCATCGACCTGAAACATTAACTCTGTTTCTCTCTCCACAGATTCTGCCTGACCTGCTGAGTATTTCCAGCATTTTCTGTTTTTATTTATAAATGATTAATTAGATTTCCCTACATTATAACAGTCAATACACATCAAAGTATTTCATTGGCTATGAAGCACTTTGGGACTTCCTGAGTTTGTGAAATGCACCATATAAATGTAAATTCTTTTTTTCACTATATCCTGATCTTTATTCCCTCCAATCCCTGGAAGATGAAAATCGTATTCATCAAAGGTAGTTTCTTCATGCCCAACCAACAGCTCTTATCTTTTGGCTCCACTCTATCTTCCTCTATCCACATTCTTGTCTCCTCCAGTTTCAAGTGGCACTCCCACTTCCCCATTGCAAAAGCTGCTTCCTAGAAGCATGGTTTCCTCTCTTGTACCAAACACTTCTTTTCCCCTCAACCCTTAATAATGCATTAAGTCCAAATTCATTCAAAACTTCAACGCTGCTCTTTCAACACTTCTTTTATACTCAAGGCCAAGTTAAAACTCATTGCCTGATAAACAATCCCTCTCACTTCTAGCTGACAACCTCTCGCTCCATTTCAAACTTTCTTGTTTCACTCTGTTCTGTGGATACAACGACGATCATTATTGGTCCAGACTTTCCTCTCTTGTTCCTCCTCAGCTGCAAATACACCACCCTGTATGTTCTTCCTTCTCCTTGCATCCTCCTTGTACTGGTATGAAGACTCATTGCACTGTCCCCATCCTCGAATGCATTCTTTTCCTAGGACCTCGAAACGTTGAAACTCTGAACCTCCCTCAGTTGAAAATCAAGGCTTGGCATCTCTCGTTTACCACATCCTGATTTACAACATCTTCTCTTCTGATCTTTTCAATGTGCTGGTATTCTGCATTACAAACTTTGCCAAATTCACCAATAAATGTACATTTTAAAAGGGATATTGGCAAACGGAGTTGGAGTCAAGCACACCTACTCGCCCTTATTCAGGAGTCACACACAAGAGATCATAATCTACAGTGTTCTGCCTGAGGATTGAAATCTCTTGCTTGTATGGAGAGTGCCAGTAACTCCTGGCATTTCTCTTGCTTTTGTGTGTAGAGAGCTTTCATCACTGTTCCAAATGTCTGAGCCGGTCCACCTCCATTGCTCACTTGCTTTCTCTCACTCTTCATCGAGAGAAGGCTGGAAAATACCTACTCCCCACAGCCAATTGTGTCCATGGGAAGAGAAAATGATGAAAAGGGGGAAAATAGGATGAGAAAGAGGAGCAAATAATGGATTTGTGCCAGTTGGCTTTCTCTTATGATGCACAATTTGCCAATTTTAGCTATGTTTAGGTTGATTGTTACTGAAAAATCTTATATTTAGGATTGTAGGGTAGGTGGCTCTGTATCTAACCTGTGCTATACTTGTTTCAGAGTATAGCATAGGTTAGAGAAATCTAAAGCTCCCTCTAATCTACACCAACACATCTTAACCAAAACCTCAGATTTTACTGCCTGTTACAACAGTGACAGTGACATTTCCATTTCCTACATTAGCCACTCATCATCTCTGAGTGACAGTGCCCATTGAATGCCAATTTGTGTCGCATTGTAGATAGTTTTGTTCGATGGGCCCATACCTACTATGAAGTGAGTGACACTTATCTAAACTGTTTGGGTGTAGAATATTTAATAGTGGGCTGGAATTAAACCCCTGTTAAAGAGAAAGGATAGTGTGCTCATCTCATGACACCCCCAGCACCCGCCCAGTACATCTGCCTCCCTCTTGTCTTTCTCTCTTTCTTTCATTCTCTCTCCTTTTCTCTCTCTCTCTCTGTCTCTCTAGTTCTCTCTTTTTCTTTCACATACATACATATGTCAAAGTTTGGTGTTTGATGTGAATTTGTCAAATAAAGATATGGCTGATTTTTTTTGCAGAGTGATGTTTGCCTGTGCCTGTCCTGAAGTTGTGTGTGTGTTTTTTGGCGGTGTTAGCTTGCGTGCATTCGCACACTAACCCTATAGAACAATGATAAATATCCCTCTTGATCACTTGATTGATTACCTCTCTCAAAGGTCACGCGGGCTTGCAGTAATTTCCTTTTGCCCCAGGCTTCCTTTTCACTTTTACTCTCTCCACGACAGCTCGACGTGTTCAAGACACCCCCTTCTCTCTCTCTCTCTCTTGCAACCCATGGAAAACTACAAATAAATATTTTTTTTTTAAACTCCTACAGAAAGCAGAGGTTTAATTTGCTCAGGTCGCTCCCGCAAAACCCTGTAAGCTCCAGACTTGCTGCTTTTTAAAAAAAAGGTACGGAGAGGAACAGCCGGCTGCTTGCAAACCTGAACGCACTCGGCGTCTCCAGGGTCTCAAACGGCATGTTCTCCCTTGGACAGGATTTGGATTTGAACCGCTGGACAAGCTATTAATTTACCCCGACTACCCAAGGCCCTGAACCCAATTAATTTCTAATAATTACAGCCCAAGGGGCTGTACATATCTCTCTGCTACTTTCTACTTCTGCCACTTAATGCCACCGAGGTCGGCGTATAATAAGTGTATTTTTTAAAGTGTTATTAAGAACAGTGAGTTATGGCAATGGAGGGAAAACAGTTTCCATTTAGACTAATTGAGACTGTGCTGTAAGCTTCAACCCATCGGTCCAAGTGAGGGGAGTTGGTTAATCTCCATTCGCTGGCTTTTGGTCAGACACTAGTTTAATTTTTAAACAGCTCGCTTTAAATCAGCCCTTGAATAAACAGTATATAATTGCATTACAGTGATTAAATTAATCTACTGGTAGTTAAGGGAATCTTGATGTTTCTATTGTGCCGGTTCTCCTGGAATTCAATAGCATGATGTAAAGTTCAGTGAACAGGGACAATGGCAGAGAGTAACTGCGAATAACTCGTCCAACAAACACGTAATTGTTTGACAATATGTGGAAGCAAAGAAAAAACGAATGCTGCTAAAAAGGATTTCTATATTTTAATACACTATTTCTGTCGCGGCAAATGGACACTTTCGCTGCTGTTTTGGGCACGGCTGGTGTACACAGTTTGGGGAACCGAGTAGAAAGCTCATTCCATATTTGTAGGAATTTCATTCCAATGTAATTTGCATATAAACCAACAGCAGGCAACGAGCACAGGCCCAAATGGGGAGCCCTTCAAAGATAAGGAAAGGTACGGAGAAGAAGGGATCAAAAACTCGCTTACAAACTTCGCCAAAGCTTGTGAGGGTGATCTCGATAAAAAATATATATATTAAAAATTACAATATTGATATAATAACGAATACACCATATTAAGATCACAAGCGCGCCCCTCGACTTGCAAAATGAATCGTTCATTTCAAAAGGAAAGCGGGGTGACCTTAAAAACCGACCCACGTCGCCATTCATTGTAATAAAGAGTAATATTATAATTAGAATAGGCTGATGGTGAGCGATTGATCTTCAATAAACACCGTGCTTGGAGGTTCCTGTTATTGATATTCTACTACAGCATTATTGCTCTAATAATTCGATACATGAGATCAGTTACTGTATCTGCTGGGCAGATCTTGTCTGTCCAATGTTCTCTGTCCGACACGGTACAAGTACCAATTCATACCGGAACAAATTCTGATTTTTAGATCATTTTCCTGCAGGATCTTTTTAATATCCAAATATCCCACATCCTTCCAATTAGTTATTTAAAATGTTCTTATTTTTGAACGACCGTGTTGCGAGTCTGGATATAACCTCGCCATAAAATCTCTAATGATACCAATTTCAGACATTAATTATATGGAATATTCGTCCCACCGACAATTATTTTGTATGTAAAATCCCTCCAATAAACGAAAAAGAACTTGTGATTTCCGGTTGTATTTCTGGAATTGAAATGAAATATACCTGTTTTCATGTCCTTTTTTTTAATGTGAACCACTGAGAACAAATATTTGATTGTATTTCACAGCATTACCACAAGTAAAAAGTGAAGCTGTTCCAAATCCATGGAACTGACGTTGTAAGCTGGAATAGAAGATGGAAGACCAATGGAAAGCTGTGACGATATTTGTACATTTTATAGATTCATTAAAAAAATCAGAATTGAGATATTTTCTTTGGCGCTGTTTATCGCGCATTGCCCCGTTACTGTGTGTGTGTCGGTATTTGTACGGCAGTCTGTGCTTCTTTCCGGCTGTGATTCGAAGGATGCAAAAAGCTGTGACCAGAGATGTGTTCGAATCTCTATTTCAATGACTGGTTTCATGTATTGATATGGTGAAATTCAGTGTCCTTTTCACGGAAGGCGTGCTTCCATGGGACATTTCCTCCCGGTGTAACAGGCTCTTTCAGGCAGAGCTTTCAACCCACCTGGGCTGTCAGAACGAGAAAGTGCCCACATTGCAACAAGAGGGCACCTCCCGAAGCCTGACAGCGCCAGCACTGGCCTCTTGTGTTCTGTAGTCGCAATCTGCCTCAGGTATTTTGTATGCACGGGGAAAAAAAATAAAGAGCCGGTAATATCGCAATAAACCGTACCAGGCGGACAGCAAGCTGCGTTCGCGGTGTAAAAGAAACACAACGAAGATTGATTGAAGTGCTCGACTAACGAAATAGCAGAAATTTCACATTTCCAGAGTGAATCGCTGCAGAGCGGAAAGATTAATGTGCTGGGAACATGAACGTTTCAAGCTAATTGAAAGTTTCGATTTCTTTGTTTCAAAATATTTATCATATTATCAATATTATAAATATCAACCGTGGTCTGGGGCGTAACTCACAGACAGTTACATCCGAGCGGAATCGGATTACCTAATTCACCGGAAGAACATATTCAGGGAAACTTAAAAAAAAACTTTTTGAGGGAGTGGACAGAGGACGAGGGATCTTCCTCACACAGGGGTTGTGTTGTGTGTGTGTGTGTTTTGTGTGTGTGTGTGTGTTGTGTCTGTATGTTTAGACTGGGCACTGGCCGCAGGGCGCAGACCCCGTCCATTATTACCACTAATAAGATCCCTAATAAATCAAGGGAATGGCTAGAGATGGGATCTAGAGCCACACAAGAGATTGAAATGGTCATATTTATTTACTGTCTCTATTCAACATGTACACCATCTGAAGATTTTGACCAACCTTCTTCATTCTGGAAACAAATGCATGTGTGGACATTGCAGCACAATGTCGATATACTGACTTAGTGTTTCTATATCACGGTCATGAGCAGAGCAGGAGAAATGCACTGCAATCTCTTGGAGCTGATTGCAGTAACATGTGGTGGAAATGGCGAGATAGCCCACTGATTAAAAAATGAAATCTCCAGAACACACACACATAATAATATTACCTATTTAAGGACATTTCTTTCAACGTTTTAATTTATTTGAAGGGGAATTCCTAAATTGCCCTGATGTATGCAACATATCAGTATTACATATAGAATTCAGGATACATGTAAAGGACAGGTACTGCATTACAACCAGGCTGCTAAATTGAAAGTAGACACAATAGTTACATAACAGTAACACGAAGCCCAATTTGAACAGTCCTACTAGATCATATTTTATTAAGTCGGCCAATAGACTGAGCTGATACGCCTAATAATTGTATTATTATTAATATAATTGTTGCGGTTTGTCAACAGGACAGTCGCGGTCTGTGAACAATCCCCGGGATAAAGGCTGGAAAGCGCTGGTGCCGGAGGTTACAATCCACTTTTTTTTTTGACACATTCTGACACAATCTCGCTTAAAGTGATCAATTGCTCCAAACTTTTTGGCGGCGCGGCAGCAAGGCAGTGCGCATGTGCGAAGGTGTCTAAACTGACAATGCGGGAGAGATAGCGAGTCCGGATTGAGAAAGGGAGAGAGGGAGAGAGAGAGAGAGAGAGAGAGTGAAAGAGAGAGAGAGTGAAAGGGAGAGAGAAAGAGAAAGACATCCGAGAATCTGAGAATCCCCATCAGCGCCGGACACAGCCACCATGAGATCCAAAGGGAGGGCTCGCAAACTGGCCACAAGTAGGTGTAACATCCCGTTTCTCTGTCACTTTCCCTTCTCTGCCATTTTGTATGACTTTGTGTGTCTGATCTGTGCCGGGGTCCCATCCACAAACCTGCTTAAACCGATCGCTGCCTTTCAGTTCGTCCCAACGCTGAACACAAACTGCTCAATCTCATCCCGAGTCAACGACCGGAATGGGATTGGCAGCTCTCCCTCCCTCTCTCTCCTCTCTCTCTCCCCCTCTCCCCCTTTTGGCTTCACCACCAGCATCCGAGGGGCTGTTCGCTTCCAGGCAACCGGCTCTTGCGGGCGACGCTGGGGTGGGAGAAAACCAATGGTTAATGGTCGTATTCTTGCCACTGAAGTTTTTGCAAAGTTAAACGCCAGGCACGCACAGAGAGGGGGAGAGAGAGGAGATGGGAACTTTGAAAAGCTGGTTCCCTCTTGGTGTGCAGTACTGTATTTCTCTATTTGCAAACAGTGGGCGCTGTTGCCCAACTGCGAGGCACCTTCTCAAAGTTCAGGCAGTATCTGCAGCAACATTGGGGCTTGTAAAGTGAAAAGCAGGTGAATGTGTCAGGTTCAAAGCCGAGCAGAGTGAAGCAGCCTCCTGTCATCCAGGAGACTGGACGGTGAGGAGGTCCAGCTTTGGCCTGTGTGTGTGTGTGTGTGTGTGTTTATCCTCGGGTACTAAACCCATGTTTTACAACCGCCTCCCGTCACAATTCCGCCATGATATCGCGACCTGGCTGTCTGTCTTTCGCACGGTGACTGTTGCGTTATTGCTCGGTGAAGATTACATGGCTCGCATCAGTGTTCCAGCGGTTCGCGCCTGGACCTGATCCGAGCTCAAAATGTGCTCGCTCGTTTCAAGTAATTCTGTGAATGATATTTGCTTGTGTGGAGGGGGGGGGGGTTGTTTTACAAGAAGCAGGAAGAAAATGATTTTCTTAAAAAATAATTCTGTTTTCTTTTATAAGCGAAAAGAGAGGGATAAAATGTGTGATGTGGAGCTGAAAATTGGATAACGGGGTTGGAGTGGGAACTCAGAAGAGTTGATTGAGTGCGGGACCTCTCTGCGAGGCTTTCCCTTGCAAATCCCTAAACTCTCCAATTTCCCAACAGCTTCACATTTAGACTTTACACCAATACAACTGGGTAGCTTGTGTTTCTGGCACGGTTAGGGACACGCTGCTTGTGCCATCGCTATCTTTTTTTCGGGGCGGGGGATGGGGTGGGGGGGTCTCTATTATTTGGTGAACATGAAAGTTGTAAACATACTGAAAGTGCGGTGCGAGAGTCCCGCGACCTGAGGGAGGTGGCCGTTTAAATACATATATTTTAAAAACCCACCCGAATGGCTTTGAACGCTTAGGGTTTGGTCTAATTATTGCACGGACTCGCTGCCGTCTGATTTGCGAGAAAAAAAAAGCCACAAGAGTTTGTCTTTTCCACCTACTGACCTACTAAAGGGCAGCGATTCCACTTCACAGTATACTCATCACCAGAACGCAGCATTCGGAATGGCCCGCATTAATAATTTATTACCTCCTGTTCTACAGAATTTCACGCTGCCAGTGATTTAATAAAGACTTTTGTTTATGATACTTTAAGTGCTGTGAAAGAACGAGGCTCCGTTCCTGCAGAGCGTTTTCCCTCTCAGCCCGCGTCTTTCTGTTCCAAGAGTTTGCTCTTCAAGCTCCTCACACAGCTGTCCCCCCAACCAGCTATTCAGAAAGACCTTTCTCGTTTTCGTTTCTATCATTGCGTTTGTTGCCTGCAGTTGCTGATCATCATATTTAATGCACCGTTATCATTTTACGTGTTCACTTTCTTTTGCGGACACGGAGTGAGAATCAATCTTCCATGTCACCCTGACACCAGGTCATTAAAATATACAAGTTTATTTCCAAATGTTATTTCTAATAATGATGGGTGAGTTCTTAAACATATCAAGCGAGGTGACAGGATGTTTGGGGTCTCCCACTGTGCGGACAGACTTCACACATAAACACACACACAAAACCTTTGCCGAAGAGCATTTAAATTAATAAATACACCATCGTGTCTCAGCCGGCGACATTGAGTGATTGTATAGTAACTTCACAAGGTGTATGAAATATGCAGAAATAATTTATGGCCTTATTATCGGTTCGAGACAACACTATGTGGGATTTTTGCTGTCAGTACCAGAAGGGACTAAAACGTGAATTCAAAATCACTGTGTCACTCCCACTTTTCTAATGTTGCAATATCAATTTCCAGTCTTTTAAATTATTTCGAATTTGGATTATTTTAAGCTTGATATTCGGTGTGTGTCTTATTGCAACAAATGTCAACATCCAGTTTTAAAAAGATTTCATCAATCTAATCACAATGAGGTGATTGCAAAACTTCCCAACGGCGTCATGTGTTTTAAATAAATATTTTAAGAGTTTTTGTTATGTGCCTACAGGGGAGCTCAGGGAAAGGGATTAGACCAGCGTTGAACATGTTCTAATGTAAGAGTGTAAAATCAAACAGCAGCGGGTATCGTCTTAAACATGGAGGCTGGAGAGAAAACTTCTACCGCTTTAGATCAGATTTTTTGAATCCTACTTGCTCTTGTGACACGAAGTATTTTTTTAAAACCAGTATAAAGATAGCGGGGCGTGAGCTGTGATGCGGCACGGTTGAACATAATTATTGGCGAAATAAATGTAGTTTTAAAATACATTTGAGTGTGGCTGTTAACGCATCATAAAATGTTGGAAAAGTGAGACAGTGGCTGACTTCAATACCTGGCTTTACATATATTAAAAGTCCCAGGGAGATCCGCACACAGTGCTCGGGTTCCTTTACACTATCGGACTTAATCTGTTCTGAACTCAGCATCAGACAAGTACAAGTCTGTTATGCGTTTCATTCTGTGGCTTTTTCCCCTCCCGTCTTTGAATGCTATCAGATGGCAGCTAATTTTGATGTTATTTGTTGATAGATCGCATTGTCACAGGCCTGAAGTTCAATTATGTCTCCGCTCTCTTTCGTTTATCTTTCACCCAAAGTTTTCGGCACAGGATGTGTGACTGTTGCATAACGACTGTGGCTTAGGAGTAGGGCTGAAATGTCTTTTCAACCAACACAATTTGTTTTTAACGGGGCGTTAAAAGTGTTTCCGAACCAGCTTCTCGGTTTCATTATAACATATGTGTAAGCGCAATAGTAGGTCAGTGAGAGCAACCAGTGAGCAGACTGGGGAGAGTCATTGTGAAACTTAAAAAGGCAAACCTTCAGATTCAAGTCTCTGGATCGCATGAAACTGTTGAAACTTTGTTCACTTTTGGCGTCTTCCAGTTGGTTTCACTGTGTTTACTGTGAACTGTTAGAC
The DNA here is from genome assembly GCF_052327205.1 of Somniosus microcephalus. Taxonomy (NCBI): domain Eukaryota; kingdom Metazoa; phylum Chordata; class Chondrichthyes; order Squaliformes; family Somniosidae; genus Somniosus; species Somniosus microcephalus. The sequence goes on from NC_140992.1 coordinate 33,614,133, forward strand.
ACATGGGCCGTCTGCAACTTTTAGTTTAATATCTGTGCATTTCAAAATCTTTAGGTCGCAGTTAACACAGAGCCGCTGCCGTCTGGCCCGCACACAAGTGCCCATCTCTAGTTAGCTTTCTCTTTATCTGCATAACTTCTAAATCTGTGGATTACAGGGTTATAATGTTCCCACTTCAATGCGAAGTTGGCCATGAAGTTTAGCTTTTGTTTAACCTAAAAAGTGATCTCCAAGTTGTTCAGACTTTCTTTAACCCACCGGGTTTGAGAAATTGGCTTTTTGAAGGCGAATATGTGTGCTTGTATTCGGGAAAAAAAAGTGTTGCCCCTTGCTCTCTCGGCCTGGTGTGTTTGTGTGTCGCACTATCTGTTTCTCTCGCTCTCTTTCTCTTTTCTGACTCTCTCTTATAACTGTTTCCCTATGTTTGTATCTCATTATCTGTTTCTCTCGCTCTCTCTCTCTCTCTGGCTGTTGAGTGTTAGGTCACTTTCAGTCATTGGGCTCCAGGCGATGAGTTGATTTCAAATTCAACTTTACACCTTATTTTCCCACACAGAGAGCGCGGTTACTTTCCCACTTCACCTTTTCTTCGCAGTCGGCACATGGAGTTTACCATTACTGTATTAACATCTGCACCGTCTGACGAAGGAAAATGTGTTGCAAATATCAATGTTAGGCATCGCATTATCACCCAGAGCCGTGAAATAAAATAAAGAAAACAAATGAGCCTCAAAACACAATGCAATATTACTGAAATCCTTCGTTTTTATGACTAGAATTTTAAAAAAAGCTTTCATTATTGTACTCGAAGAATTAGGAGTGATGGAGATTAGGGGAAGTGATAAAGGAACCAACAGATGTAAAAGCGAGTGTTTAAAATAATTTAACCCTGTATCGTGGTGAATGGAGTATGAGCGGAGATACATTTTGGGAAAACCTTTAAAGCTGATTCTGCCCGTGTTCTTTGATCGGGTTTGTTGAGTTGTGCTGGCTGCTGCGGAAGAGACCTTTTTGCGATCTCTGTGTGTTTTCTTGGAAAGTGGGGCCGAGGCGGATCTCTTCCCCGACTAATCACTAACTAAAGGGAGAGGTGGACTCATAGACAAAAATCATCAAGAATAAGTTATTAATAGGATGTCACCCTCTGAGCTCCAATTCAAATAGCCGGCCCAACTGCAATCGGGAGGTCACTGAATCACATCACTCAGGACCCGGCCCAATAAACCGACCGCTAACACATTTCATCATCCCGTTCAGAGAATTTAAGTTTTAAAGAGCGAGTAAGTTAGAACTTTTGGGACCTTCCCCCGCCGAGGGTGATTATTGATTCCGATTAAGTCACAGGGAAAGGGAAGGGTTTGAATTCCTTGTCCACTGCTATTCCCCTTGAGACCAACCTTGGCGTGACGCCAGTCCTGTACAATGTCAACACTGAATATTCCAATCCCCAGACTACTTTTAACTGCTTTCTAAATAAATAAACTCATTGTGTGTCTGTGTTTAAAATTATTTCACCTCCTTTTATAAGCTTCAGCTTCTCATTATGGTGGCCTCAAAGGCAGGGGAGCCCTCGCAGTCATACACCGCGGCGGCGGGCGTATTGTGCAGCTGTACACCTTCAGGCAAGGGCCGGGGAACATGCACACAACATGGACCCTTCTGAGCGCAGCCTCGTGATATGATAACCAATCATATAATTTGCGACCTGGAAACTAAAACAAGTGAGTTCAGTGTAAATCACCGCGGCGAGCGAGGCCATGTGGCCTTTCGGAAGACAGTTGCCCCACAGACACTCTGCTCCACGTGGCTGTGGAGGCGCAGGTTGCTGCCGTACACGGGGCAATAATAAACCGGCCTTTACATCATTAGGAACACCCTCCGCCACCAAAACCAACGATGGGAGCACAATTAAAGCCTAAACTAACAAGCCTCCATTGAATTAGAAGTTTGCAAAGTCATACAGCCGCCGTGGCCTCGGCCATCACATGTGCGCTTGATGTGGAAGGTGTGGGGAACCAGGTTTGGTGGCGAGTTTTTCCCACACAATAATAGTCTCTATTCTCTTAATGTTATCCGGAGGGAGTCGAGGACCTCAAACAGCAATCATACTTTCTGCAACTCATTCCCAGCCTTGTCATGGCAATGGAAGCACTTTAGTAAATGTAGTTTGCTAAAGATCAAAACAGTAACAATGTAGGTTATTCCAATTATTAAGGACAATTTATTCAGCAGTTTCTGGATCGAACCGCTTCAGTCCGGCATAGCAGCGATTAAAGTTAATGTAAATGAGTAGTAATTTGTTTTTCTTGCAATATAATTCTCATAGTTAAAAGGGGACAGGGCAAAAGTAGCACAGAGACCTTAAAGGGGATGGTGAAAAAATCCTATTATCCGTTTGTCCTCCTCAAAGAAACACTGACGATGGTAAAATAAATGGATCAATACCTTAGCAGTGTGTCCATTACCTGGCGTGTTTATTTTCAATATGCATCTACTGTTACATTATCCAGAGTATGTGCAAGAGGCCGCAGAGTTTCAACAGGGCGGAGTGTTGATTTTTCTACTTTTTATTTCAACTGGAAGGCTGAAGAAAAGAAACGTTTCTTAAAAAGCAGGGATGAAGTGAGAGACTGTAGTCAGAAGTTGAGATCTGCGCAGGCTTTGATGCTTATTCCCTCCTTTTGTTGTTTTGTACAATAAGAACTCGGAGATGTTGGCTCTTTGTATATGTTTGCAGCCACTGAAACATCAGGCATATCCATGGACTGTACACACGTCTCTTGTAGGGAGATCCCTAGATGGTTCATCCTATATACACATTTTTAGCCAGTCCAAACGAATTCATTTAGTACTAGTATGTTCAGCCTTGTTATCCAGGGTAAGTACTAATGCAGTTAACGCTATTATATACATAGCCAATGTTTGGATCTTCAGTCCTGTTAGAAAGATCATACCATTATATTATATACATACAGCTACTGTCTTTTATTCGTTCATGGGTTATTGGCGTCACTGGCAAGGCCAGCATTTATTACCCATCCCTAATTGCCCTTGACAAGGTGGTGGTGAGCTGCCTTCTTGAACCACTGCAGTCCGTGCAGTGAAGGTACTCCCACAGTGCTGTTAGGGAGGGAGTTCCAGGATTTTGACTCAGCGACGATGAAGAAACAGCGATATATTTCCAAGTCAGGATGGTGTGTGACTTGGAGGGGAACTTGGAGGTGGTGGTGTTCCCATGCGCCTGCTGCTCTTGTCCTTCGAGGTGGTAGAGGTCGCGGGTTTGGGAGGGAGCGAAGCAGGGTCTATTTGAGGCTGAAGTGGCTCCAAGCTTGGTGATGGAAGTTTGGAACCAAGTTAACTCTATATAGTAGACTCAGTAATCTGATACTAGAGGCTATTGAATTGCATGGTTATATGGAGTTTAGTGGAAAGAATCTGGCTCCTAGTGACAAGTTTACCATTAGTTTCATTAGTTAGGCAGACGGAGTGTGCATAATGGAACCTGAAGGGTAGCCTTGTCACTAGAGGCCAGATTCTTTCCAATAGGCTCCATATAAGAATGCAATCCAATGTGCAACAAGGGGTTGTTCCCAGCCAGACAAACAGTGGGAAACTTGTAATTACTCTGTATTGGTAAGGTGTGCAATTTTAACAGGTTAAACACCATCAGTACCCTTGCACATACTCTGGAATCTCTAATCTTTGGCTCTGCCCACCTACACTAAAGTTGTGCTGTTAGGTGAGTGGGGTATATCCCTGTGGGGAGAAAACATGCACTCTGTAGTGGACAAACAGAAGTTGTACATGTGTGGATTTCTCAGTAGTTTGGTTTGGAGTCTTTTAGGCATGGTGAGGGGTTTCTGTGAGTGTCAGACACCCAGCTGACAAAAATAAATTGGAACAGTCAGTCTTGTAATAAACAGGGAGCTTTTTAACATGCTAGACTGACCATATTTTCTAAACCAAATCTGTGGAGAAACAGGGAGCACAGCAAAGCAGCCTGGATGCGTTTCAAGAAAACCGGCATGACGACTTTGTTGTTTCTGCTAGTGGAATACGCACAGAGACAAGAGACAACGCATTTTCACTTTACACCGAATCTCGAATTTTGCGTGTGTTCTGGCAATAGTGCTGTACCATCTATACAAAAAAACATAGAAACATAGAAGATAGGAGCAGGAGTAGGCTATTCGGCCCCTCGAGCCTGCTCCGCCATTCAATGAGATCATGGCTGATCATCCAAATTCAGTACCCTGTCCCTGCCTTCTCTCCATATCCCTTGATCCCTTTAGCCTTAAGAAATATATCCAACTCTTTCTTGAATATATTTAATGAACTGGCCTCCACCGCCCTCTGTGGCAGAGAATACCACAGGTTCACCACTCTCTGGGTGAAGAAATTCCTCCTCATTTCAGTCCTAAATGGCTTACCTCTTATCCTTAGACTATGACCCCTGGTTCTGGACTCCCCGGCCATCAGAAACATCCTTCCTGCATCTAGTCTGTCCAGGCCTGACAGAATTTTATAGGTTTCGATGAGATCCCCTCTCAATCTTCTAAACTCCAGTGAGTATAAGCCCAATCAACACAATCTCTCCTCATACGTCATTCCTGCCATCCCAGGTATCAGCCTGGTGAATCTTCGCTGCACTCCTTCCATGGCAAGAACGTCCTTCCTCAGGTAAGGCAACCAAAACTGCACACAATACTCATGGTGCGGTCTCACCAAGGCCCTGTACAACTGTAGCAAGACATCCTTGTTCCTGTACTCGAACCCTCTTGCTACGAAGGCCAACATACCATTTGCCTTCTTAACCGCCTGCTGTACCTGCATGCTTACCTTCAGCGACTGGTGCACAAGAACACCCAGGTCTCTTTGTACTTCCCCTTCTCCCAATCTATTGCCATTCAAATAATAATTTGCCTTCCTGTTTTTGCCACCAAAGTGGATAACCTCACATTTATCCACATTATAGTGCATTTGCCATGTTTCTGCCCAATCACCCAACCTGTCCAAATCGTACTGGAGTTTCACGACATCCTCCTCACAGCATACCCTCCCACCCAGCTTTGTGTCGTCTGCAAATTTGGAGATATTACATCCAATTCCCTCGTTCAGATCATTAATATATATTGTGAACAGCTGGGGTCCTAGGACCGATCCTTGCGGTACCCCACTAGTCACTGCCTGCCACTCGGAAAAAGACCCGTTTATTCCAACTCTTTGCTTTCTGTCCACTAACCAGTTCTCTATCCAAGTCAATACCTTGCCCCCAATCCCATGTGCCTTAATTTTGCACGCTAATCTCTTATGCGGGACCTTATTGAAAGCCTTCTGAAAGTCCAAATACACCACATCCACTGGTTCTCCCTTATCTATTTTACCAGTCACATCCTCAAAAAATTCCAGTAGATTAGTCAAGCATGATTTACCTTTTGTAAATCCATGTTGACTTCGTCTGATCCTGTCACTGCTTTCCAAGTGCTCTGCTATTACATCTTTTATAATGGACTCTAGCATTTTCCCCACTACCGATGTCAGGCTTTTTCTCTACCACCTTTTTTGAATAGTGGGGTAACATTAGCTACCCTCCAATCCATGGGTACTGTTCCAGAGTCTATCGAGTACTGGAAGAGAACCAGCAATGCATCTACTATTTCTAGTGCCACTTCCTTAAGTACCCTGGGATGTAGATTATCAGGCCCTGGGGATTTATCGGCCTTCAGTCCCATCAATTTTCCTAACACCATTTCCCTACAAATACTGATTTCTTTCAGTTCCACCCTTTCATCAGACCCTATGTTCCCCGGCATCTCTGGGAGGTTATTTGTGTCCTCCTTTGTGAAGACAGAACCAAAATATGTATTTAATTGGTCTGCCATTTCTTTGTTCCCCATTATAAATTCCCCTGATTCTGACTGCAAGGGACCTACGCTTGACTTCACCAATCTTTTTCTCTTCACATATCTATAAAAGCTTTTACAGTCAGTTTTTATGTTCCCTGTAAGCTTACTCTCATATTCTATTTTCCCTTTCTTAATTAATCCCTTTGTCCTCCTTTGTTGAATCCTAAACTGCTCCCAATCCTCAGGATTATTGCTTTTTCTGGCCAATTTATATGTCCTCTCCTTGGATCATCCCTGAATACCCTAACTTTTAATTTCTCAATTTTAAATCCGTTCCAAACAGACCAAGATTTTTTCCATATAAGGTGTGAAACACCCTCTATTTCAGAAACCTCTTTCCAGTGGGAGAATTTAGAGCTTGCCTTATTCAGTAAAAAAAATGCACTGTACTAACCTGAGGTAAAGTAAATCCACTCACCCACCAGCTCTCACTGCGCCCTCGGTGCATTTTAAAGATTCCACCCTCCAGCCAGTCACCATTGGCCGAAACATGGGGTCAGGTGACTCAATCCCCCAGAGTGCAGTGCGGCCCGAGCTATCGATGGGGCCTTTTCTCTGCCACGCTGCATTGTGGGAAGGCGGGGCTGCCATCGTTGCCTCCATTCGACTGGCTCCTGGAATCCATTCCTGAGCTCAAACCAGCAGGAAAGGGCAATTAAAAAAACAAAGACTCTACATGGGGACAAGTTTTCTGAACCCGGGACTCTTCCAGGGACATTGTTTGCCCAGGGACACAATATCTAATCTGGGGACTGTCCCCGGAAAACGGGGTTATATGGTCAGCCTATAATATGCGCACTAAGTACAACCGCAGTATCTTGTATACAAAATCAATATCCAAAGATCAGTCCTTGCAGTCACTTGCATTTAACATTTAGGGGCAAGAGTGAGGTGCGGTGCACATGTGGAGTCTGACCTAAGACCATTGATATATGACTGGACACCAGCTTTGTCTAATTTCTGAAGCATAACTACTCTTCAAATATATTCAATAATGCATTGATTGGACCATAAACTGCTCTGTGTTTGTCACTACAGATTTATAGCACAAAAGTTATCTAATATATACAACTTGTTCCACTGCTAAAAATATGGTTTAGCATCAGACTATAGTGAGCCAGATGCTTGCACTTACAGTGTCGTGTCTACAAGTGACAATGCAGAGAAGAGACAGCCAGCACTATTCATGCAACAGTCAGATAGCCAGTAATAGAAGTCTTAAGAATGTACAATCTGGTGGAATGTATGGGGAGATTTCCATTCTCTCAGACTGATGGCACAGAAGTGTAACAGGCACTGGGAGACTGGGACATCTGCTTTGATTCGATATACAGGGGTAGATGGATCTGTGTCAATTTGTGCTGAGAACAATACTCTGGCAGGTCTTTTAAAGTCGTCGCACCAAAACTTCATTTAAATATTAAAATGGGTTTAAATCAAGCTTAGCTCAATTTTGTGTCGCTCAAGATGGGATTGGGATAGGGTGCTTACTTTTTCCTATTTGGAGAGGGCCTAAGTGGAGCTCTATGAGTGACAGAGCTCCTAAAAGCTCCAAGGCTTTTCAACTCTTTCTAAATTTTCCCCTTTTACTATAAGCGTTTTGTACTAGCTTCTGTTATAAACTCTATGTACCCAAAGTGCCACCCTGGTTAAAGAAAACAGCCATTATAATATGATAGCAAAATACTGCGGATGCTGGAAATCCGTAGAAGGGTTTCGACCCGAAACGTTGACTCTGTTTTTCTCTCTCCATGGATGTTGCTGAGTTTTTCCAGCATTATAATATGAACTCTCTCTCACAGTCGTTATCAGTGTAAACTTCATGAATAATAGTATTTGCATGTAGTCATGGCCTGATCTATGCCTAGACCCAAATGCTACAGTTTCTTCCAAGCCACAACTCAGTCTTGAATTATTGAAACCCTGGAAATATAGAAGATAATATTTTTATTGCAAACTTCATACAGGTTTGTGAGGAAAGAGATAGGAATGGTTGGATATTCGAGCATAATTTCTGGTGCTTCAGTTAGATTTACTTTATTCCAAGCAGGTTCTGCTCACTGACCTTAGATTCAGTCCGATAGTATACATTAAATAAGTTATATACACAGCCAGTATTGAGGTAGCTGGTCCTGTAATATGCAAGTCTGGTTGTGAACACCATCTCTGTCTACCAACTTGTTGATGTGCAAATATATTTATGTTCACTTGTGTAAATATGTGTGAGGCATTTGTACACTTAGGCAAGGCTGAAATGTGGTCCATCATGACCTGGAACTAAGAAACAGAAAATGAAGCATTTGTTATTACTTACTGGACCTAAGTTTGTATAAGGAAACCACATGTGAAATAGAGGGTCACAGACTGAATTAATGTATTACCACAGAACTAAATGAAAATATGGCTTTCTCTTGAGAATAGTTATTACCTGATTAATACATGCATTGTTGCTGCATGTGCGGCATAGTCTAACAATGCAGCACTTAACCTTTGGCCAAGACAGATAGTCATTAGAAGTGTAAATTTAGCATTTTTCGGAAGCTCACGTTAGGCAACAAAGTAAAGCCTCTGGTCCTTTCCACTCCTCTGACAGATCACCAAGTGGATCAGTAATCAAAGAACATTGGGGTTGAAATTCCTCTTTTTCTGTAAAAGGGAGAAATGAATGTTTTATGTGTGATAATAACGACCTACTAATGAAATACTGGAATGCACAGTGTTGAAATGTGGAAGTCCCAAGAAAGTGATTTCATTAGCGGTAATGAAAAGATACCAGCCAATCACGATGCACCTGCAATAATGATCCTGTAATGCTTTTTAAGCAGCTAATGAGCCACTTAACCGTTATAAATGTCAAAGTTCATTCATCCAGATGTGGAGTGTACAGTTATAGGAGAAAGTGACTAAACGCCAGCAGAGATCATCCTGATTTACCTACAAGGCACTGCGTGTGCTCAGGCTCAGAGAAGTAGTCTTGATTTTCAGGCACAGGCACTCCAGTGGACTTCCAGTCAAACCTTGGCAGGAATCTGCCAGAACGGCTACAAACTCTTCCGGGACCCGAATACACTGGACCCAGGTCTTGGGGCAAAGTTTCCAGGATGGCTTTGTGTGGAGCCTCCAACCACCCTCAAGGCCATTGACATAAGGGATCGGGAATCTTCTAAACTGGGAGTTTCTGTGCTCTTGCTTGCAGTTAGGACCCAGCTTTGGATTGGCCCGGGGGTGTACCTTGCCAACAGGGGCAGATTTGGATACGGCCTGGGGGCCAGGCCAAGCCAGGATCAGGGATTTGTCTTCCAAAGCTGAGGGCGCAAAAATGTCTTAAAATATTACAAGCGGCCCCCTGATACAGGGGGTACTTGCGATAGCATCATCCCTTCTCCGGGTGGAGAACATGGTACCCGCTCTGGCCTGGCAAATTTCAGTTGGCATTTCTGGCCCTTTTCAGTGGCGGTGGGGGAGGTGGCACCTCAAATTTGCCCCCAGACTGTCAAAGACCCATTACTCATGGCTTTTCCCCCTGATCCCACAAATTTCAGTGGGATCAGTGACTGACACTTCCCAGTGGCAGACACTTCCCAGGACTTGTGCACCGCCCATAGATCTTCTTGGCTGTTCATTTTTGACACGCGTTGCCACATAGAAACTGCTATCAGATCAAACTAGTTAGATACACTATATTATTTTTCACTTTTTACTTTAGGTTTTATTATTTATTTTTCAGTAAAATGAAAATACAATAATTAAAAAAAAAACCTCCAAGTGCACTTTATGTAATGAATGTTGGTATCTTTAGGATACTTAAGCATCACTACAGATAAAAATAAATATTTTAAAACTCCTAAAATTTGATGTCGTAGCCTTTGAATTTATTTTATGTTGTTGACTTTAGCTTGTCTGTAGTAAACCTCCAGTGCCTGTGCATACAATGCCATAATGTGGAGATCAGACTTCAATGTATTGACCGTTTCCAATTTGCCAAGAATCTTGGGACGCGATGGATTTATTTGAAAAGGAAATTTGCTTGCATAGGATAGAGAAAAAATGGAACCTCGGAACATGTATTGGATGATTCTACAATCTAACACTCTCAGTGGAGAGTAGTCCTTGCAAAGGGCAGTGCTAGCAGGGAGCACAGCTTGGGAAAATCTTGGGTTCCTCGCTGAAAGTATGCTGGTTTCTACGCCAATCTTGCCAATGGGAGCTTATGCCCAAATTTCCTGTTGAGCTCAGTTGCCTACTTTGCAACAAGTAAACCAGCGTAAAATGAGCACAACCAATAGGGGTAATAGCATAAGTGTAAAAAGATGTGTGCTGTTTTCTTGCATGGCACTTCACTCTTGGAGCCTCTTCCACTTTTATGCAGAGCATGGGCAAACCCATTGGGAAGATTTTCCAGCAACTTAGTCCTTCTGAATATGTGATGGGTGCACTGTAACTGACAGCACTTTGGCTATGTATAGTGCAGGTCCCAGATAGAGAAATTTGAAATTTGCATGTAAATTTACACCCATTCAGATCTGGCATAAATGCAGGAAACCCGTGTTCTCTGATCATTTGATTGGGTGTGGCATTATGTTAATGAGCTAAGTGGAGCTTTGGCGGATGTAATTCAGGAGCGACGCAAATAATCAAAGAAATTCACATAGCGAGATTCTGGCGTGAAACCAGTCCAAGTCATTTCCGTGTGAATTTCATGAGACAAACAGTACCTCATGGCTCTTACACTGTTGTTGCGATGAAAATTATGAGTACATTTTGGGCCATTGTGGCACTTGGCAATTTCAGTGTGCTTTCTTATGAGAATAGCCTATCTAGAAGTGTTTCAAAAATGAACTTAATTTTAATGGCATGAGGTGTCATTTAAAAAAAATAAAAAAGCACACGTGAACTTATTAGAGTTGCTTTGGAGTTGCAAAGCAGAAGCTCAGGATAGCAATTGAAAAAAATGAAACTTGTTCTAACATATACTGCTCTGAAAAGAGAAAATGCACCAAGGGTCAAAAATCAAAATTTTCTGAGGGAGAGGGGAATGTCTCCATACATCCTTAGATAATAACATCTTACTCTCTCCGTGCTCATATGGCCTTTCATATTTTTTTCCCTGTTATCACCTTATCCAGTGTGCAGCATACCCCATTTCTGGCTAAGAGACTGGATCTATGATTTGCACCTTGACTTCTGCCTCTATAATATTTTGAAATCTTCCCCTTCATTCGGCTCACTAACACTAGGTCTGGCCTAGAGTAAAATACTCACTTTTAGATTTGACTGGAGCAGGGAATTGTTCCATGGTATCTTCATTAATGAATTCAACAACAATACTTTGTATTAGTATAGTGCCTTCAAGAGTGTAGATGGCGAGCCAGCAGATGAGTTAACAGAAAGGTCCAAAGGCGTGGCCATAAAGAGAGGTTTTGAGGAGATGTGTAAAGAAAAGGAAAATACTTGCATTTATATAGCGTCTTTCATGACCTCAGAACAGCCCAAAGTGCTTTATTGCGAATTAAGTGCTGTTGTAATGCAGGAAACTGCAGCAGCCAATTTTGCACACAGCAATGTCCCACCAACAGTAATGAGAGATGTGACCAGAAAATCTGTATTGTAATGATGTTGGATGAGGGATAAATATTAGCCAGGACACTGGGAGAACTCCCCCACTCTTCTCGAATAGTGTGAATAGTGAACTTTTATGTCCACCTGAGAGGGCCTTGGTTTAACGTATCATCCAAAAATCAGCACTTTCCTCAGTGCTGAACTGAAGTGTCAGTATGGATTATGTGCTAAAGTCTCTGGAGCGAGGCTTGAACCCATAACCTCCAGACTCAAAGATAAGAGTGATACACCTGGGCTCTTCAAAGGTTACCACTTAAATGGCAGAGAGAAGTAACAAGTTGCACATATTTAGGGAGGGAGTTCCGTGGAGATAAAACTGGGTGTTGTTTGCACACATCTAGAAGCAGAGCGCATGTTTAAGAAAACTAAGAAGCAAACATTGGATTTTTACTAACTTTTCAATAATGATCAGCCATTGTTGGAGGGTTAGAGTAGTCGGAACAGCACTAAACATTTGGGAAATTCAACCATCAGCGCTTTCTATACATTCTAAAACCTTTTATTCATGTCTGCTTTTAGTGAAGATAGAAGTTTCATCCCCATCATATCTTTCTAGCAAAAGTCCTGCAGCCTGGATAAAGGAGCAATGCTCTTTATTCGTTTGCGCTTGCATCTTCCTGCCATATTGAAACATTGAGAAACAACCCTTCTGGATAGCCTCTAGTTTGTTTAAGGGATCACGCACTGAATGTTTGTCTGTTGTGGATCATTATTATAGGGTTTAAAAGGATAATGGATCAGGACTCTTGAAAGGTGGGGCACGCACCAGCCAGCCTAAACAGTGTTTGAAAGAAGTTGTGTAAACAGAGAGATACCTAGACAACCATATCGCTGTATGAGGTGGGATTAATAGCTAAGTACAAGTCTGTGGTAGAAGTCCAAATCACTTCAAAAGCTTCAATCAAACATTGAAAAGAAAGGTTTGCATGCGGATAGCTGTGGACATGTTTGATGAAAGCCGTCTCCCAATAGGATACACTGAATTCACTTTGTTTATTATATTCGTTTCTTGCCTACACAAAAGATTGATTTATTAGCCTATTTCCCACTGATATTTCCAAATATTTATAATGTCTGTTTAAAATAAAATGCTAATCATATTGTAGATGAGAATAAAAATGCAAATCTAAATGGAACAACTTCAACTTGATAGTATTTATCATAGTTTTTCCATTACACTGTTTTCCTTTTCAAAAGCCTTTTACTTTCTCATCTCCTTATACTCCTGCTTGTGCTCCAGCACCTACAGTCAGACAGCAGGCTAGCTGGCCAGTACTTTGATTTGCCTCCTGTGCTATTGCATGGCTAGTACATTTTCATGAGTCAAGACAGAGAATCCATTGTCTTGGTAGTGGCACCCTGTCTAGAAAAAAGCTGTGAAACATTTCAAATACAAGTAGGTTTAAAGACTCCCCTTCCACATTTCCAACAAAGCAGCATACAAAAAATAAATGCCGCATTATATATGCTGCAGTGCAAACTTTGCAATGCTTTTTTACTGATACATTAATAGTAGGAGCTGCAATTGCTAATGTGTTGACATTGTGATTTTGATCTCATCACTGTGTGTGCCTCTATGTGCCTCTATATGTAGTGTGGAAAGTGTCATGAAATACAATTACCGATGAATATTCTACTCATGAAGGCAGCAACATGGAATTGGATGTGGACCCATAACTACAGTGGTCTGAGAGAAGTACTTAAAACTGGCACAACATCCTATTAGGTACAGAGGCTAAGGCAACACAATGGGTAATTCTGACTTTAGGCGATAGTGCAAAACGTGCAATATTGGCTCCGCCACCCGTTAAATACCGCTCCCGATTTTCGTTTCAAAATGATAATCAGGAGAAGTGTTTAAGGAGCTGATATCACCCATTTTACACTATCGCCCAAAGTCAATCAGTCCTTGCTGGAGAAAGAAGCATGATCTAAATTTTTCAAACAATGATTGGAATCTTTCAGATAGATGTAGAGTGACATTCTGTGTAGAACCAAGAACTAGTACCATTCTGGCCTCCTTTGTATATGAGTAAGGTTAGGTGTCTCCCGTATGTTGAGCTGGTATCAGAATCTATGGTTAGATTTTCCAACATAAAGACAATTTTTTCAGCTAAAATAAAATATTGGAAGCTCACTGACATCACAAATGACTGAATATAATGGCCAATTGGAAGTTTGATTCAGGGAAAAGCAGAGGTACTGTAAATATTCTTGGGTTTGAAAGGAGTCCAACTTAAGTCCACTTAACAGATACAAGATAACAGACCTGGAAATTTGAATAATAACTGGGTTAGAAATTCGTTATAGCCAAGCAATGATCAGTGTGGTTAAGTAGCGCCACCTGAAAATCGTCCAGGCTGCACGCAAAATTCGTCCTCACTCCTCATTAAAATGATTGTAGTCATGATTCTTATCTAAAAACCCAAGCTCATTACACTGAAAAGATGGACCAATTTTGGGGGCAGTCTAAATGCAAGTAATGATTGCCACAGGCTTTTTTCACTACTTAAAGGGGAGGTTCATTGATGCTGCAACACCTCATTCTCAGCATTGTTGGATGTGCAGCTGCCTCAACAACCATAAGAAGGACAAGGAGAAGTAGCACTTAATTACAAATCCTGATGGCAGATCACTGCCCCAGGGAGAGAGCCCGGAGGTTTTCTGATGAAGCTTTGGAGGCATTGGTTTTAGCAGTAGAAAGAAGGTCCTGTATCCGGCAACTGGCAGGAGGCCCTCGTCACAAGTCTACCAAACTATGTGGAGGGAGGTGGCACACTTCGTCACGGGCAGCACTGTGCTCCCCAGGACCCACATCCAGTGCAGAAGTTTAATGACCTCACATGTGTGATCAGGGTGAGTGAAGGCTTCAACACATGCTACATACCACCATCTGTACCACAAGCTTCACACACTGCTCAATGCACCACACCCCCAGCACTCACCCACCAACAATCTCTACCTAGCAGCACTCACACCCACATCTCACTCCTTGCACACAATGACAGTTATTCAACTATGGCAGGCACAAGGGTCATTAATTATTAGAATTCATGTGATATGTTTATGGATACATTTATTAATTGAGTTTGGAATATTTTGTAGTCTCCCTCATTTCACCTTTGCACCCAGGAGGATGCTATGATATGCCATGAGACAGGGATTGTATGATGGGGATGTGGGATGTGGATCTGGGGTTTCACTGAAGTGAATCGGAGTCTGATGAGCCGGTCATAGACAGCCCATCTGGAAGGCCGATTGTCTGCCTCCGCTCCCTCTGCCATAGATCCTGGAGGGCGAGGTCCACTGCCAGTACAGCCCCCATGACGTTTAGCAAGTGTTGTAGGTTGAAGCTTTTCAGAAATAATTATGGAGTTTTGTACTTTCCACAACACTCCCTGATACCAAACAATCTTGAAATGAATAAAGAAAACTCTTCCAGTAGCAGGAAGTAGCACCCAGCCACTCAAACTTCAAAAACCTGTCAGGTCCGAGTGATTGGTGATGATCCCTTTAAATAGCATCGCTCGAGCTCGCTTCCTTCTGCTGCACTCCACCTCAACCTATTGTTGTTTTCTCCAGTCAGTAAGTTAATTGGCTGCAACGAAGTTGGGAGATCGGGCATCAAGTGAGCGTTGCACACTCACTGACGTCACAATCTCCAAGATGGCGAGGTCCCTGGTGATCGCATTCAGTGGCAGAACTACCGGAAACACTGATATGGCGTGTGGTGCTGGAACTGGCATCAGGTGGCATTAAAGCTCTCAACGGTGTTTTAGCAGCATCTCATGGTGCTAACGTGTGGCACAAACCACATGAATTTCGCCCCCCACCGAAACTAAAAAATTGGCTACGTTTGCAGGTGAAGCCAAACCAAGTGAAGGTGGGAAGGGGCAGTTGAATCTAAAGAGGTAGGCGTAGACCTACAAAATGAGTTACACTATAAGTGGGCCAACTGCAGGGGCTGACTGCAGGCAAATGAAATTCAATATGAGTAAATGCATTTTAAAGAAAAAAATTGGTGATAAAAATACTTCATAAAAATGTTGGAACAGCTAAGGATGTAGTTTAGAGATATAGAGGTGTTAATAGCATATCCATTTACTGCCAGACATCATTCAACAAAGCAAACGGAATGTTCAACTGCATACAAGCTCAGTTACCCGTTGGAAGATGTTGTGCTAAAGCTGTATAGTGCTTTGTTCAGACTTTCAAGTACTGGAACCAGTTCAGAGAAGAGCCACAGAGGACTGAGTTATTGAGGAAAGACTGGAGAAACTTGGGAGGAGAAATTCGTCTGGACCTGTTTTCAGGCCCGGGAATCAGCGCATGCTGCGCCCCAACCTGAAGGCATGAAGCTGGCCCGAAATTGTCCCTCGGGCCTTATTTCAATGACTTAGTTGAGCTGCTGGTGACTGCCATGCCTCCACAGGCAGCTCACCCATCTCAGCAGATGCATTTCGATCCACTTTCCTTGTCAGCAGTGACCTTCCGGTAAGTCCTGAAGGAGGTAGAGAGGACAACAGGAGAGGGGCTGGTCGCAGGTTGGCAGCAGTCTTTGGGAGTGCTGTGGAGCTGGGAAGCGCTTACCTTCTTGGTCGTGGCCACTTCCTGGGCCGCATCCACGCCTGGTAAATCTGGCCCGAAACCTGCTCCACTCAGGACAGCCCAATTACTTGGAGGGGACCTAAAAACAGCTTTAGGCCTCTCATTAGCTTATGAAAGGGGCTTAAAGATTGTTTTATGTGGCTGTCCTGGATGCCTGAAAATTTTCAGAGGCCAATATGGCGTTGGACATTTTCCAGTGTTCCTGGGGGTGCAGGGCATAGTCCTGCAAAATTGGTCAATTTTGATCCCATTTTCCATTTGAATTTTTAGGTAGGGTATTGAAGGCAAAACACTTGCAATCATGTAAGAAACAGCTAGATGCTGTGATGGGGAATCTTAATTCTTTCTGTGGAGTGATGAAATAGGATAGGCCTTCCTCATCCATATCCATCTTGCACTATTAGAAAGAAAGAAAAACTTGCATTTATATAGTGCCTTTCACAACCACCAGACATCCCAAAGCGCTTTACAGCCAATGAAGTACTTTTTTTGAAGTGCAGTCACTGTTGTAATATAGGAAATGCAGCAGCCAATTTGCACACAGCAAGCTCCCACAAACAGCAATGTGATAATGACTTCAAAAAATATTCTGCTTTTTTGTTTTTCCTACCAAATTGGAAAACTTCACACTTCCCCACATTGTATTCCATTTGCCATGTTCTTGCCCACTCAGTCAATCTGGCTATATCTCTCTGCAGCCTCTTTGCGTTCTCCTCACAGCTTACATTCCCAACTAACTTTGTATCATCAGCAAACTTGGATAGGCTACACTCGGTCCCTTCATCGAAGTCATTAATATAGATTGTAAATAGCGGAGGCCCAAGCACTGATCTTTGTGGTACCCCACTAGTTACAGACTGCCCGAAAAAGTCCCATTTATTCCTACTGTTTGTTTTCTGTCCATTAACCAATCCTCGATCCATGCTAATATATTACCCCCAATTCCATGAGTCATAATTTTGTGTAATAACCTCTTGTGTGGCACCTTATCGAATGCTTTTTGAAAATCCAAATACACTACATCTACTGGTTCCCCCTTATCTACCCTGCTAGTTACATCTGTAGCAAAGAAGACTGCACCAAAAACCAAGGCAAGCTGAGGGGTTGTCAAAATCTTGGTAATATTTTATAATGATTTCTAAAACATGAATGGGGGGTACATGCTAATAAAAGTGACATCTGAAACCAATGATTCTAAGAATTTGTAAACTATTGTATGCTGGGAACACATTTCTACTTTGAAAAACAGTGGGGGTAAAATTGGTCTTCACCAGTAGTGCAAGACGGGCTGATAGTGAATTGGCAGTCCCGGTTTACATCCTGGCCATCGGAATAGAAAATCGAGCGTAGTGTAAAGCGGGCTGCTGATTCGCTATCAGCCCGTTTTGCACTATTGCTGTTGGCCAATATCACCCCTTATTGATATTTTATCATCTGATGGAAAGGATGCTCAATTAAGGCGTCGTACTGCATATTATGTTCAGTGTTCTGCAGGTGCCCTGCTGACTGCCTTGTTTACACAGCATGTGCCTTCTGTAATAAAACCTTAAAAATTGATTAAATGGCGCAATATGGGACGTACTTTGTTGCATGTGTAATATCAAAACTATGCCGCACAGTGTGTATACCCACACCTGTTGCACAAGTATGCTTAATCGCTGCGCTGTCTGGCCAATCATTTATACAGTGACGAGGAAGAATTTTATAACTCATGCATGGAATAAAGTTCCCATTTCTCAGTTCCCCCTTGTGGAAGTTCCATGCAGTCTGGGCATCCACATGTGCAAGCTCCTGCCGCTGAGATCATGCAAGTAGTGAAACTTGTGTTCGTGGTTTTTTTTTTAAATGGTGATTCAACAGCTTCTAATTTTCTGTTTACAATCTGACTTCAGAGTGACTGGATCTAGTTTAAAACCATCCCAGCTTTAAAATCTGTGATTGATTTGATGCAGAATTTAAACTGGTGGCAATGACACACTTCAGAAAGGGCTGTTGAATGCCACTGGCGATAAATGTTATAAACTGAGGCAGTAGCTGCTCTCAGACATTTCTAAAAATGTTTAAATTCAAGCTTTTTATTAAAAATGGCAGACCAATGAAACCAGATGGGAAAAAGCGGAGTAGCCAAATATTTTTATTGGAACCCACCTGATGATGACAAGCTATACTCTTCAAATCTTTTGATATTTTTCTAATACCCTGCAGCACCCTGGAGCTTCATGGGTTTGGGCAAAACTTCATGTTTTTCCTATTTTAAAAATAGTTTTTTTTTCCAGCTTAACATCTGTAGTCCGTTTCCCCTTCCAATCACTGCTAGCTGCCCCTCCCACTCTGCATCTCTTATACATTTCTAATGCCACAAAGTCTGTTTAAATTTTCAGCTCCCTCAAAACACTTTCAGAATGTTGTGGGACTTCCAATCGGGTTGATGACAATCACAAAGCCTGCATTCCAATGTAACCTATCTGTTGAATCAAAAACAAAGTGCGTATCTCATCCCATTTACAGTGAAAAGCCACATCGAAGACCAGTTTGATGGCCCATTATAGACTAGAGACCTTTTAGGAGACACTGGGTTGCCCCAGTGTCATCAAACCGAAAACAAATCTAACAAGAGTGCCTCCTTTTTAGAGGAGCACAACTAATAGAAACACAAGTCCTAAAAAACAAAAGAAACTTAATAGACTTTGGAATGTCTCTCTACCATGATACTTCATAGGACAACCCCAACTCCCATCAACCCTACTCATCAACTCAGTTCTATCTGCTCTAAGGAGTCCTCTCCCCATCAGTAAGCTCCTAATATAATAACACCCGCCTTCACCAATTCTAATCTGCAACCACAGCCCCCACTTATTCTAATCAACCATTATTTGTAGCGTGGCTAAATGCAGGAGCATTTCCCTGATATTTTGGAATGTGCCATGCCTGATTTACTGAGTGTAGTTCTAGTTACCTGATCATAGGAAGGATATTCTTGCCTTTTGAGAGTATATGGAGGTGAGCAACAATGATGGCTGAGTATCATGAGTTTAAGTTATGAGGAAAAGCTGAGGTGGATGAGCTTGTTTTTGTTGGAAAAGAGAAAACTCTGAGGTTACTTAAGTAAAGTTTTTGAAATTAGATGGTACCTGATAAAGTTAATCTAGCAATTTGTTTTTTTTTACTGTGGCAAAGGTTTCAGGGACGTAAGGTGAACAAACTAAGACATTTGGAGTAAGAAGGGATGTCAGGTTGAACTTTTTCCAGGGAAAGTCAATACAGTGGAGTTCAAGGCAATAAGATATGTTTTTGGAGAGAGAAGGGGTTGAGTGCAATAGTCAGGATAAGTGAGATTGATCAATGAGAAAGGGATGGGCTTGTTGGGCTTTGTGACAAAAGGGATTATTCATTGGTATCCTTCTTTCTGGTCACAGAACACACAGGGTTAACATTGCGTACTGCTAGTAGCCTGAAGAAAATATACATTCCAAACTGGCTGATATACACACCTCAGGGAAAGGTCTTGATATGTGTAGGTTGATTGTTGCCATTGTTCGCCGATCCTTCGAAGGGCTAGAAATTCGCCTCCTTTGCGCCTCCCATTAGCGCCTCCAGGGGGCGATAACGGGCACTGCCAGCTTTGTGACTGGGCACGGCGTGAGTACCGATGCCCACGAAATTCCCGTCGAGGTTTGCGGTGGCGCCCAGAGATTGTGACGTCATCATGCTGCGCATCACCCCAGTAGCAGGCCCGAACTCCAGTTCCGCCCCCTGCAGCATCACCGGGCGATAACACTGACAGCTGCAGGAGGCGTTGTTAGGGAGGCCGGGCACTTGGGGAGCGCTATGAAAAAGGGATGATGGTTGCGTCAATGAAAAAATTTCTGAATGCGTTACTTCAATTTTTCAGCATTTTCCTCGGCCGCGATCGATCAGCTTTGCGCTCTGCTAGAGTGCATGGGGCTGATCGTGTCAGATCGCGATGAGGGACCTCGTTTTCATGCAGAGCCTGCAGCGATGGCCCTTCCCTTTAAGGGAGGGAAGGAGCCTCCATTTCTGGCAACGCTGCCCTTGACATTGGCAGCGCTGCACCAGTACCGTCACTCTTACCGGCTTTAGCGCTCCCAAGCGCTAAATTGGAAGTTCGCGTCGGAGTCCCTCTCGTAGCGGCTGGTGATAACTTTTGTGGTAGCACAAAAGTATCGCCCCAAACGGGATGCTATGCAATTTCTCCCCCTGTGTTTGGAACCGATCAATGGGTCAAGCTCAAGTCAATGACCAGCATCCTGTGAGGCTCTCTATAGGATATGTTTGGTTGCCAGCTGTATTTTGTATGTGTAAACACAGTTTTACATCCTATCAATGACTGACCAGCTAATATAGTTAATAGAAATACAGTTTTGGATTTCTTTTTATTATATGATATCTTTAAAGAAATTTGGAGCTATATTTTGGGGGTTTTGTAACAAGTAGTCAGTTGACCTGAGGCTATTGGGGGTATGAAGCTAATGAGAGGGCTTTGTGGTAGCATATAGCCATGCCAACAATATGGACCATGCTTCAAAGGTCAATGTTATATTGAGGATTAGCCCAGGAGCAGAGTCTTTGTTGTTTTGACATTTTAAGGAGATAGTAAATTTTGCAATTACTGTAAATGGAATTTACTGCTGGTACTGAGTACTGTTCATTTAGCAATTTCATAAATTTGTGTCTTGGTTTATAACCTAAGTCATAGTCTGATGGAGTAAATGTTCTTCTACTTTCCAAAGTAGAGGATATTATGTGGTGGCATGTAATAGATTCCAGTAAGCTAAAGAGCAGCAATCAGGGTTCATTGTTATTTGTATTGGCACCATTAATGGAATTTCATAATTTCTACCTCAACAACAACAACTTGTATTTATATAGCGCCTTTAACGTAGTAAAACCTCCCAAGTATTTTAAAACAAAAAATTTGACACCGAGCCACATAAGGAGAAATTAGGGCAGGTGACCAAAAGCTTGGTCAAAGAGGTAGGTTTTAAGGAGCGTCTTAAAGGAGGGAAGGAGAGGTAGAGAGGCGGAGAGGTTTAGGGAGGGAATACCAGAACTTGGGGCCTAGGCAACAGAAGGCACGGCCACCAAAGGTTGAGTGAATATAATCAGGGATGCTCAAGAGGGCAGAATTAGAGGAGCGCAGATATCTCAGCGGGGGGGTGTGTGGTTGTGGGGCTGAAGGAGATTACAGAGATAGGGAGGGGCGAGGCCATGGAGGGATTTGAAAACAAGGATGAGAATTTTGAAATCAAGGCGCTGCTTAACTGGGAGCCAATATAGGTCAGTGAGCACAAATATGAGAATAGAATCTTTGATGTATTAAGTTTGCACCGACTCTAAAATTAAGAATGAAGAGCCCTGAATTGACTTGAACACCTGACTTCAAATCACAATTTTGACTGACATTCACCTTCAAACTTTCTTTTACTCATGGTATCCGTAGAGAAGCGAGGAACTACTGAGGAGAAAAGAAGGGAAAGCATGGCAATACTCAATAGTCTTGATGGGAACATACAGGAGAGCGTTCAAAGACTCACCTTCAAAATGGAGATCGAATCTCTTTATCTTTGCCACTCCCTCCAAAGGTTTCCAGTGATGTGTACCGGTCCCCAAAGTAAACCACTATGAGGTGCACAGAAAGTCCAGGGATGACACAGCCTCACTAATCTACTCTGTGGGGAAGTGGTCTGGCCATGGTTTCTTCACCCCCACCCCTGCCCCTGCACCCCACCCCCACCTCAACAAAACAACCAAGGTCGATCGCCTGCCCAGGTGGTGAGTCACAGGACTGAACACACATCCTACCAAACTATGTCATCGCATCGATGTACCAGTGCAATGGGTCACCACCTCGTAAATTACCTTTATCTTTAATGCAGTCTTGTCCCTGTTCTGACTGTTCCTCGATTCTCATGGCATTTCAGGCCTTTCCCACAAATCCTTAAGGAAATCCACAGTTAAGAAGCATTAAGATTCAATCTGAAATAAATCTTTTTTTTCAGTCAGTGCTATTCTCTCCATGCAGAACATTGTTAAGATAAGATGAAGCTAAATAGATTTTTTTTTTAGGTAAAGAATGTTCTGATGTATCCTGTGGTCAGATTAAACAAACAATATCAGCATTTAATATATTTTGATAGCTTAGCCCCGCTCAAGCTAAGAAAAGGAATCAAATTCCCATTAGATGTAATTAAACAATTGGATTACTGTCCATTTCCTAATAATAGTGATGCACTAAATGGCCAGGGTTTATAAAAGTTTGCTCATGGGATTTAAATGGGAAGAGGGACCACCCCTGCAAATTCCCATTTATATAACAATATAAGATGGATGGAAAAAGAGGCACCAGGGAATAAAAGAGTACAGGTCTAATTTCAGATATGTCATTATGTATGTAAAATCCCATCCACGAGTTGTAGCAGTTGTAAAATGTGTAAAATACCCATTTCCTTGTAATGTTTAGGGATGTGTCTGGTTCATACTGCATATAAGCAATGTGTGAATAGGGTGGCCAACCATCCATGATTGTGCCGGAGCCTCCAGGAATTAAAGATTAATCTTCTGGACACTGCTATGAACAACACAGGGCATTAAAAAAATGTTTTTTGAACGCCTTTGTGTATTAGTTGTAAAAGATATTGGAGAAATATTGGGTGGTGGGGGGGGGGGATGAATAAAGGCTGTTTGACTGAGTGGGGTGGTTGGAGGCTGGAAGTAATTTCATGAACCCTCCAGGAATACGCCCAACTAGAGCTGTAACCCTATGTGTGAATGCTTCCTATAGGACAGCAATGGTCCCTTATTAAAATAGCCTTGAGATACAAGGGTCATTTTAATTAACCTGCCTGCTGAGAAAGCTGCCATATCAGATTGGCCTCACGTTTTACAACTGCTAGATTTTACTTTCAGTTAAAAAAACTGGGCAGCTGAGCCAATCTGATCAATTTCCCAGCAGCTCTTAAACAGATGTAAACCAGTAATAACACACACAACAACTTGTATTTATATAGCGCCTTTAACATAGTAAAACATCCCAAGGCGCTTCACAGGAGCGTTATCAAACAAAATTTGACACCAAGCCACATATGGAGATATTAGGGAAGATGACCAAAAGCTTGGGCAAAAGATTCCGGTGAAGCAACGCCTTGATTTTAAAAATCTCATCCTTGTTTTCAAATCCCTCCATGGCCTCGCCGCTCCCTATCTCTGTAATCTCCTCCAGGCTTACAACCCTTCACGATGTCTTCGCTCCTCCAATTCTGGCCTCTTGAGCATCCCTGATTTTAATCGCTCTACCATTGGCGGCCGTGCCTTCAACTGCCAAGCCCCTGAGCTCTGGAATTCCCTCCCTAAACATCTCCGCCTCGCCACCTCTCTTTCCTCCTTTGAGACGCTCCTTAAAACCTACCTCATCTGTCCTAATATCTCCTTATGTGGCTCGGTGTCAAATTTTGTTTTCTAACGCTCCTGTGAAGCGCCTTGGGGTGTTTTACTACGTTGAAGGCACTATATAAATACAAGTTGTTGTTGTGTATGTTATTACTGGTTGCACATGTGGTACAACCCAAAAAAACTGCTGCCTCTCAGACCACATGTGAGATAACCTAAAAGACTCACTTCAACTCATCACATGTATGGTATGAAAACAATCTCTAAGAAATTAAGTTTTGGTTACTTCCACAAGGCCATTTTTAATTGCAGCCGCACAGTGTGAACTTGATATCAAAGTGGTATCTAGATTGAAGTGGGTTAGTTCCTGGGAGAACGTAAAGAAAACAATGCCAAATGTGACAGGAAGAGGGTTTACTGGAGAGTCTAACGTAAGTGGTGCATGGAGCAAGGTGAAGTGGAGATCAATGCAAATGTACATGCTGCATTAACTATTGTAAGTGGAGGGAGATGAGGCATAATTGCTGCAGGGCAATGAAAACAGGACTGGAGTCTGTGCAGCCCTTTGATTGCTTTGTATGGTTCTGGTAAACGTGGTAGACCTGGACTTTCTCTGAAGTTTTCTTTTTTCTTTAAGGTAATCACCTATGCTTACTTTGTTTCATGACCACATTGTGCTAGTTTCACTGCTGTAAGGTGCCTCAGATTGAAATTCTCTTTTCATACGGTAAGACCAGGGCCCAAGCTCGCAAGTTAATTGTTGGAAATTGGGGCACAGTTCAAGAATTAACACAAAATGTTGGAAATTAGGGTTGTGTGGCATAAGGGCAGGGCAGGGTTCAAGCCTGCACATGAAGCCTTGGGAATTAAGAGTGTATTTATAAAGTATTTACAACACCGAAACAGGCCATTCGGTCCAACAGGTCCACGCTGGTGTTTATGCTCCACACGCGCCTCCTCCCAACCATCTTCATCTAATGTGTGGCATGATTGAACTCCCTCATCTATTGAATGAACCTTTCTGAAAAATTCTGAGTTGCTCTCAATATTGCTTAAAGCTGGTCATGGGTGGAGGGGGGGGGGGGCGGTGGTAAACAGTTCCAAATAGGTTAGATGACACAAACAACTTCAGTTTCCCAAAACACCCACTTGATCTACTATCTAATAAAAACAGATATACATAGTAAATAAAACTCGATGATGGAATAATCTGGCCGGTCCAGCTGCCCACTTGGTAGGTCAAGAAAATGCTCCAGTCTAGACATGAAGTCTGGCTATCTTGGGAGTGTCCCTGAGTATGGCATGGGAAAATAGTGTCTTGTTTATCACTAGGGAAATGCTAAGTATAAATAACAATGACCAGGGCTAAACATTTTAAAACCTGAATGGTGAGCGGCCAATGTCTTAGGGGTTCATTCTGTTGCATTGTGTAAATATTCTGGGCAGGGATATCATAAAGTGATCTCACACATGGACTTGAATTTCTCAATGTCCATCAGTACTTCTGACCATTTGAATACGGAAGAGAATTGTAATTCTGTATCCAAATGCAACAAGACCTGGTCCCAAGTGTTTTACTGCTAATAATGTTTTGTGTGGTTTATTTAACGCTGGAGAGATTTAAAAAATATATTTTCTTTGCGACGTGGGTTCACATTGACGTGTTCAAACCACTGCTGCTACTAAACACAAGGGCCTAGAAATTCAGTATAGCCACGTTCGGGGCGCTAAAGTCGGGCGGCCGCTAAAGTTTGCGCCCGGCGCAAGTTCGCGCCACCTTCGCCGATATTCAGTCGCATCGCCCCAAGATGCTGCTGCGCTAAAACAGGCGATGCACGACTATCATTAGGCGCTAAGCCGGCGGTCCGGGGCGATACCCCCGAGGGCGGGCGCAGTGCAGGTGCGGCGAGTTGCTGATTGACGGCAGACACTCTGGTGCCAGTCAGCTCTTAAAGGGGGAGGGTGGCCTTGTCTGGCTGCCATGCCCTGCGCACTGCAGCCCTGAAGCAAGGCCTGACCAATGCTGGTTCATCAGTTCTACGCCCTGGACCATGGGGAAGCCCGCTATTCTTCCAAATCCCATTGTACGCTCTTGCTGCTTGTCCAGGGTCATGGGGAAGGAGATGTACTGACGTCTCCTTCTGAAAAGGGCATTGTTCACCTGTCGGATGCAGCAATGTACCGCGAACTGGGAGGTGTTGGCAATGTCCCCAGTAGCGGATTGGAAGGAGCCGGTGGCATAGAAGTTGAGAGCCACCGTCACCTTCACTGCCACCGACAGAGACGTCCTGCTCCTCAGCTGTGGCTGCAGATCTCTGCGAAGCAGGTGGCAGATCTCAGTGACCACCTCCCTTCTGAATCACAGCCTCCGAACACACTGCTCCTCAGACATGTTCAGATATGAGAACTGCTGGCGGTATACCCTGGGTGGGTAAGGCCTCCTGTGCCGACACCTGTTGGCCCTTCTCCATCTGGCCATGACTGGCACTCTCTCACGGCGTCTCTGATCCCTTTGAATGCAATGCAGAAAGCCAACGTTTCCACCCATTGTAGCCCCCATTACAGTATATGTGGCGACTCAAGGCTATGGCACTGAAAGTGAAATCCAAGTGCAAAGCTCTGGCCTGAAGCCAGAAGTACCTGTGCGAGCGCTGAGTCAAAGCAGAAAGCTCTCTGCCTTTCTCTCTCACACAGAAGGATTGGCACAAAATGGCTGTCACTTATAATGCAGGAGGAGTCCCCTTTAAATAGCGCCCCCCGCAGCAACTGGGAAGCGTTCCCCTCTACCAGTCGCTGGGGGCACCAGGCGCAAAGAAGGGCGGCGCCACTGAAGTTCCGGTTTGGGGCGTACAAAGGGCGTTGCACGATGAAATGACGTCAGGATCTGCTGCGCGCGCAAAGACTTTGCGCCGACGCTAAATCTCTAGTGAAGTTGGGGAGAGGCGCAGATCGCGCTGCGCCCGGCCGCTAGCCGCCTAGCGCCCAACATCTCCTCCTCCTAAGGCGCTACCGGCTGGCGCAAGCAACTGAATTTCTAGGCCAAGGAGCTGTATTTTCTTCCGTTCACTCATTTTAGAGTACGGTAGATGTATATAAACAGTGGGGAAATACCGATAGAAATCCCTAACAAACTATCCTGAAATTGGTTCAGGGAAATTTAATGAAAAGAAAAATCGAGTTTTGCCTGTTGAAGGCCACTCATGAGAACATAAGAAATAGGAGCAGGAGTAGGCCAATCGGCCCCTCGAGCCTGGTGCAGAATTTTACTGGAGAAGGGGAAGAGATGTAAACACAGAGTAAGTTTTGAACTCCTAATCTGACCTGGCATTAGCTGAAGGGTACGATTTTGAAGTATCATCACAGCAATAATAAAAGTGAATAATACAGAGGAGTTTCCTGGTGCACAGCCTGGGTGCAGCAGCCACTGCTATGTATCTCTAAGTGCAGCACGAGCAGAAGCCGTAGGATGTAAGCAACTCATAGGACTAACTACCCAAAGCAGGTCTTCCGCGAGAGAATGCCTATCTGGGTATGACTGGAGCAGTGAATAATAAGGATCAGGACCAGATGGGAGGGTGTGACTGCGGTGTACCATCTGGTTCACAAAGACCTACATGGACAATTAAGATCTGCACTGCGGCACCAGTGCCAGTGAAGGCAACCATTGCCTTCAACATTTATGCCCCAGGGACCTTCCAAGCATCCACATGGGACATCTATATACACTTAAGCAGCACAGGCAAGTTTTGCCAAGTTGGTAGCTTCCCCAGGGTGTAGGACATCAATCATTTGAAGCCATTTATGCAACTAACAATCCTATGACACATCTAAATAGGAGAGCCTATTATTCAACAACTTATGAACCCGAAAATAATACGTATTACTTTCATTTTGAGAAAATCAGACGTAACACAACCTTTTTAAAGAAGGATGGAAAGCCAAGTTCAGTGATTTGCTCAAAGGAAGTGCAGTTTGGAGATAGAGCTAAATAATTTAGTACCAAGTTGTTCATGCTTTCTTTGAACCACTGGAAGTTTGGAATCACTGATTTTACCCTTTGGGCAGTTAAAATCAGCCGGGTGACTTACCCGCCAACATCCCGTTGTCTGGAATTTTAACCTGCTCTTCTGAGCAAGTGGCCAGGACACCCACCTGAAGCCAGCAGTGTCCTTCTTTGAAAATGCAGATCGAGGTCTGATGAGGTCACTGGGTCCTGACTGCAATTTTAACTGGTGACCTGAGTGGGGAAGTCGTTGTGCCTTTCCCATCAGGCGAAGGCAGCAGGAAGAGGCTGCAGGGTCGGAAGTGGGTCAAACAGGTAAGTTTTAAAAACTTTTCTTTTTTACTTTCCTTGTGGGGCGAGGAGGGGCGGGAGTGCTCCCCTGCCCTGGGCTTCCCAGCCCCCCTGCCCCCCTGCCACACCCCCCACTGCGACTATGGGGGCAAGGTATTGACTTGGATAGAGAACTGGTTGGCAGACAGAAAGCAAAGAGTTGGAATAAACGGGTCTTTTTCCGAGTGGCAGGCAGTGACTAGTAGGGTACCGCAGGGATCGGTCCTTGGACCCCAGCTATTCACAATATATATTAATGATCTAGACAAGGGAACTAGATGTAATATCTCCAAATTTGCAGATGACACAAAGCTGGGTGGGCGTGTGTGCTGTGAGGCGGATGCTGAGAAACTCCAGGATGATTTGGACAGGTTGGGTGATTGGGCAGAAGCATGGCAGATGCACTATAACGTGAATAAATGTGAGGTTATCCACTTTGGTGGCAAAAACAAGAAGGCAGATTATTATCTGAATGGCAATAAATTGGGAGAAGGGGAAGTGCAACAAGACCTGGGTGTCCTTGTGCACCAGTCGCTGAAGGTAAGCATGCAGGTGTAGCAGGCGGTTAAGAAGGCAAATGGTATGTTGGCCTTCGTAGCGAGAGGGTTTGAGTGCAAGAACAAGGATGTCTTGCTGCAGTTGTACAGGGCCTTGGTGAGAAAACATCTTGAGTATTGTGTGCAGTTTTGGTTGCCTTATCTGAGGAAGAATGTTCTTGCCATGGAAGGAGTTCAGCGAAGATTCACCAGGCTGATACCTGGGATGGCAGGAATGACGTATGAGGAGAGATTGGGTCGATTGGGCTTGTACTCGCTGGAGTTTAGAAGAATGAGAGGGGATCTCATTGAAACTTATAAAATTCTGACAGGACTGGACAGACTAGATGCAGGAAGGATGTTCCCGATGGTCGGGGAGTCCAGAACCAGGGGTCACAGTCTAAGGATAAGGGGTAAGCCATTTAGGACAGAAATGAGGAGGAATTTCTTCACCCAGAGAGTGGTGAACGAGTGGAATTCTCTACCACAGAAGGCAGCAGAGGCCAATTCATTAAATATATTCAAGAAGCAGTTGGATATATTTCTTAAGGCTAAAGGGATCAAGTTGTATGGGGAGAAAGCAGGGACCGGGTACTGAATTTGGATGATCAGCCATGATCGCATTGAATGGCGGGGATGGCTCGAGGGGCCATATGGCCTACTCCTGCTCCTATCTTCTATGTTTCTATGTATCTTGCTGTTGGCTACTTCGGTTGTGGCCAGCATCCTCCTGCCGTCAGCAATTCCACTCCCACCTGTCGGCAACATGTAGTTGAGGAGAGGAAGTTTAAATCACTTGGGCCTCATATGCTTCTGAGGTTGGGAGGTTTTCCGCTTGCCTCGGCCACCCCAACCCCCGCCCCCCCACCAAACCCCTTGCCCCGCCCCCCCCCCCCCCCACCCAATTTGCTCCCGGCTAAAATTGGGGCTTTATTAATGATCTTTGCTGGGGGGTTTTTCCACAAGGCTTAACATTAGTTAAGAACACATATGTACCAACTCTTGAAATAGCTTAGTAATTTTTCAACAATGTGGGTTGAAATCATAGAATTTCCCTCAACAGGTAGTGAATGTGATGAGTGAAACCTTACCCTGTCCTACAGAGGGAATGCAATGAAATGTTTAAAGTGAAACAACTTCAAATGGTGGAAAATTGAAATAAAAGCAAAAGATGTTGGAACTACACAGTAGGACCATTTGAAAAGAAAAAATCCTAGGTTAAAGTTTTGGATAGACTGACAAAAGGTTTCCATATGAACAACTACCTTTTAGACAGACCTTCCGTTCCTTTCTAATGTCCTGGGACACGTCGTTACCTCACAACTATTCTCTTATTTGTCTTACCACTCTCTGTTCAAAGCCCTCCAATCAGGCTCCCACAGCGCTGAGACCAAACTCTTCAAAGTCGCTAATGACATCTTATGTATGATTATGCCCATGGCTCCCTGTCCCTTCTTATCCTGCTTGACCTCTTCACTGCCTTTGGTACTGTTGATCTTTCCATTCTCCTCAAACGTCCCTTCTTGAACATCTCTCCTCCACAATCCACTTCCATTCGCTGTTCTCCCCTGGTTCCACTCCTACCTGTTGCACCACAGAGATTACATCACTTGTCACTTCAAATGGTTTCTCCTTCCATGCCCACACAGACGTAGAGGGCAGCAGAGTAGTGATGGGTTGGGGTAGGGATTGAGGGGTCAACGTACCCACGAGGGGAAAAATAAAAGGTGGCATGACTAGGTGAGGAAACAGGAGAAAAGAGCCCAAGAGGGGTCAAGAGAAAAAAAACCCAGAGAAACGGCAGAAATGTCTGTTTTTAACCAATTATGCCGTTTTCCCAGGGGTTTTGTCAGTCTCTTGCCAGAGAACCTCTGTGGAATTTCCAGGCAATTGTTTGATTTGCTACAGTACAGGAGAACTGAGTACACTGCCAGCTGCTGCAGTGCAATATTAGAGAGTATTGTTCAAGTTATAGTACAGTACCAATAAATACTGTCTCAGGTGGATACAATTCCAGTCACTATAGTACAATAATAATGGTTACAATTCCAGTCAGTACAATACACCAGCAGTAGACACAGTTCCAGTCAGTACAGTTCAGTACAGTACAAGTGAATATAGTCCCACTATTATAGCAGAGCACTTGTTCTAGTTAAAATACCAGTTCAGGTTGATACAGTACAATTGCCCAAATTCCCAATATATACTACCGGGAGCTAAAACTCTGCACCGGTAACATGAATATATAAAACGGAGTGACTGCTGACAATGACCGGAAGCTGCGCAGAAGCGTACTGTGCATTAATCTAGAACCGGAAGTATGATGTTTCTGTGTTTTTTCCCCAGAGCCCACTCCCTCCCCAGCATTCCCCCACAGAGCCTGCTCCCTCCCTGGCATTTCCCCAGAGCCCGCTCCCTCCCCGGCATTTCCCCCCCGAGCCCGCTCCCTCCCCGGCATTTCCCCCCCGAGCCCGCTCCCTCCCCGGCATTTCCCCCCAGAGCCCGCTCCCTCCCCGGCATTTCCCCCAGAGCCCGCTCCCCCCCCACCGGTATTTCCCCCAGAGCCCGCTCCCTCCCCGGCATTTCCCCCCGAGCCAGCTCCCTCCCCGGCATTTCCCCAGAGCCCGCTCCCTCCCCGGCATTTCCCCCCAGAGCCCGCTCCCTCACCGGCATTTCCCCCCAGAGCCCGCTCCCTCCCCGGCATTTCCCCCAGAGCCCGCTCACCCCCCCCGGTATTTCCCCCAGAGCCCGCTCCCTCCCTGGCATTTCCCCCAGAGCCCGCTCCCTCCCTGGCATTTCCCCCAGAGCCCGCTCCCTCCCTGGCATTTCCCCCCAAGAGCTCGCTCCCTCCCTGGCATTTCCCCCCAGAGCCCGCTCCCTCCCTGGCATTTCCCCCAGAGCCCGCTCCCTCCCTGGCATTTCCCCCAGAGCCCGCTCCCTCCCCGGCATTTCCCCCAGAGCCCGCTCCCTCCCCGGCATTTCCCCCCAGAGCCCGCTCCCTCCCTGGCATTTCCCCCAGAGCCCGCTCCCCCCCCCGGTATTTCCCCCAGAGCCCGCTCCCTCCCCGGTATTTCCCCCAGAGCCCGCTCCCTCCCCGGGATTTCCCCCCGAGCCCGCTCCCTCCCCGACATTTCCCCCAGAGCCCGCTCCCTCCCCGGCATTTCCCCAGAGCCCGCTCCCTCCCCGACATTTCCTCCAGAGCCCGCTCACCCCCCCCCCCCGGTATTTCCCCCAGAGCCCGCTCCCTCCCTGGCATTTCCCCCAGAGCCCGCTCCCCCCCTGGCATTTCCCCCAGAGCCCGCTCCCTCCCTGGCATTTCCCCCAGAGCCCGCTCACCCCCCCCCCAGTATTTCCCCCAGAGCCCGCTCCCTCCCCGGTACTTAGCCCAGAGCCCGCTCCCTACCTGGCATTTCCCCCAGAGCCCGCTCCCCCCCCCCGGTATTTCCCCCAGAGCCCGCTCCCTCCCCGGTATTTCCCCCAGAGCCCGCTCCCTCCCCGGCATTTCCCCCCGAGCCCGCTCCCTCCCCGACATTTCCCCCAGAGCCCGCTCCCTCCCCGGCATTTCCCCCAGAGCCCGCTCACCCCCCCCGCCGGTATTTCCCCCAGAGCCCGCTCCCTCCCCGGCATTTCCCCAGAGCCTGCTCCCTCCCCGACATTTCCCCCAGAGCCCGCTCACCCCCCCCCGGTATTTCCCCCAGAGCCCGCTCCCTCCCTGGCATTTCCCCCAGAGCCCGCTCCCTCCCTGGCATTTCCCCCAGAGCCCGCTCCCTCCCTGGCATTTCCCCCAGAGCCCGCTCACCCCCCCCCAGTATTCCCCCCAGAGCCCGCTCCCTCCCCGGTATTTCCCCCAGAGCCCGCTCCCTACCTGGCATTTCCCCCAGAGCCCGCTCCCCCCCCCCAACCCCCGGTATTTCCCCCAGAGCCCGCTCCCTCCCCGGTATTTCCCCCAGAGCCCGCTCCCTCCACGGCATTTTCCCCCGAGCCCGCTCCCTCCCCGGCATTTCCCCAGAGCTCGCTCCCTCCCCGGCATTTCCCCCAGAGCCCGCTCCCTCCCCGGCATTTCCCCCAGAGCCCGCTCCCTCCCCGGCATTTCCCAAGAGCTCGCTCCCTCCCCGGCATTTCCCCCAGAGCCCGCTCCCTCCCCGGCATTTCCCCCAGAGCTCGCTCCCTCCCCGGCATTTCCCCAGAGCCCGCTCCCTCCCCGGCATTTCCCCCAGAGCCCGCTCCCTCCCCGGTATTTCCCCCAGAACCCACTCCCTCCCTGGAATTTCCCCAGAGCCCACTCCCCCCCCCCGGCATTTCCCCCCAAGCCCGCTCCCTCCCTGGCATTTCCCCCAGAGCCCGCTCCCCCCCCCGGCATTTTCCCCCAGAGCCTGCTCCCCCCCCCCGGCGTTTCCCCCCAGAGCCCGCTCCCCCACCCCCGGCGTTTCCCCCCCCCCCCAAGCCCGCTCCCTCCCCGGTATTTCTCCCAGAGCCCGCTCCCTCCCCGGTATTTCCCCCCGAGCCCGCTCCCTCCCCGGTATTTTCCCCCCGAGCCCGCTCCCTCCCCGGCATTTCCCCCCCAAGCCTGCTCCCTCCCCGGCATTTCCCCCCCAAGCCCACTCCCTCCTTGGCATTTCCCCCCGAGCCCGCTCCCTCCCCGGCATTTCCCCCCAAGCCCGCTCCCTCCCCGGTATTTCCCCCAGAGCCCGCTCCCTCCCTGGCATTTCCCCCAGTGCCCACTCCCTCCCCGGCATTTAATTTTTTTTTAAATGATCCCGCTCCCGTAATGAGCCGGAAGCACACATGCGCAGAACGCTTCTACACAGCTTCCGGTTCGTTGGCAGTAATTGTGTCCTTTATAGAATGACCCCTCTAGCACAAACATCCCACAAGAGTGTAGACAGGAACCCAGTGACTGCACCCAAATTGTGACTGATGTAATAATCAAGTTTACAACACTGAAAATCACATTCATGCAAGATACTGAACAGTAACTAGCGCTACTGATCCCGAGCAAACCCCACTATATCATTCACTTTCAATAAAAACAGAATCTTGTGCAGTACAGTGTGTGATAGCATTGTTATTAAATGTTTGTCTATGACCTTGTAACTCACTTCCAACTGCGTTGTTTATGAATTATGACATGATGTACAAACATTTAACAATGGTATCACATGCTGTACCAGTTTTTGGATCCTCTACTCAGTACCAGGTTTGCTAACAGTTGTTCCAGCAAGGTCAAAGGAACAAATTTCATTACTTCGCATGCTTCGTTGCGTCTACTTTTGCACTGGCTTAACAAGCGTGCTGACATGGCAGCCAAAAGTAAAGGTCTTTTCAACTGTTGTTTCAAAGTTCCTGACAATGTCCAAGAATTCCAGCTGGCCCCTATGGCATGAATTGATTGCATGTGGCACTGGACATTAGCATTTCTGCGGACTGACTCTTGCAATTCTCCAAGCACTTCATTTTAAGCAATTCATCACCATCCACTTCTTGGCCTCGTTCATTCTCAGCATACTGGATAGCGTGGAAGTTTCAAAGCAGCATTGATGACATGGATTTGTGTTTTATCAGTAAATAGGGTGTTACATGAATTCAGTTGAACAGAGAGCGTGAGGTTATTGCCAATGTCTAGGACCCATAACAGGCAGCAGATTGGCAAGTGTGGCACTTCAGAAGTTACATTGCAGTATTTGTCACTGCAAAATAAGCGAGCAGCCCAAAAGCATAGCTTCTTTCTATGTTGGGAAGCTGCGGAACCAGTCGAAGTTAATGCTGTCAAAAGTCTATCACTCAAGTTTAGAAAGTGTCAGCTGTGGCTCAGTGGTAGAACTCTCAACTCTGAGTCAGAAGGTTGTAGGTTTAAGTCCCACTCCAAAGTCTAACTCAATCTCTTTTGAGATATTGGCCCCGAAATTCGGGTCGGGGGCTTCCCGCCGGTGTAAGCCCCCGACCTGCACTTACCTTGCGCGCCGGCAGTTGAGCTGTAGGGCCCCGTGGAATTCCGCTCCGGGGCCTGGCCCAGCTGCCGGCGCGCTGTGCTTGCATGTCCCAGGGGCGTAGTTAGTGCGATGCGTCCCCTGGGATCACGTGAGCCATGGGCAGCCAATCGGAGGAGGGAAAAGCCCATTCATAAGATTGACAGGTAGACCTGTGAAAACTTATAAATACTATGGGCCCAAAATAGCAGTAAACCTTCAAATAATTTTTTTTTTTAAATCACACTTTTTAAATAAACTATAAATTACATTAAATAGCTATTTTAAACAATAATTTAAATTTTTGAAAAAAATAATTGTATATTATAACGGGGCTAAAAATAAACTTACCTTGCTTTAAAGTATTTAAAAATAATAAACCTGTGGAAAAAATATTTTAATTTTAATTAATTGACCACTTACCTTGCAAAAAGCAGGCCTTACGCCTGCTTTTTAGATGTGTAAATCCTGCAGGCTTACCCTCCCGGGAAAACCTGTAAAAAAAAACCTAAGTTCAAAGCGCACGCACAGCCTCCCCTGCGCACGCGTTCGACCTCTGAACCTCTTCGTTCAGAGGATCGGAAGTGCCGGTTTCCCGCGCATGCGCAGTGCATGCAGGAAACCCGCACTTTCATTCAGCCTACGGGTGAGTACCCCGTGCGTACTCACCTGGGGAGAGCCGAATTTCTGGGCCATTAGTGCATAGAGTATGTAGACCAGGGGAAGTCGATGCATACATGGGGTTGGATTTTTCTGTGGGAGCGTGTCAAGGTGTCAGCCTTGGAAGCACTCTCGCCTTTGAGTCAGAAGGTTGTGGGTTCAAGTCCCACTCCAGAGATTTGAGCACAAAATCTAGGCTGACACTCCAGTGCAGTGCTGAGGGAGTGCTTCACTGTCAGAGGTGCCGTCTTTTGGATGAGACGTTAAACCGAGGTTTCCTCTGCCCTCTCGGGTGGACGTAAAAAATCCCGTGACACTATTCGAAGAAGAGCAGGGAGTTATCTCGTGTCTTGGCCAACATTTATCCCTCAACCAACAGCACCAGAAACAGATGATCTGGTCATTACCACATTGCTGTTTGTGGGACTTTGCAAATTGGTGGCTGTGTTTCTACATTATGTGATTACAGTTCAAAAGTACTTAATTGGCTGTAAAGCATTTTGGCATGTCCTGAGATCGTGAAAGGCACTTTCTTTCTTAGTAATGGCGATAAAGTCACAAAAAGGTGAAGTTGTTAAAATGTTACAAAGATGAAAGAAATGAGCTTTTCCTGATCTGTGTTCTATAGTATAATGTTGACTTAAGGAAACTCCTTCGTTTTGTTGTCTTTCTCCTTCTTGAAACTAAGCCACTCAGGCTGATGTGTTCCTGCTAGTATGTTGGTGCTTTGGGCCTGGACTTCAACAACCTCCCTGACTGCCACCTCAGTCTGAGTCCAGAGGTGCAGAACCTAGGCATCAAGTTCAACCCCAAGTTTGATTTCCTTCCCATCTCCAATCCATCACCAAGGCTGCTTTCTTTCACTTTTGAAACTAACTTACCTTACTTCTTTTTCACTGCTGCCAAAATCCTAATCTATAGCTTTATTGTCTCAACCCTGGACTTCTCTGATACCCTCTCTGCAGGCTTACCCACAAACTACAACGAATTCAAAACTCTGCAGGCCACATCCTCACCCACACAAAATCCCGCAAGCCCATCACTGCTGTCCTTGCCAAGATCCATTGGTTTCCCATGCCACAGTAATTAATTCCAAGATCCTCGCCAACAAATGCCTCCAAGGTCATGCCATCCCACTCTGTGATCTCCTCCAGCTGTATGTCCCCATGCACACTCTGTGCTCCTCTGACAGTAGTTTAATCCATATTCTCTGTTCATTCTACTGCACCATTGGCAGCCAATCTTTCAATGCCCCTGTCCTCTAACTCCCCTCCTCCCCAATCAGTTTCACCTCTACCTCCTTCCCTGAATTCAGAAGCCTCCTTAGAAGTATTTCTCTTTGACTGTGCTTGCACTGACCCCTTTCTCCACTACCTCCTTCTCCCTCTTCCATTTCACCAATTTCTATAGCAATCATCATGCAGGAAAATCAATGGATTGCTACAGAAATGTAAATTGTTTATTGCATGCAAGCCTTTCGTCAATCTTGCTAATAGATAATAAGAATTTTTGGCCTTTTCGAGGTTAGGGATCTCAGTGTTAGTGAAATTACATTTTTTTTTACTACTTTTCACAAGTGCCAAAATTGAGTTTGCTTTAGATAGTGGACTAAATCTTCCTCTGTACTACGCTGATATAGCTTAATTCCAGAATCCCAGAAGAGCACCTTCCACATTACAACATGACATTTCCATTTCCTTATTGCTTCTGTGAGTGAGATTACCCAATTAGTGCTGAATTCTGGGAAATTTCATGCTGTGGGCAATTTCATGCTCTTGTCTGATAGGAACTGTATTGAGACTTCCCAGACTCATTTTACTGAACACTATTACAGCCATGAGAGAGAGAGAGGAGGCTTTTATTGAACTTTGATCCCAGAGGTGAGAGAAAAATATTCTAAATCATTGTGCCATGCAGCTTCCTGTCAGCGAGGAGACCTTCATCCCATTAACCTGGACTTGATTTAAACGCATGTATCAAAGGTGAAAGCTCAGTATTTTAAATCACCGTGTCATCAAATCCCTCCATGGAACTAGTTGTGATAATTCTAACAGTAAATTAATTGAGCCAGGCGCTTTTCATAGATTGGCGTGCATTTATTGTCCTGACCACTTCTCGCACGTTGGTCTGTCAGAAGGAGAATAGCCTGCGTGGTTCGAGATTGTTGAGCCAGATGTTTTCAGGTTCACTATTCTCTTCCTCGCCAGCCTCCACCGCAACGCCTCTGCAATTCCTTTCTCAGTACGCAGCTATTGAATACTTTGGTCATTTATTCTTGTATTTCTTAGGGTAAATGGTCCTAATGTTTGGGTAGAATTACTGTTGCTAATT
This sequence comes from Somniosus microcephalus, assembly GCF_052327205.1. Classification (NCBI taxonomy): domain Eukaryota; kingdom Metazoa; phylum Chordata; class Chondrichthyes; order Squaliformes; family Somniosidae; genus Somniosus; species Somniosus microcephalus. Next base: position 33,651,499 of record NC_140992.1, read on the forward strand.
GAATAAGATTATAAAGGAAATTAAATTCATGTATTTTACAAGCTGAAAATGTCTTAGCACTTGAAGGGTTAAATATATTATAGACCGGCCATGCTATTAAATATTGATAAATAGAAAATGTGATCTGTCGAGATTTCAAAATAATTCAATAAATATATTTTATTTACTTACCTGCAAGACAGAGCAGGCGCTTTTTACAATAAAATTTTGCCCATAAAATATTTTTAAGTATTGGCAGCTGTGTATGTAGCTTGTTAATAACGATTGAAGCATCTGTTAGGAATAGTTAACTTTTTTTACACATTCTTGTCCAACATGCCTGGAGCTGAATCTGCTGATGGTTCAGTCTCTGCAGACTATAGCAGACACATAGGAGGGGACAAAGAGAGAGAGAGATGGAGGGAGAGAGAGGGACAGAAAACACAGATGGAGAGACTCAAAGAGAGGAAGGTAAAGGCAGACTGAAGGAAAAGGGAAAGAAAATGAAATATGGCCAAATATATATTTGATCAGGAAAGAACAGAGTCTGATGTAGCAGTTGCCTGAACAGTAGAGTGAAATGATTGTGTCAGAATTAAGCTCAAGGTGAAAAAGTGATCATTGCTCATTCCCATTCTTGCTGTTCCTCTATGTTAACCTGATCAAATTTCTCCAATCTCCCTCTCAAATCCTTAGGGTCTTGCATGTACGTCTTGAGACCTCCTACCCTTCTCTATTCTCCCCCTCTCTCACACTCCCTCAGTATCTCTCAAATTAGCAACTTCAGTCATCAGTATCTGGAGCCATATTAATCAGGGAGGTACATCATTGCAAAAATGAAAGCACTGAATGTGAGAACAGCACCAAAGTAAAAATACATTAATATTAAAGAAGCTGAATATTTACTCCTACAAATGGACAAATCATTTTGTTGTGTCAGCCCTTCTCTTTGTAACTACACACGGTCATTAATATTCCCACCTTATAAATAGCACAGTGCTTATTAAATATTATTCTGCCTGAGTATTTAATGCAGCTTTCATGACAATCGATAACTGAACCAATCCAGATTTATTTTATTTCATTTTAATATTTCCCCTTGCATTACATTAGTGCTCCAGCTCTTCAGGTTCTCCCACCTCCGCAGTGCCAGGCACCATTCACTGGCTGAAAGAGTGATTGGGCAACCTCTTCCCACTACAGTACTTTGTTAATACCAGTCTGCAACTGGCTGTAAAAGAGATGGTGATGTTTTGCTTTCCCTTAAAGGAACATGTAATGGCCCCCCTACTCCCTTTAATGGAGGGTAAGAATGACTTTCTGGTCATTCTTAAAGGAAAGTGGTAATTTTAACCATATTTTCTCCTTCAAATGAATGGCCGTCTATGTGCAGACATTTTACTTTGTACGCAGAAGCTTATACTCTACCTGTATTAGTTTTGGTTTCCGCACAAGATATTTCTTAGACTGCACTCCGATGATATAAAAGAAACACTGTACAACCTGACAGCATGTCAAAGACAGCAGGGCAATTCACGCAAGAGTGCTGCTTGACACTGGACGTCTATCTATGTGCTGTTGCGTTTTGCAACAATCTATTAATGAAAACCAGGTTTCCTCCACTAGAAAAGGCCTCTGCTCTTATATATTTTACAAAAGGCAGCCAGTTCACAGCAGCATTGGAAAAGGCTTGCAGACAGGCTGCCTGGCCACCCTTTCGGACATGAAATCGTGGTGTGAGGTGTGCTACATGTTGTGGTAAGGGGGGTGGTGGGGGGGGGGTGAGGTGGGTATAAGAGAGGGGAGAATCCTACAGAACAGAGAGGGGGGGGGGGATCCACTTTACAAAAGCGGACTGAACGTAAACTTAAAAATCTAAATTTGCAGATTAGATGACTGCCAATGAGTCACAAAGTTGTAATTCCATCGAGCGGTTCTGATGATGTCATAAAATGGTTTATGAACAACCAACAGAACCCCTGGGATTGAAATAGTACAGTCTTAAACTCGGCAACAGGCATCTGCTGCTCTTTATTACGTATAGTCTGACATTTATTTTAAAAATATAATTTGTTTTGATACTTTTTTATATTGTAATATGTGGGTGTGCTAACCATGCCAGATGCCGTGTAGTGTACACTTGGGTGAAATGTTAATAAAATAAGAGGTAGGAGTTTAAAATATGGTATCATACAGCTGGTATCAATACAATACAGGAAAATATGTACATAGAAAGGAAGAAGAAAGAAAGACTTGCATTTATATAGCGCCTTTCACAACCACCGGACATCTCAAAGCGCTTTACAGCCAATGAAGTACTATTTGAAGCGTAGTCACTGTTGAAATGTGGCAGCCAATTTGTACACAGCAAACTCCCACAAACAGCAATGTGATAATGACCAGATCATCTGTTTTAGTGATGTTGATTGAGGGGTAAATATTGGCCAGGACACTGGGAAGAACCCCCCTGCTCTTCTTCAAAATAGTGCCATGGGATCTTTTACGTCCACCTGAGAGGGCAGACGGGGCCTCGGTTGAATGTTTCATCCGAAAGACAGCATCTCCGACAGTGCAGCACTCCCTCAGCACTGCACTGGAGTGTCAGCCTAGCTTTATGTGCTCAAGTCCCCGGATTATACCTACATTATATATCCTATATGCTATATTACATCATACACTATATGTTGGAGAATATATAATATAAATTTCAATACAATGTACACTATGTATGATATATTTAGGTCACATACATATATTGCCCATTATAAAATGTAGCATACTAGTATAATATAATACATTGCATGTTAGAATATCCCATAAACTACATGATATAATATATACATAATATTCTATGTGCTATACAATATACACTTTTTTTAAAATTCGTTCATGGGATGTGGGCGTCACTGGCAAGGCCAGCATTTATTGCCCATCCCTAGTTGCCCTTGAGAAGGTGGTCGTGAGCTGCCTTCTTGAACCGCTACAGTCCATGTGGTGACTGTTAGGGAGGGAGTTCCAGGATTTTGACCCAGTGACGAAGAAACAGCGATATACTTCCAAGTCAGGATGGTGTGTAACTTGGAGGGGAACTTGCAGGTGATGGTGTTCCCATGCACCTGCTGCCCTTGTCCTTCTAGGTGGTATTGATTGCGGGTTTGGGAGGTGCTGCCAAAGAAGCCTTGGCAATTTGCTGCATGCATCTTGTAGATGGTACACACTGCAGCCACAGTGAATGTTTAAGGTGGTGGATGGGGGTGAGAATGGGGGGTGGGGAAGAAGGTTTTCAAGTGGTGTCTGAAAGCTTGCAGGGAACATAAAAACTGACTGTAAAAGCTTTTATAGATATGTGAAGAGAAAAAGATTGGTGAAGTCAAGCGTAGGTCCCTTGCAGTCAGAATCAGGGGAATTTATAATGGGGAACAAAGAAATGGCTGACCAATTAAATACATACTTTAGTTCTGTCTTCACAAAGGAGGACACAAATAACCTCCCAAAGATGTCGGGGAACATAGGGTCTAATGAAAGGGAGGAACTGATAGAAATCAGTATTTGTAGGGAAATGGTGTTAGGGAAATTGATGGGATTGAGGGCCGATAAATCCCCAGGGCCTGATAACCTACATCCCAGGGTACTTAAGGAAGTGGCCCTAGAAATAGTAGATGCATTGCTGGTCATCTTCCAAAATTCGATAGACTCTGGAACAGTACCCATGGATTGGCGGGTAGCTAATGTTACCCCACTGTTCAAAAAGGGTGGTAAAGAGAAAACGGGGAATTACAGACCGGTAAGCCTGACATCGGTAGTGGGGAAAATGCTAGAGTCCATTATAAAGGATGTAATAGCAGAGCACTTGGAAAAAAGTGACCGGATTGGACAAAGTCAACATGGTTTTACAAAAGGTAAATCATGCTTGACCAATCTACTGGAATTTTTTGAGGATGTAACTGGTAAAATAGATAAGGGAGAACCAGTGGATGTGGTGTATTTGGATTTTGAAAAGGCTTTCGATAAGGTCCCGCATAAGAGATTAGCATGTAAAATTAAGGCACATGGGATTGGGGGCCAGATATTGACTTGGATAGAGAACTGGTTGGCAGACAGAAAGCAAAGAGTTGGAATAAACGGCTCTTTTTCCGAGTGGCAGGCAGTGACTAGTGGGGTACCGCAGGGATCTGTCCTTGGACCCCAGCTATTCACAATATATATTAATGATCTGGACGAGGGAACTAGATGTAATATCGCCAAGTTTTCAGATGACACAAAGCTGGGTGGGCATGTGTGCTGTGAGGAGGATGCCGAGAAACTCCAGTATGATTTGGACAGGTTGGGTGATTGGGCAGAAGCATGGCAGATGCAATATAACGTGGATAAATGTGAGGTTATCCACTTCGGTGTCAAAAACAGGAAGGCAGGTTATTATCTAAATGGCAACAGATTAGGGGAAGGGGAAGTGCAATGAGACCTGGGCGTCCTTGTGCATCAGTCGCTGAAAGTAAGCATGCAGGTGCAGCAGGCGGTTAAGAAGGCAAATGGTATGTTGGCCTTCATAGCGAGAGGGTTTGAGTACAGGAACAAGGATGTCTTGCTGCAGTTGTACAGGGCCTTGGTGAGGCCACATCTTGAGTATTGTGTGCAGTTTTGGTCGCCTTATCTGAGGAAGGATGTTCTTGCCATGGAAGGAGTTCAGCGAAGATTCACCAGGCTGATACCTGGGATAGCAGGAATGACATATGAGGAGAGATTGGGTCGATTGGGCTTGTACTCGCTGGAGTTTAGAAGAATGAGAGGGGATCTCATCGAAACTTATAAAATTCTAATAGGTCTAGACAGACTAGATGCGGGAAGGATGTTCCCGATGGTCGGGGAGTCCAGAACCAGGGGTCAGAGTCTAAGGATAAGGGGTAAGCCACTTAGGACAGAGATGAGGAGGAATTTCTTCACCCAGAGAGTGGTGAACCTGTGGAATTCTCTGCCAAAGAAGGCAGTAGAGGCCAATTCATTAAATATATTCAAGAAGGAGTTGGATATATTTCTTAAGGCTAAAGGGATCAAGGGATATGGGGAGAAGGCAGGGACAGGGTACTGAATTTGGATGATCAGCCATGATCTCATTGAATGGCGGAGCAGGCTCGAGAGGCTGAATGGCCTACTCCTGCTCCTATCTTCTATGTTTCTATGTTTCTTGACCAAGAAGTAAGTTTTGAGGAGACTTTTGAAGGAGGAGGCAATGTGGTAGGGCTTAGGGCAGGTATTGTACAGTGTGGGATCAAGAAGGGGGAAGGTTCTGCAACTGAAGTGGAATGGAGGAGAGGGAGATGCAATGGAGGCAAGAGTCAGAAGCGTAGAGGGCACATGTAGGAACATAAGGCTGCAGGACGTTACAAAAGTAAGAAGACACAATGGCATTGAAGAACTTGTAGATGAGGACATGAATTTAGAAATTGCCGTGTTGGGCGATAGAGAGGAAATATAGGTTGTTAAGGATAGGGAATTGGAAGTAAGTGTATAATAGGATGTGGATGAATTGTAATTTGTAAAGAGCAGAACTCAGAAGGCTGGCAAGGAGAGGCCATTGGAGTTCTGCGGGTGGATAAGGATTTCAGAGGCAGTGGGGTGGAGGTAACTGAACACCAAATCTGTGCATCATCCAGTTCGGTCTGACTAGGTTGGCAGAGAAAGGGATTTCATCTGGAGCTAAGGTGCAGAGTTTTTGATGGTAGCTGAACCGAATGGCCTCCGTTTAACCAATTTAAGTTGAAAGAAATTCTTGCTTCTTCAGGACTTGATGTCTGCGAAACAGATGGACAGCACAGTGGTGGTAAAGGAGTCAAAGGTGGTAGCAGAGAGCTAAAGCTGAGCATCATCAGCATACGTGTGAAAGACACAGATGTGGAGCACAGAGGAGAGAAATGGTAGAAGAGAATGGACTGGTCGACAAGTTGAACGCTGTGGACAGGTCAAGGAAGATGAGGAGGGATAACACACTGTGATTTCAGTTTCTTTAGAGACTTTGGCCAGGAAAGTATCGGTGTCATGGGCAGAACAGCAACTGAACTGAAAGAATTTGAAGAGGGAATGATGGGAGCATGGGGCTCGAATCTGGCTGTTGAGAACATAGTTGAGGGTTTAAGAGAAAGAGGTAGTTAGAGATAAGACGGTAATTGGATAGGGTGGAGGGATGAAGGATGCATCTTTAGGGAGTGCATGCTGACGCCAGTCTTGAAGAGTGGGGGATACAACCCGAGAAGAGAGAACCATTGACTATGTCAGTGAGCACTGGGCTGAGAAAGGAATGGGGATTTGAGTCATCGGGTGGTTCTCGTGGAAGAGATAAGGTCGGTGCCAGATTTTAGGGAGATGGGGAGAAGCTGTAGAGTGAGTTCCTGAAATTGCTGCTGGAGGTGAAGATGGGGGGAGCAGCGGCAGAGGGGTCAGGGAAGTTGATTGTTTGTCGAGATAAAAAGCCTGGGATTGTCCTTACCCACCAGAATAATGCAGGAGTTATGGGAGGATTTGGACAAGGAGAAGGAGGGATTGCTTTGGATGATTAAGCCAGATCTGGCAGTGAACAAGTAGCTCAGTCATGCATTAGATGCACGCCAGCTTATGGCCCTCAGCTTTAAAACCATGGAAATGACCATTATACCAGGTTTACTATACATTACAATATGCTGTTTATTCTATATTGGCTTTTAAACAACTACAATGAATATTCTCTAATATGTAAGATAGTTGTGTCTTGGTGTTGTCTATGAAATACTTAAAGTAATAGGAAAATTCTCAGTGGCTGTTATGGGCAGAGGGTGCATGACATTGATAGGTTAATGCAGACACTTGGTGCATTTTGGTGCAGCACTTGCTGACCAAGCAGTTTTGGCTCTCTCCCTTCTTAACAGCTCGTAATTACAGTTTAATTCCAATGAAAAGCTGCTTTAATTATTTAAACATGCTTTTCAGTGGAATACTGTTAAGAAGCCCTGTCTACAGTTCCATGTTAATACAGTGTTGTACATCTTGAGATTTTTTTTTTAATGCGGACTTGGCTGCCAGTTACATTAACTGTACTATCTCCTTCACTGATCCGTCACAAGTTTATGCTGGAGTCTGTAAAAATAAATTATTTCTGTGTTTTGTTATTTCATCTGTGTTTTTCTTGCTAAAGTTTGCTTCTTAACTTAATGCAGCAATCTGTGGTGCTGTGTCTGAGCTGTGCTGAATACACAGTAGCTGGCAGATTCCAAATTTACAAAATGGACAAGCCAATCATTGGAAAAGGGATGCTGTGGATTTGATCCTTGAGTCAGGCAGCACCACATGCACAAAGACAAAGTTCGAATCATAGAATGTTACAGCACAGGAGGAGGCCATTCGGCCCACCATGCCTGTGCCAGCTCTTTGAAAGAGCTCTCCAATTAATCTCACTCACCTGCTCCTTCCCCATAGCCCTGAAATTTTCTCCCCTTCAGGTATTTATCCAATTCCTCTTTGAAAGTTACTATTGAATCTGCTTCCACCGCCCTTTCAGGCAGTGCATTGAAAGGGTAGCAGACTTTGGTTTTGGCTCTAAGCTCACCTTTGGTATTTCAGGTTTTTCCAGCTTTGATTATGATACAGGTAATCTCAAAATTAAATCCAAAAGTGAACTACAGGATTTCTCAACTGGGTCCAACTATCAAAAGCCAAAACTGGAAATCCGAGAATCAATTCCCTTTATCTTCTCCTCTCCTGAAGGCACTAACTCTTCCAGAGGTATGGTTTCACAGACGCCTTGCACAAGTCATTGGCCTAGAAATTCAGCTGTTTGCGCCAGCCGTTAGCGCCAGATTTCCGGCGCTAGCCACTTAGCGCCCGGGCACCGCCGGATCTGCGCCTACGCCGAAATTCAGCTGGGATTTAGCGCCGGCGCAAAGTGTTAGCGCCCGCTCAGCTGCGTGCGCATCTTATGACGTCATTTCGTCGTGCAACGCCGTTTGTGCGCCCCAAACCGGAAATTCAGTGGCGCCCGGCCGATGTGGGCGTGGCGCTGCTAAGAACTGTGAAATGGAACTCAACAGAGGCCCTGTGGGATTCGGGGAGCGCTAATTAAAGGGCACATCCACTCACCCATAAAAGCCAGCCATTTCGCTGCAATGACTTTACTGCTTTGGATTTCTGCACAGAGAGCAAGGCACAGAGATTACTGATTTCGGACACCATAGGAGAGGTATTTTTGGCTTCTAGCCAGTGCTTTGACATTTGCACCCTTGTGATTTTGCTGTTTGGAACTTTGTAATGGGGGCTGCATGGGGGGCCAACCCTCAGCTGCTACATTTTGTGCGAAGGGCTCGCAGACGCTTTGAGAGAGGGCCAGGCATGCCTAGACGCAGAGGGGCCATTAGGCGTCGCCAACGTAGGCCTTACCCAGTCAGGCAATACCGGGAGCAGGTCTCATATCTCACCATGACTGCGGCGCATTGTGTTAAGAGGCTGCGCTTCAGAAGGGAGGTGGTTGGAGAGATCTGCCAGCTGCTTCACGCAGATTTGCAGCCACAGCTCATGTCCAGGACGTCTCTCTCAGTGGAAGTGAAGGTCACGGTGGCTCTCAGCGTTTATGCAAGCGGCTCCTTCCAAGCCGCTGCTGGGGACATTGCGAACATCTCCCAGTTCGCCGCGCATCGCTGCATCCGACAGGTCACCGAAGCACTTTTCGCGAGGAGGCACCAATTCATCTCCTTCCCCATGACCCAACACAAGCAGGAGCAGCGTGCAGTCGGATTTGCCAGGATCGCGGCCTTCCCCATGGTGCAGGGCGCCATTGACTGCACGCATGTGGCTATGCGGGCACCTATCCACAATGCCGAGCAATACCGCAACCGGAAGGGCTACCATTCCCTAAATGTGCAGCTGGTGTGTGACCACAGGCAGCGCATCCTAGCTGTCAATGCCCGCTTCCCAGGAAGCAGCCACGATGCCTTTATCCTGCGCCAGACTACTGTGGCTGACATGTTCCAGGCACAGCCTCCACCAAGGGGATGGCTTATCGGGGACAAGGGCTACCCTTTCTGCACATGGCTCATGACCCCGCTCCGCGCGCCCAGGACCCCAGCGGAGCTGGCATACAACGAAAGCCATCAAGCCACAAGGAACCTAATAGAGCAAACGATAGGCGTCCTCAAGCAACGGTTCCGTTGCCTGGATCGTTCGGGCGGGTCTCTTCAGTATTCGCCGGATAGAGTCTCCCAGTTCATCGTGGTGTGCTGCATGCTCCACAACCTGGCTATCCGCAGGACTCAGGCACTGCCACCTGACATTGCCCCACCACCTCAGGAGGACGAGCAGGAGGACCCTGAGGAGGAGGAGCACCAGGCCAGGAGGGAGCGACAAGGTCCAAGGGCCGTCCACCAGGGGCTTATTGCTCGACACTTCTAGGCCCCCTGTCAGGGAATGGCCTGGGCCACTGAACGCAGCTGAAGGCAGCCGCTCCGCAAGCCCTCAGCCGGTTAACCCAACAACCACTTGAAACATGACACCTGCACATGGTGAATAAATAAACATCTTTATTTCAAAAACTTAGGGCCCTTCCCACGTGGAAGAGCAAAACAGAGAAGACCCCCAAAAAACAGTCACAAACTTCTGTCACTCCCAAAACCTGGGGAGGACTAACAAAACATCAACATCCAAATGGCCTTCCTCACTGGCCTAACAAAAACAAGCCCCCCCCACAACACAAACACCCCCATAAAACCAAACAACATAATGCCCCCCAGAACAGAAGCCCCCGCATCACCCAAACCCTCGCTCACCACACTCTATTCGGTGTGGCGAGAGGGCGAGTCCGTCGACAGCCGTCTTTTGCCCCGGCCCGTCCTGCTGCTGCGCCTCAAGCTGGGCCGTGAGGCTGTGGCGAGGCTGGGGGAAGGATCTTCAGGGCGACAAGGCGTCTCGCCAGATGCCCTTGGGGGTCGGCCTACACGAGGGCGGGCCCGGGAGGGGCCGGCTGGTGGCTGCTGCAGCTGTGGGTGGCCCTCTTCACTGCCTGCAGCAGCTCCTTGCACCCTGGCTGGGGGAGTGGCAGGCTCGCCTGCACCAATGGGGACAAGGTGGGTGATGCCAGGCGCGCGCTGCTCGCCAGACACACGTGCACTCGGGCGGCCTGGCCGGGGAGCAAGCGCGCCAAACTGTTGGTCGCCAGACCGGTGTGCGGCAGCAGGGCGGCGGCTGGCCTGGCGACGCCTCCGCGCCAGTGCGAGGGTGGCAGAAGTCAGTGCCCCAACTGCGCCGGCATGTGCCCGCATCTGCAGTGCCATTGTCTGCCCAGCACCTCTCAGCTGGCGACTGGCGTGCTGCGCTGCCTCGAGTTGTTGCACCCCCCTCTCATGCGCTGCCACAAGGAGGTCCACCCCCCTGGCGTGCGCTGCTGCGATTTGCTCCAGCCCCCTGGCCTGGGATTGGCCGAAAGCCACCACACTTTGTGCGAGGCTTTCGATGGCATGAGGCATCTGTGCCACCACCTCCATGAATTCGACGTGCCGCCGCTCCGACGCCGCCGACATCTCGTCCAGGAGGCGCACCTCCTGGGCGACGTCCGAGTCCGGACTGGAGGGCGCCTCCCCCCTCTGGGCAGAAGGCTGACGTGCCGCCGGAGCCTTGCCGCGTGCGGCCACGCCACTGGGAGCAGGTTCTGCCCTCCCCTCCACCGCCTCCCCCCTCTGGGCAGAAGGCTGGCGTGCCGCCGGAGCCTTGCCGCGTGCGTCCATGCCACTGGGACCAGGTTCGGGGCTCCCCTCCCCCGCCTCCCCCTGGCTCTCCGGCACGCCAGACGTCTCCCCTTCATTGCCATCTCCTGGAGCGGAGGAGGGTTCCCCCGAGGTGGCGCCTTCCTGCTGCTCCTCGACGTCCTCCTCCTCCGAGGGCCTGGCTGTGTGGGCTTCAGGGAGCACCTCCTCCTCACCAGCTGAAAGCAGGAAGGCACAAGTGTAGCTTTAGAGTGAGGACAGGCCGACAGCGAGGGAGGCCGCACTGGTGCATTATGCGCATTTTTTGGCCAGTGGGGAAGGATGTAGATCTGATGCGCGAGGGCAAGGAGAGAGGTGCACCCGGTCCTGTCCTTACCAGTGGGTTCCAGTATAGGGTCTGCGTCGCCGAGCGCCACAGGCCCAGTCACCGGGTGACGCAGGAGTCGGGCCACCCTCTCTTCCAGAACCGTTAGCTCCTGGTAATCGCGAGGGCCTCCACCAGTGACACGCAGGCTCCTGGCGTTCCTCGCCAGCTTGGCCTGCAAGAGAAAGGAGGGCGTCTAAGTACAGTGTGGTGCCCCGTTGGTGTGTGTGAGTCCTCCCATGGTGGAATAGCTTGGACAGTGTGATAAGTGCAGAAAGAGCTATTGATTAACATGCAAGTGCCATTGCAGCGGGAGGAGGGCTGGGCATTAGACCTTTGATGTCCCTTTGGCCCTAATGGGAGGTGCACATGCAAGGATGAGGGGGACACTGGAAAGGGTACTCACCTTGACCAGCCGACATAGGTCATTGTATTTCTTGCGGCACTGGTCCGCACTCCTGGGAACATCGGAGTTGGAGGAGACCCTCCGGGCAATTTTGGTCCAGGCCTCCCTGAACTTGCTCCTGGGAGCCTTCCTGCCACTAGCCGGGCAAACGACCCGTCTTCTCTTGCGTACCCCATGAAGGAGCACACCCAGCGCATGGTCAGAGAACCGCTGGGCTCTTTCACGGGCCCTCTCCATTACCTCCAGGCGTTGATTTGGGACACAACCAGTGCTGAGGCCTAGTTGCAGGGCTACAGCATGCAGGGCGTGGCTGCAGTCAAAGTTGACCCTTCCCCCTTTAAGAGCTGGCCGGCGTCAGGGTGTCTGCTGACACTCAGCACATGATCGCACCTGCGCTGCGCCCGGAATCGGCGTTATCAGGCCGCATCGCCGGATTAGCGCCTGAACACAGGGTTCCAACGCCTATTGCAGCGCTCGGCCAAAAAGTTGGCCAAATCTACTGAATTTCGGCGAGGTCGCCTGCACTTTCCGGCGGCCGCTAAATTTGCCGAGCGCCCGACTTTAGCGCCGCAATAGCGTCCGAACTGAATTTCTAGGCCAAAGTTCTTAATATGAGTGTCAGGATACTAATATACCATGTAGCTGAATCTGATCCTATTCTCACCTGGCATTCATATGTGCACTTTCTAGCAGGGATCACTGGATAGCGATCAGGAATATGAAAAATATTTGATTTCCCATCCCTGGTCCCCCCACCTTCCTTAATTCAAGAGCACTGAGGCTAATTGCAGCACTCCTAGATCAAGTAACTCAGCACCAACTGAACATTGAACCTGGGACTATCCTGATCTGCACGGCTTAGTTACACACTCCTTTTACCAACTGAGCGATCGGGTAGTCCTGAGATATCATTTTTCCATGGAATGATTTTTTTTTTTGTTCCTGTGGAAACTGTTTCTTCAGTTTAGACACCAGCTGGAACGGCGCTGATCGGACAACCTCACTACTGTTTCTGAATAGGTGCAGGCATGAAAGCATCCACAAAGGAGGAAAGTTACTTTATGCTGGAATCGATTAACAATATTACAGTATTGAGACTATAAATCAGACTTGGATGAACACCAGGGAAATTCTCCTTCAACCTCCTATCACCCAGGTAAATGGGGATAAAAGAGTGATGCAAACATTTCCAGTTTGGGAGCCTCTGTAGTTACAGTTCCATACTAGCTTCCCCCACCCCTCCTCCCCTCACCCCTTCCCCAGGCAAGACTCGATAGCTGAAATGAGAGAGGTTGCAAGGAGACACACCACAATCCTTATTGTAGGCACAAGGAGCGCATAATTTCAGCTGGGGTAAGGGCCCTCCATGAGCTTTATCAGCAATCTGACGATGTGGACAATGACCCCCCCACCCCCCAGGTTAGTATGCAGAATATACATTTTGGAAATGGGAAGGGAAATACTCCTTTGTACCAAAAGAGATATCTGTTCTGTGGACTGATAATCATACAACTACAGACATGTCGTGAATTCTTATCTCAAAACTGAATTTGCTCCTTAAATGCAGCCTTCTGTAAAAGAGAACAGATTTGCCACTTAGGCCAAGCATTGCTTTGCTTAGTAAAACAGAAGTACACACACAAGTATACTGTCAGTTGACTAAGCAAATGCTTTGCGAGATTCCCTCGACACTGTGATAAATAAGCCTGAAAGCCACATAATAATTAACCTAATATAGTAAAAACAGAACATTTGGAAAGTTGACTGGATGCTTTGGCAAGGGATTTTTCAGGGCTTGCTTTGTACAAACCACTTCAATAAAAGAAGAATCTTGTGAATTTGCTCTGAAAGAACTCAGCAGCAATCAGGGTCTAGCTGTGCCCAGTGATAGGAAACTGAAATCGAGGCATGTGCCAAGTAGCAGACTGCTGAGTGTAGGACGACAGAGGATTATAGTGGAAATAAACCTGTTGAAAGTTAAAAAGATAACAAAGTGATCTTTAAGGAAGGGAGGAAGGAAAAGGTCAATATGTTTTGCAGTTTTCTGCTGCTCAGCACAAAATACACCCATTCAGGGCACATTGGTTGGGAATTACATGCAGGAAGCTACGCTAACTGCAGCTTTGATTACATGGCAACAAAATTAAATGATTATTAAAATTATACAATTATTTAAGTGTTCTTAAATCCACAAATGGGCCTTTCAGGAGACTGAACTCTGCCTGAACTGTGAAAGGACTTGGTAATTTTTTTTAATGCACTGAAGGTCGGTCTTGCCGAACCCCCTGACTTTATAAAATGATTCGAGTCTGATGCAGCAATTAGGATATTTGCTAAAATGCTTTGAACTGTTACTGTTAGTGAAGTACCAGTTGCAGAACAAGAATGTGGGGAAATTTGAATGTTTTTATTCTGGCATTAATGAGATGGAATTAATGCTGAAAGTTGATGATTGGAAAGATGAGCAGGGAATACTTCAGCCCTTTTCATCCTAGGTTTTGGGTCATTGTAACAGATTAATGTAAAAGCAACAAAAAAATGTATTTCTGGCACAAAATAGAATAATTCACCCAAAAAAAAGTGCAACAGTAATTCAGATTCTAGATTCTAAACCTACCAAATGTACATCCTCCTTCCACCTTAACTGGCCATTCATCTCATTGACGGGACCTTACTGTGCACAAATTGGCTGCCGCATTTGGCTACAGAAACAACAGTGACTACATTTCAAAAAGTAACCCATTGGCTGTGAAGCATTTTGGAACATCCTAGGACGTGAAAGACGCTATATGAATGTAAGTCGTTCTTTCTCCCTGGTTACTTACTCCACTATCCTTTAGGGGAGAGGGGCAATTGATGCCAGGGAGTCCAGGTAACTATAAAGCATCAACTTGGAAAAAATAAACCTTCAAAAAACTTGGAATAATAAAACACAACCCAGTGTAGCCCTTGCCTGTTAGGCAATTCTTCCCTACACAGATGAAAAAATAGGCTGCACAGATCACAAAATTGCTTTAATAGGCTGCGTGACTCTGTTTCCCACCTCAAGGTACATAGGTTTTTATTTATTTATTAGCCTGGGAAAATTGGCATTTTCTGTACAGATGGAAGACAGTTTAATTTGAATTCCCCAATTCTTGCATTCAGGTGTGATAAGGTTTAAAGTCATAAACTACTTATTTGCAAATCTAAAAAATGAGGAAGAATTTGTACTTAAATCAAGCACACCATGCAATTATTTATCTTTGAGAAAGAATTTGCATTTATGTGCCACTTTATCACATCTTCAGGTTATCCAAAAACGCTTAGAATCATACAGCACAGAAGGAGGCCATTCAGCCCATCGAGTGTGTGCTGGCTCTTTTGAAAGGGTTATTCAATTAGTCCCACTCCCTTGCTGTTTCCCCATAGCCCTGCAAATTTTTCCTTTTCATGTATTTATCCAATTCCCTTTTGAAAGTGACTATTGAATCTGCATCCACCACCCTTTCAGGCAATGCGTTCCAGAACATAACAACTCGCTGTGTAGAAAGATTTCTCCTCATCTCCCCTCTGGTTCTTTTGCCAATGATCTTAAATCTGTGTCCTCTGGTTCCTGACCCTCCTGCCACTGGAAACAGTTTCTCCTTACTTACTCTATGAAACCCTTCTTAATTGCAATACATTGGCCTAGAAATTCAGTGCCCTTAGCACCGATTTTGCGGCGCTAGAGGGCCTAGCGCTGCAATTGGCGCCGGTTCCTAAATTGCCTGGCGCCCTTCCGCGGCGGTAGACCGGTAGCGCTGCGCCGGCACCGATGACGTCATCGGTGTGCGCAGCGTCCCGGTTGCCGTGGTAACCCGGCCCCAAGCCGAAATTCAGTTGCGGCCGCCTCGCCAGTGGCAGCCGCAACTAAGACTCCGGCAAACGAGTGTTGCCGGAGTCTGCGCCGGCGCTTTAAGGAGGCGCGGCGGCCGGCCGCTTTCCCGCCGGCCGCCTGCCCGCAGCTCCCTCCCCGGACTTCTCCCCCACCCCCCCCCGGAACAGATGCAAGCCTGGCACTTGTCCGAGGTGCCGGGCTCATTTTTGATGAGATTTGCGCGGGCCGCGGCCGGGTGCAGGCAGCTCCTCCTTAACGGAAGGAGGAGGCCTGCACTTCCCGAGCCTGCCGCACCGCAGCGGGCGCCGCAGCGCCGGAATAGCGCCGCAATGCGGCGCGTTGCGCCAGTTTTCAGGCGCTAAAACCCTTCAGTAGCGCCGGCAGCCGTTTGGGCGCGGCGCTACTGAATTTTTGGCGCGCGCAAAGGGCTTTAGCGCCGGCGCTAACTTCCGGCGCTAAAGCCCTGGCGCAGCGCAAACTCAATTTCTAGGCCATTACATTTAAGTGTAATTATTATGTAGGAAAACATAGCAGTCAATTTGTGCACTGCACAAATCCACAAAGAACTATTCAGTCAGAGAAACAATCTGTTTTTGATGGTGTTCATTGAGGAAGGAATGTTGTCTAACAAGAGAACTGCTCTTCCAAGTGGTGCCGAGGAACCCTTTAATCCACCTGAACAGGGAGGTGGGGCTTCAGTTTAATACAAAAGCAAAATACTGCAGATGCTGGAAATCTGAAAAACAAACAGAAAATGCTGGAAACACTCAGCAGGTCAGGCAGCATCTGTGGAGAGAGAAACAGAGTTAACGTTTCAGGTCGATGACCCTTCGTCAGAACTGGAAGAGTTAGAGATAGAACAAGATTTTAAGCAAGTGCAGAGGCAGGGAAAGAGGGAAGGGAGGAAAGAACAAAAGGGAAGGTCTGGGATAGGGTGGAAGGCAGGAGAGATTAAATGACAAAACGTATTATTGTACAAGGCAAAAGGAGATGGTAATGGGACAAGTAAAGAAACAAAAGATGGGCCTAGAAGAGGAGTAAATGGGAATATCAGAATCATCAAATGGGGGGAAAATGAGGGCAGTAGTTATGATATAAATATAAGTTGTTGTTGTTGAAACTGTTGAACTCGATGTTGCGTCCAGAAGCCTGCAAAGTGCCTAATCGAAAGATGAGGTGCTGTTCCTAGAACTTATTTTGAGCTTCATTGGAACGGTGTAGGAGGCCGAGGACAGAGAGGTCAGAGTGGGATGGAGCGGAGAATTATTGTGACAGGCTACCGGAAGCTCGGGGTCACCCTTACGGACTGAACAGAGATGTTCTGTAAAGCGGTCACCCATTCTGCGTTTGGTCTCCCCAATGTAGAGGAGATCGCATCGTGAGCAGCGAATACAGTTTACTAAATTGCAAGAAGTACAAGTAAATCGCTGTTTCACCTGGAAGGAGTGTTTGGGGCCCTGGATGGTGGGAAGGGAGAAGGCAAAAAGGCAGGTGTTGTATCTCCTGCGCTTGCACGGGAAGGTGCCGTGGGAAGGGGAGGGGGTGTTGGGGGTGATTGAGGAGTGGACCAGGGTGTCGCGGAGGGAGCGGTCCTTTCGGAATGCTGAAAGGGGAGCGGAGTTTAATAACCCGTCTGAAAGACAGCACCTTTGACAATGCAAGACTCCCTCAGTACTGCACAGACAAGAATATGTGCAAAGAATCTAGAGCGGGGCTTGAACCCATGACTTCCTGACTGAGGCAAAAGTGCTACCACTGAGTGAAGCTAACATTATAAACATATAATGCAGACATTCACAGAAACTCTAGGCAGTGTCCTAGGCCAATAAACCATTCTATAGGGGCTACTAAATCTTATGCATCAGTTGCCCAGATCAGCAAGTATCTGTGCTTTTTAATCTCCATATGATATATGCTTGCAAAAAAACTATAATGAATGTGTTATGAGCTGAATTATGCCTATTTCTTTTGCTGCAGAATTACTACCACTAGGAGAGTGTCTATACTGTTTAACTGAGGTTATTACAGCCATTAGAGGGGTATCTTTCATTTCATCAGTTTGGGCTGGATTCCTACTTGGGACTCAAAGGGCAATGTGCTACCAACAACACAATTTAGTTTTCCAGGAATGTAGTCTTCAATGCATCAGATATTCATCAAATGAAGACTGAGAACAGACGTAATATTCAATTGAATAACGTTCATTTACCAGAGTGAAGGGTGTGTGCAGCACAAGTTTTTTTTTCTTCCTGAATTACTATCTACACTTTAAGTGCCAGCGTGTGAGGAATCTTGGGCACACGCATCGTATACTCTTATGGGTCAGTGCACTGAAACTTCCCTTAACTCTATGATTTATTCATTTTCCTGTTTTTGCATGGAAATTGGAAGCTCTGCAAGGTAAAGCTCCTGACCAGCTGGGGATCCTGACTGTCTCTACTGTTATCAATAGGCTTTAGATATTTAAGTGGCAGAATGTTGCCACATGCTAGTGGTGCAATGCCAGGGCTTGAGCTTGCCCTCAAAATTCCCCATACCGAAAGTTCTCAATCTTATCCTTACTGTCAAGATTTAGGAAATCAAGCAGAGACCGGACAACTCCTAAGAGGAAGGGAGATTGGAGAATGAGCAACCCCGCTCCCCGCCCATCACCCTCCCCCCACCCATGAATTTTAAATGCACCTCCTTGGTAGCCAGGCTCAAGCAACAACAGCAACTTGCATTTATATAGCGCCTTTAATGTAACAAAACGTTCCAAGGCGCTTCACAGGAGCGTTATCAGATAAAATTTGACACCGAGCCACATGAGGTGAAATTAGGACAGGTGATCAAAAGCTTGGTCAAAAAAGTAGGTTTTAAGGAGTGTCTTAAAAGAGGGGGAAGAGGTGGAAATGGTGGAAAGGTTTAGGGAGGGAATTCCAGAGCTTAGGGCCTAGTCAGCTCAAGGCATGGCCACCAATGGAGGGGTGAAGGAAATCCGTGATGCACAAGAGGCCAGAATTAGAGGAACTATGAGGGCGATTTTCCCAGCCCTGAGGAGGTGGGTTTGGAGGCGGGACTGCCGGGAAAATAGCAGAATCTGGGGGCAGGTACCCATCCCGGCCCCAACCCGCCTCCGTGCCATCTTCCCAGGAGGCGGGTACCCGACCCGTGCTGGGAGCCCCCTCCCCGAGGCGGGAAGGGGATTAATGCCAATTAACTGCCTGTTAACAGGTAGTTAACAGGCAGTTTTTTGGCTAATCCCCATTTTGAGCCCTGAAGTGTGGTCTTCCTGAGGGCTCCGAACCTCGCCAGCATCACGAGGCGGGCCGACGGTCTGTGGGGGTCGGAGGGGTCGAGATGTCCGGTGTTCAGGTGAGTGATGGATGCATGCGTGCAGAGGTAAGTGTGTGAGGTGAGTGTAAAAGTGTTTTAAAAGCTTTACTTACCTTCACTTCTTCCTGCAGGCTTCCTCCCTTCAGGTCTCAGGAGTCACTCAGCTCACCGGCACAGAAAGCAGAATGGCCGCTGCACTGTTAAAAGCTGCAGCCTTCTGCTTTCTGCTCAGGAGAGCTCTCTAACTCAGCCTGAGTGACAGGACTGAACTTAGAGGACAGATTGTCAGTGTTCACAGAGCTTCACAGAGCCGTCAAACGATGACATTTCATCTGTCAAAAGCTCTTGACAGATGAAACGTCACTCGCTGACGTCACCAGTAACCGGCTTTCCCTTAATTGGCCTGCTGAGCCCGCTGTGCAGGCTTAACAATGTCAATCAAGGGAAAATAGCGTAGGTTGGTCACAAGTCGATGGAGGCGGGACTAAAACCCGACAAGTGGGAGTCCCGCCTCCAAAAGCTCCCCATTGACAAAATCCAGCCCCTAGAGTTCTCGAGGGTTGTCGGACTGGAGGAGGTTACAGAATTAGCAGAGGGCTAGGAGCAGGCTAGGAAGAATGCAAGACTTAAACCAATGGGGGAAATAAAAATGAAGGAGAAAGATAAATATGTGTTAAATTAAAATGTGCCATTTCTTTCAATTGTGGCTGGAAGTCCCTTGAAGCCCTAAGGTAACAACAGTAATGGTGGTGTTGAAAGATGCCAGAAGGATCTGCAAATCGTAATACACTGTGGAATAGAATATTATTTTTCTTCATGTTACACCAGATTGCTATTAGCAGTGCTGATGCTAATAGCAATAATTGCATTGTGCAGAGTATGGGTTGCTGCTGCTCTGGGCTTATTACAGGTCTGTGATGAAACTAAAACCAGGTTGAATCCAATAGGCACTCTTTTCATTAAAAAGCTGCTCATCGACCCTTTCTTTCTTGAGAAGGGAGAAGAGCTGGAGCATGATGCCTTCGTGTTTAAGTAACACGTTGGCGTGTTTTGAAGTGATTCATATCATCTCGTGCAAACAAAAGGATAAAGGTTAGCTAAATACTTTTGTTTTCATGAAGCTAGTGTCTTTTAAAAGATTGAATGCAACATTGCCATTGACTCAATGTAACAACATTTGCTTAAATAACAGTCACTACACGTCAAAGAGATTTCTTGCGTGTGAAGCAATTTGGGATGCTGATTTTATATTGATCTTTGGTCTTCGGTTCCCTTTGCCCTTGGGTTCCCAACTCCGGTTGAATGTATTCCTGGAGCTTTCATCATGTGACCTCCTACCGCCAATAGACCCACCCGGTCAAACAACCTTTACTCCCCATCTCCAATATTTTAATAACTAGGAAACAAAAGTGTTCAAAGAAAGTAAGAAAAACACACTGTTTAATGTTCCTGTGATTTTTCTCCTGGGTTGCTCGCAGCACGGTTCATGAGATTGACCATTCATTCCTGGAGACTCCAGGGCAATCCTGGAGGGTTGGCAACCCTACATAGCCCAGGTCTCCAGCAGCTGGCGGCCAGCTGAACGGACAACTGACGGATTTTGTTAGACTGATGGCCAGATAGACTAGTTTGTTTCTCCATAGTCTTATCACCTGCTACTGGTCTAACTGCAAGAAAGCTGCACCGGTGGCAACATGATCATGGCAGATTTCAAGCACAACCACTGCTCTCAGCAGGTACCCGCCTCTCTTGTAATGACGCTATAATGCAACGGGCTGATGACACGACGCAGTTACACTGTGCATACGTAGTGGGTAATTTGCCACCGCCGCTCTGTGCATCCCTTGGAACGTACTATGCCACTGGTTGACGGGAATACTGGCCGTGCAACTCGCGGTGTAAAATTGCGAGAGGCCAGCCTCCCAAATCCGCCATATAAAAAGACCTTCATTCTAAGGCTGCAGTATTGGTTCCCAGAAAGGTGGTACCCATTCATCCTATCTGTCTGGAACTGCGTTCCACCTCCAGAGGAAATTCCTGGTGCCTTTCTTTTTTAGGGTGCATAACCAGATCCTGCCCCATTTAGTATTCCCATCTATCCTTGCCCATACCCATGTGTATATATGTCTGCATTCTTCTGTGTATTCGTATGTATTTTGCCATGTATGTTTGTGTGCGTGTATACACACACTTTGTGCGTTTATATTGGTATGTTGTGTGTTGGCATAGCCAGGTCAGCATCTTTAATGCTTATCTGAATAGTCTATTCTTGTGGAACACCGCCATTATACTGCTGACCTACTGAGTGATGGCTAGTGCTTTTTCAGCTACTGTTGTCAAATATTTTAAGCACTGGCTGTCTAGACCATTTAAAGAAAACAAGAAAAAAAAGGCAAGTTTGGACGGATGCCACAGAAAGGGATGTGGAACAATTGCTCTGCAAAACTTCAGATAAGTTTGTCCCACCACAAAGGGATTTCTTGGAGTGGGAGGAAACTATTGGCATGCCTTCTGATCTCCTAATGTAGGAAAAACCTAAAGCCAGTTGTAATTACTGCTGGAATTAAATTGCTGCTAAAATACAACTTTTATTTGAGCTCAGCGCATTACGTGAGGGCTGTAAGCATTGCAATTACATAAATGCAGTCACGTTTTGGGATATCGCTTGAGCTAAAACAGTTATCTTCTGATGAAAAGAGGTAATTATTGTTTGGGGCTCATTTCCAGAATGAATGAATATTATTGGTGTGTAATGGTTTGCTGTGTAGATAACCACTGTTGCTATGTAACCAGCAGTTTGGCAAGGTGCCTGCGACAAAAAGAATGATAACAGGAGATTACTCGGCTGTTCTGTTGATAGTGAGAAGTTCAAATATAGTTCTGGTGTAGTGTACAGTGGGACTGGATTATCAAGGCCTGCTGAGAAAGAGAACACTAGATGCGTGGCACAGCTCAGAGCCTAGAACAAATGTATACGGACAAGAAGAGAAGGAATAAAGTCTTGTGGGGGATTTCACAAGGGTGTTAGAAAATTACTCTTGTGAAGGGGATAAAAAGAAAGGAATATTTCAGGACAAGGTGCTGAATGTAGATTGCTCATCAGAACAGTGTCTCTGAGTGGTTGTATAATGTGTAAATACAGCACAGCAAGAAGCCAACCAATGAACGAATGACCGGATTGGTGTTGGTTGAAGGAAAAATGTTGGCCAGGATACCAAGAAAGCTCTCTGATTTTTGAAAAGTGTCCTAGGATCTTTTACGTTCACCTTAGCAGACAGGTGGTACATTAGTTAAATATCTCATCTGAAATATGGCACCTCTACCAATGCAGAACATCCTCAGTACTGCCTAAATCATGTGCTCAAGTCCATAGTGGGACTTGTACACCAGAACCTTCTGACTCCCCAGCAAGATTTTGCTTACTGACCCGAGCTGACAATGATGGGAACAAAGGCTCATCATGCATCAAATGGAGAACATTGCTCTATTAGATTATTTTAGATGGACAGAATAATGGGGATTAAACCATTTGTTTTAGTTAGTTATAGCTAAGACATGGAGCTTCTTTGTCTCTGTGATCCAGAGGGTAGACAATACATGAAGTTCTTTGGTTTCAGTGACACGGCAGTGAGTTATCTGTCCTATTGGTTTTCTTCATTTGATGTTTTGCATCTCCAAAAGTTAATCATGTCAGACCATTGTTAATATTGGTGAGTTTGCAGAATAGGAGAAGCAGGCAGATTTCACTGGGGCTGAAATTCCAGGAGAGGCCCTTTGGATCTTCATAGCCCTGGTGGGTGCCCACACAATTTATGGTGGCGATTGGGATGCCTGCCTCCGGTGGGGGAAGAATTTAGCAGTGGGGCATGGCTGCACTGCAAGTAGGCCAGCATTGTTGGTGCAAGATGCAAAGAAAGGCAGACATTTTGTTAGTAACACTGTTGGCCGGTTTCAAAGCAATCAATTGCTCTTTGGTCAACTTTAGGAAACCGGATTCATAAATGAGCATTGCACTCCTTCAATTTAGCCAGAATTCTGCCATCCACCAGCTCCTCCACTCAGCTATCACCCTTATCCTCACTGTCCTTCATCAGTCCCTCATCCCTCGGTGCATCGACTTCAAAATCCTCACCCTTGTCTACAAACCCCTCCCTGGTCTTACTCCGATCTACCTCTTTCTTCTCCTCCAACACTATGCCCTGCTTGCATCCTCCTCTCTTCTCCCCTCCACTCTCCCATCAGCCTTTAGCCATCTTGCTCCACACTCTATAACACTCACCCCGAACTCCTCTGCCTTGCATCATGCTTCCCACACATTCATAAGTCTCCACAAAGCCAATCTCTCTGACCTCTAGTTCCATTCCAACTCCTGCTGGCTTCCCACCCCAAATTGCGAAGTGCCTTGGCTATATTTGCTACATAAATATAAGTTTCCGAGTTCACTCCTTGAATCAATAGTATTTCAATTTGGTTGACATTCTGAGAATGAAATGCATAGAAGAAACCCATAGGGCAGAAATTTGTTTGGAGTTGCTCACACTCACCACTGTAACTTTGCTGGAGGTGAGGCAGAAACCCTGTTTACAGTTGTAAACAGTGGGGGTAATCTTAACCTAACCGGTCAGGCGGGAAACCGGATTAGGTGGAAGGTCAATTTTACACCTGGCCAATATTCCTCTCCATTGACTTCAGTGGAGTGTAAAATCGGGTGGGGTGTCAAACAATGTTCCCAGCAATTTTTTTGGGCACTGTGCGGCCCCTTTAAGGGGCTGCGTGGGCCATTCAAAATACCGTGGATGCACGGTTTCGGCATTGAAAATCCGGCAAGCTGGGCTGCGCGGGATCCCGTGCAGCTTCCAGGGAACGTTGGTGTCAAACCATTTTCCAGATGGCTGGGTTAGGTTAAAATTGCCCCAGTGTTTCCGTCTCACTTCAGGCAAAGTTATGGGGGGAAAAATTCAGTTGTTTGCGCCTCCCATTAGCGCCTTAAGAGGGCGCTAATGGGGCACAAAGCAACTAGCGCCCGGGTGCGACGATGTTTGCGCTGTTCGCAAAATTAACTAGACATTTTGTGGCGACGCTAAACACTACCACCACGATCTCCTGCGCCGGCAGATTGTGACGTCAGTCGCGTGCGCAATGCCCCGTTAGCGCCCCAGACTGGATATTGAGTGGCGCCCCCTGCCTTACCGCCTGCCGCTAGCAACGACAGGTTGAAGGGAGCGTTATGCTGTCAGAAAGGAACTGGGGGAGCGCTATTTAAAGGCGACCGCTTCCTGCCTTTTTTTGTCAGTGACATTTTTGCACCACGCATTCTGAGAGAGAGAGACTTCTGGAGAGATTCAACGCTGTGTGAAGGAGTTTTGAGCAGCACTTTGCAGGTTTATTTTGATTTGCCCTTTCTTGCTTCACCAGCGCTCTGAGGTAGCACCTCGCTCCTCGGCCTTTGCGCCTTAAGACAGGTGTGAAGCGCCTGATTTAGCGCTCCAATCACCTCCAAGGGCGATAAAAGCCAAGTTTGCTGTAGGAGGCGATAATTAGTGCCAGGCGCTAAACTTTGCGCATGGCCGATAATGGCACCCCAAACGGGGCGATACTGAATTTTTCCCCCATGGTCTCTGAGTGTGAGCAGCTCTGAGGAAATTCCTGGTCACAATTTTGCAAAATCGTTAAATGTTTCTTAGTAATTAAATGAAAGATAACTTTCAACAGTTGGCACCACTGTAAGAGCATCTGGTTGGGAAGTATCGGCCAGTGAGATGACTGAAAAGCTTTGGTGCAATGAATTAAATGATTAGTCTGGTAACACTTATAAAGAAAGTCCCCCCCCCCACCGCCTTGAGCTCCTGATCATGTTGTAATATTGTTCATTTGAAGTTCTGTCATTTTCTTTAGCAGTACGTTAACTGGAAACCCAGCAAAGCCCTGTGGTCAAAATTGAATAAACTGTGCTCTGGATAGCAGTATTCCAGGTTTGCTTTTGCATGACTGGCTTCCAGGTTTTTTTTTCCCTCAAACAATAAGATTTCTCAACTGTATGATGTGCTGTGAAAGAAAGAAATTTAACAGGAACCTTAGAAAAAATTAGTCAAACAAATAAAGCAATTCTCAGGAAAGAACAAAAAGGCACATTTAATGATATCTTAACAGTGATTGGACCTTGGCACCATCCCAAAAGTGCCTACATTACAAGGACTGGAATGGTGACAGGGTTAAGGGAGTCTGTAAATGAGAGTATTGCAAGAAAGGGCCTTTACCAGTACTTGTGGAAAAGAGTGACTTATTACTCATAGAAATTTATTCTGACTGTCAATCTTACCACATCAATATGGTACACAGACAAAACTATATTTCAATCAATACAAATCACAACTTACTAAAATATGTTGATGTAATGAGACACTGAGCTTTGGATCAGTGGGTAGCACCCTCGCTTTTGAGTCAGAAGGTTGTGTGTTCAAGCCCCACTCTCGTGCAGCACTGAGGGAGTGCTGCACTGTCGGAGGTGCTGCCTTTCGGATGAAATATTAAACCGAGGCCCCGTCTGCTCTCTCAGGTGGACGTAAAAGATCCCATGGAACTATTTCAAAGAAGAGCAGGGGAGTTATCCCCGGTGTCCAGGCCAATATTTATCCCTCAATCAACATCAATAAAACAGATTATCTGGTCATTATCACATTGCTGTTTGAGGGAGCTTGCTGTGTGCAAATTGGCTGCTACATTACAACAGTGACTACTTTATTGGCTGTGAAACGCTTTGGGACATCCGGTGGTCGTGAAAGGCGCTATATAAATGCAAGTCTTTCTTTCTTTGCATAGCCTAGCTAGTGAAACAGACTTACTCGGTATTAGGGGTGTTTATACTCGGATGCTTAATGAGATATTTCCATTCACAAATAACTTGACTGTATTTGGTTGAGAGTTAGTTACATATGCTGAGAGAAAAGGCAACATGCAGGAATTTGAATTTACACCAGGCAGCTGTATCAAATGTATGATGTTGTTTCACCAGCAGACCTTATTGTTCAGTAATACACAGTATATTGTAACCCTATTGCTATTTAGTTGACCACATAAAGAATGACCCTGCAGTGGTGCTAGTCCATTGTTGTGACTAATCCCATGATGATGCAGACTCATTGCTGTGAGCCTTCTGACCTCGCAATGCTACAGATCCCTAGCTCTGTAACCTCCTCCAGCCCTACAACCGTCAGTGATCTCTGCACGCCTCCAATCCTGGCCTCTTGCGCATCCCTGATCTTAATTGCTCCATTATTGGCAGCCGTGCCTTCAGCTGTCTAGGCCCTAAGCTCTGGAATTCCCTCCCTAAAACTCTCCACCTCTCCACTTCTCTCTCCTCCTTTTGAGACACACCTTAAAACTTACCTCTTTGACCAAGCAATTGGTCATCTGTCCTAATGTCTCCTTATGTGTCTCAGTGTCAAATTTTGTTTGATAATTGTTCCTGTGAAGCGTCTTGGGACATTTTACTATTTTAAAGGTGCTATATAAATGCAAGTTGTTGTTGTTTGACCCATTGCGGTGTGTTTGTCTGACCTCATAGTATTACAGACCCATTACCATATGGTGGTGTGACCCACAACAGTATAGACTCATTGCTGGATAGCTTACTGCCCTTATGATAGTCGCATAGCAAACCACCTGCACTGAGCCTACAATAGTGGAGGCCTGGATTCTCTTGACACTTCTAAGCAAATATTTTTGCATTAGTCAGTTACAGGAACAAGACCAGGCAATACCAGCCATCCTGTGCTATTTTTATCATTGTTATTACTACACAAATTTAATTCTGTAACTCCTACGTAGCTGGAAGCTGAACCTCCGAGCCAAAAAGGCTGTCTGTTGCAGCTGAATACCCTGACCTTTATCTGCTATCATAGTCCAGGGTCGTCGTGTGATGATTAAAGATGATCATGCAATGTGTGGCAGTGAATTATGCAGTGCTACTCTATGACTTGTCCCTAACAAGCTTAAAGACAAACGGAAATATACAACAATGGCAGAGCAGAGATGCATTTCCTCCCAGGTCCTCGACACAAACTCCATGTCCTGATGATGAGAAAAACTGCCCCAGAAGCCAGCAGCAGCCTTTGATGAGCGATCTCCTGTTTCCTGATATTGTGACCTTTTTTTAAAAAAAAATTACTGATTGGAGCACAATCCAATTATCATTGCTAATAACTCGAGGCACAAGATCTAAGTATTTTTAGGAGACATCATCCTGAGGATATTATGAGGATCCTGTCCATTGACAATGTTAACATCCGAGCTCATCAACATCCTTTGTTGCTAAAACAATATTATTATAATTCTAAAAGTGCTTAGAGGAATGAATGAGGAGCTGTCCTCCTCTTCGTCAGAGTGAATTTAAACCTTCATTGATTGAGCAGTGTAATAAAAGAGATTAATTGAAACATTGCTAGACACTATAGGATTGTCGAAGCCTTTGGTTTATGCTAGGCAAATCAATAAGTCTTAAATTAAAAAAATGTTTTTTTAAGGAAAGAATCATTTTCCACATCTTGGTGTAAGCAATATTAGCTAACAAATGATTCTTCTGAATCTCATTTCTTTGCTTTGTGCACAATGTCATTTGGAGGAACTATAGCTGATTGAGTCGTTCAGCAAATCACAGGCAACTCAGCCATAAATATTAAAAAGACTTATGATCCACAGAGCTGGTAATGAACAACATTTCAGTGCTTCAGTACAGTTAACTGAGAGCTACTGAAAGTCCTTATTTTGTCCTGCGTGCAGTTTGAAAGATGAGCTGCACAGGTGCATGGAATCCATTTGGGGCTCAACAGTATGAATGTGTGACAATGGTAAACCAAACAAAATCCACAGTTTGACATTTTGCCTGTACGATTCCTTTGTGGAGGGAGCAGACACCTGTTCTGAAGTGCACTTCCCCAGAATGCTGGCCGTGGTGGGACTGGTTTGGTACTTCTTGCCAATATTTCTCCACCAGTTTTCTTCCCTCCTTATCTCTCCAGAAAGCAGTGACTCCTTGCTGGGGTACAGTTCTGCAGATACTGGTCACTTTCTTGTATCTCCACTGAAGTGACCATTATTTGTGAGGTGAACCTCACTACTGAGTGTTAGCAGGCTATTCCAGCAAGGGGGCATCCCAGCAAAGGCTGATCCTGTCCTTGCTCAAAATCCCAAAATGTGCATTTCCAGAATTGGGAGCAGGAACTTTGCCTGATTTTTTCTCTCTCTATAACCCAGGAGCACTGAGGCCCATTGTGATATTCCTACAACTCAAATAACAACTTGTATTAATTTACCACCTTTAACAAAGCAAAATGTCCCAGGGAAAATCACTATTGGATTGTAATTGTTTAGAGAGGGAGTTGCATAAGATGGAGGGAGGATGGCTGAAAGCTGGTGATTAGAGAGGTTATGTTACTGGACTAGTAATCCCAAGGCCTGGACTAATAATCTGGAGTAAGCGAGTTCAAGTCCCACCATGGCAGCTGGGGAATTTAAATTCAGTTAATTAAATAAATCTGGATCAGTATCAGTAATGGTGACCAGATTGTCATAAAAACCCACCTAATTCACTAATGTCTTTTAGTGGAAGGAAATCTGCTGTGCTTACCTGGTCTGGCCTATATGTGACTCCAGACCCACAGCAATGTGGTTGACTCTTAATTGCCCTCTGAAATGGCCGAGCAAGCCACTCAGTTGTACCAAACCGCTACGACAAAGTCCGCACTGTGGGACTACCTTCACCACACGGACTGCAGCGGTTCAAGAAGGTGGCTCACGACCACCTTCTCAAGGGCAATTAGGGATGGGCAATAAATGCTGGCCTTGCCAGTGATGCCCACATCCCATGAACAAATACATTTTTAAAAATGATAGGAAGGGGCAAGACTGTGCAGGAATTTGAAGGCAAGGATGACAACTTCAAAATTGAGGGACTTGGGACTAATGGAGGTTGGCAACAACGTGGGTGATCGGTGGGTCGAATTTGTGCAGCTGCTTTCTGCTTAACAACTGAGACAGAAAATGGAAAATCAGAGTGTGTTAACCTGCTAATCAATTTGCTATATAATATTGGGCCGTATATTCCGATCCTTACGGGTGTGTACGCGCTGTGTACACACCCGTAGGAACATCGGAAATGCCGGTTTCAAGCATGCCAAGTGCATGTGCTGAAAACCGGATTTTCCATCTGTCAAGAATGCTCTTGACTAATCGGACGCCTGCCCTAGAGAAGGGCCTCTGCGGGTGGCGAGTTCCACTTTCTGGAGAACCTCCGCCCGCAAAAAACCCTTAGAAATCTTACGCCTGGTACCAGCATAAGAGTTGAAAAAAGTGAAAAAAAAAATTTCACTCATTTATCATTTATGATTTTAAAATACTTTAAAAAGGCAAGTTTATTTTAAGCCCCATAAAAAACTTCAATTATTTTTTTCAAAATTTTTTATTTTTGTTTAAAATATTTAATTTATTGTCATTTCAACTCATTTTAAAAATGTGATGTTTTTTAAAAATTTATTTAATGTTTTACAGTATTTTTGGGGTGAACTCCATTCATATATTTGACAGGTCTATCTGTCAAGTGTATGAAGGGAGATTCCCTTCTCCTATTGGCTCTCCATAGCCCACGTGATCCCAGGGATGCTTGCGAACCGCCTGCGCCTCTGGGATACGTGGGCCCTGCGCATTTCGAGTTGGAGACACACAGGAACGGAAGTGTCCGGGCCTCGGGAGCCCTCAGGTAAGTCCGTAGATTTTTTCCAGATCGGAGGCCTCCGCACGCAGGAAGCCTCCAATTGGATAATACGGGCCATGATGGCATCATACTTACTGCTCGTGGCAACTCTCATTTTAAACTCAGATTTCAGGTGCCATCGTTAAATGTTGAATTTGCAAAGAAGTATCATTGATAATTTGTCAGGGCTGTCCTTTACAATAATCTTATTGATTCTTTTTTATTGAACATGGCAGCCAGTAGATTGACATTAAATCAGGCAAGTTTAAATAAATGTGAGTGTTTTATGTAAATAAAATACTGTGATTTTGGGCTTGAACTGTGCACACTCCTATTGCTTACACTTCTAGCACTTGTGCCTCACAGTGCTCATAATTTCCATTTATTGCATTATTTTCCTTTCAATCACTGCCAGTTATGTTATTTATTTTTGCCATAAGGGATGACATCAAATGGTCTATCACAGGTCATTTTTTCCTCTTTCAAACAATACTTTAAACATTGCACTTTTATCTGTTGTGCATCCTAAGTCTATTATCACATACTAACTTCTGTTTAATTAGGACATTTGAAAGTCTTTTAAAGAAATATCACCACCATGTTTTACATAAACCCCTGTCATGTATCAGATACATAGGGATAAAGTTTGACTTTTAGTTGGCCGCCCATTCCAATGGCAATGTGAGCCCTGTGATTTTGATGCTCTGGCCTGATTTATATATGGTAGGAAAACTGCAGGGCACCAGATTGAAGCCTGAAAATCGGGCCAGAGCTGCTGGCAGCAAAGTAAGTTGCGATTGCGGAAGTCCCGGGCACAGCAACCCTGGAAAATAATTCAAGACTTGCCTTTAACAGGTCTCTTATCTTCCATCGCCCATGGAACTGGTCGGAGTGTGCACTGCGCAGGTTCCTTCCAGTTTCTACCTAAAGTGGCGATCGAGGCCTTATTTACGTCATAGGACCCTGATTGCCATATTAAAAGGGGCCTATCACCTGAAATAGGCAGATGCTTTGGAAACCCCGATGGTAGACCTCTTTTAAAATGGAACCTCCCTCATTGTCAGTGTTAACAGTACGGCAAGGATACCAACCCCATTTAAAGGCATCTAGCCCCCTGTCAACACGAGGTGAGGGCACTCAAAATCAACCCCATAGAATCACTGTTTTTTGTGCAGACAGCTCATCCAATTTCTGTCAAGCTTGTATAATGAAACCCATCGCCAGTCTAGTGTGAGCCAAATCTTTACTGTACTCCCCATGTTATGGAGCAATAGAATGAAGGCAAACCTTCAATTCAATTTTATTTGCCATATGTAACCAGTACTAGTACAAGTACAATGGAATGCTTACTCCCCGTAGGGACACGTCAGCTATTCTTACAGCGCCGTGTTCAGAAAGTCAAATCAATGGCTTCCAGTGGCAGTGGGAGCACGATGTCCCTCAGCCGCTCCATCCTCCTCGTCACCGCGGCCTCCTCCTCACTGTTGCCGGCTCCACGTGTGGTGGCCTGCTTCTCCCGCTCGCGGTCTGACCTCTGGCCGCCATGCCCGGCTCCCCTCCTCCCAGTCGGACTGCGAGCTTCCCGCCATGGAGCTGCCGGCCGACGTGCTGCAGTGGGTCATCGTGGCTGCTGCTGCTGCTCGTTGCGCTGCACTGCCTCCGCCTGACTCGCCGAACACATCATCGGGATGTGAATGCTCCGGTCGCCGCGGCCTCCTCCTCACCATCGCCAGCTCCACGGTCCAACGACCCGGGGCCTGCTTCTCCCGCTCATGGTCTGGCCTCTGGCCGCCATGCTTGACTCCCCTCCTCCCAGTTGGAATGCCTTGCCGCCGAGGAGCTGCCGGCCGACGTGCTCCAGCGGGTCGTCGTGGCTGCTGCTGCTGCTTGCCGCGCTGCGCTGCCTCCGCCCGACTCGCCAAACACTTCGCTCCGGTTGCGGGAGCGAGCGGCGAGAGCGGGCCGCCTGAAGCAGGGAGAGGGCGCTAGCACCAGACCGTCTCGGCCGCCATCGTGACTAAACCAAACCGAATTACCAGTTTGAGGAGGTGTGCTCTGAATGGAGCCCGAACATTGAGTATAAATACAGCTGCTGGGTTCACTTTAGGTTAGTACCAAGTTTTTGACTTTGAAGCTGAGTTTTGTATTAAAATCCAGGAGAAATAGTGGAAGATGTTTAATTCATTGAGCTCACACCAACAAAGGGTGCCTATAAGTCACTTGACAACACCATGAGACCCAAAAATGGATGTGTGCTTTGAAAACTGTGGGTAGAAGAAACCTGGTCTGTCACACACATCAGTCTTGTGCCATGACATGACATGAGCTATGCATTGTTTTCTGGGGTCGCATCTGGCTACTGTTGCTCACAGATCTTGTTCAAAAGTAAAGTCAAAGTCGCTCAATTAAAGCTTTTGTTGAGACTGTAATCATTTAATTCAGAGATTGGAACAGGCAGAGCCTTCTGACCTGTGACTGGAAAAATCATAAAGGAATTTCTAGTGACTAAGCCATAGCATCAGATGGGATCACCTTTACGCTCCAGTGTCTGTAGGTACTTTATCTTTGTGGCATTCAGATTTGCAAAACGGTTTGCTTTAGTGCTTTCAGCAATATTTTAAGACAGAACCCATGAACCACAAGAGAACGCCTCCAAGTCAAAGAGCCAAGTTGCCTCCTGGGATCTTGAATGTCCTCCCCATCTTCCAAACCAAAATTCTAACGTCGCCATTTTGTTTCTCTCAAGAATAAGCACTTGGTCAGGAGACCCTTGTTGCAAATTGATTCTGATGCAGAAGTCATCTTAGATGTCCCATCAATGTCAATTTGAGGATCCAGGGTCCTTGTACAGTAGTTACTTTTGGAGTTACCTGGCCGCATTAGTGCTTTTAAAAAAAAACTGTCACACAAGATGCAGAATATTACTTTTAGGGCAAGTGTTTAAAAACGTGTCTCAAAGAAAAATAAACATCTCACATTTCCTGTTTGGGGGAAAGATGTGGATAACTTTAACTTTTGGAGATGGGGAAACCGGGTGATAACGCATTGGCCAGCCATTATACACCTCTCCCGATCTTCCTTTCCATTGACGTCTATATTCTGAGATAAAATGATGAAACCATTTATACTGATTTTTTCCATTCTGTTTCCATTTCTCTACTGGAAATAAAATCGCATTTAAGTTCCATATTGCTCCTGAATATATGAACATATTCTAATACTGTATTGGGTGGGCGCACAAACTTTCCCCGCAGCGTTCTTCAAATCCTTTTCTTGTTGACTCCTTTTTGGTGTAGGTTGATTTTGCATTGCACTGCCAGGAAAAGCTTTCCCCTTAAACTTCATTCCCCCAACACCACCAAAAAAAACCACAGCAACTATTTTGATGAATATTCTACACAAAATATTATAAATTATGAATTAAATCAGAATGAGAAACATAGCCAGACTGTGACTGCTTATTGATTAATCTACTGGTATACACAATCAGACCATCACTGTTGAATTATTTAATCATGCAACATCATGTCCACTGTGCACCTCCCATGTAAGCAAAACTGCTGCCACAGATGTTCATTACAGATTCAAATTCTATGCCTGAATTCTAATGAGGCCGGCGGACCAATTTGCCGTGGTTCTGCCGCCAGCTTCATTCGGCACTTATAGCGTGCACTGCACCCGGATCACCCCCGATTCAGGCACGACTCAATTTCTAGGGCCGAATGCCAACAATGGACCAGAAGGTATGCAGATATCAGAGATTTTGTCACAAGTGATTGTTTTATCGCTTGTTTATGCCTCTTGTCAAGATGAGCCATTAAAGTGGAAAAATTCCTCACGCACATATATGCCTTTTTATTCAGTGTTACCTAAGCAATAGATACTGGGAGTGAGCTTCAAAGTTGTAACCAGTCAATGGGCTCAGAAATCATGTTAAGCTGTGAAAGCGAATCTTGCATAGTTTGTAAATATAGTGCAATTCCAAGATTGTTACTACCTGGAAACTGTTACTTTAGAAAATACATATACATACCATAGTTTGTGAAAGGTCGAAGATTTTCTTTGCAGTTTTTGGGAACCTTTACGAGTCTCAGGCAGTTCTGCATAATTTTTATGACAGAGTATCTCACGCTATTCTGTGACAGCACCTGATTCCTTATTTGTGGGATAGGGAGTGTTTCAGTTGCTGTAACCTGCAGGGATCGACATTCAGGATTATTCGTATTCATTCACACTGATCTTGGAGTTTGACACCAAAGTCTTCCCATCTCTAAAATTGAGGTTCGAATGAACACATTCGTGGTACATGGGCAATAACAGGGAGAGCCTCTCAAGGTCAAAAGAAAAACATTTAAGTTAGACACATAACCATGGACCACTGTGGAAATCAGAGATTTTGGAAGCGCACAACTGCTTCC
Organism: Somniosus microcephalus; assembly: GCF_052327205.1. NCBI lineage: Eukaryota > Metazoa > Chordata > Chondrichthyes > Squaliformes > Somniosidae > Somniosus > Somniosus microcephalus. Next base: position 33,685,302 of record NC_140992.1, read on the forward strand.
AAAGAACAGTACCATTTTTGTAAAGAGACAGGCACATTCCGATCCCTGAAATTGAATTAAAATTGCAATCTTTCTTTTCAGGTAAATAGGGAATATATTGTGAAGTCCTAACCACATAATTCACTAGCAGGATGTAGGACACATTCCATAGGCCTTATTATGGTGTTCTGTTTATATTCTACAGTTAAAAGAAGTAATTATTTGATTGAATGTGTTTAAAGGTGCAGTGTATTTTACTGCCAAATGTTTCTGGCGTGGTCGCGGTCCTACCGGAATGGAAATGCTTTGAACACTTTTACACTTCTGATTTATACATTAGTAAAATAAAATGTTGTTTTGATACTATAGAAAACAACATTTTCAATAGAGGACAAATAGTTCCAATAGAGAATGTGATGTGATTTGTCAGGCTATTATATTCTTGTACCTATAGTGTAATAGATTTTGGGGTATTGATCAGAATACCTGTGTACATTATATAATGTACTGTTACAGGTTGTAACACTCCTGTATATATTTATATAATAAAACTGGGAAAATATTCATTATATATAATCTATGTCCATATATAATTGAGCCTAAAATTTCTGGGATGAGAGAGGGTGAAAAGCAATTGTTTCTTCGGGCAGGATTATAAGAATTTGGGTGGAACCTAGATCTGCTGAGTTTCCACCCCATTTGCCCTCCATCAGAAATTCCGATGAGGGGGTAGGCGAATCTTCTACCAGCTCATTTCCTTCTCCCCGTGCCCAGGCAATAGTTTGGGGCCACGTCTGAAGCATTCCTGAACTACCTCTGGAATTCCACCTAGCAAACCGCTCTTGCACCCAGCACTTCCCACATCTACAGAGAATAGGTGCGGGTTCACTCCTGTGAATATTCCTGTGAAGCGCCTTGGGATGTATTACTACGTTAAAGGTGCTATATAAATACAAGTTGTTGTTGTTCATTACTGGGCCTTCCCTCGGCCCCAAAGAAATCACAGAAGAGCTGAGGTAATCGATCCCAGAAGGATTGTTTCCCTTCAGATTTCTCCTTTGGCCGGTTAAGGGCCTCCTGAGTCACCCCAGTCAGAGTGGCAGAATACTGCCTGCAATTTGTGGTGGGCTCCTCTGGTGGCCCTCCACAGGCGCCCGAGTATTAAAATGCTCCCATCCCTGGAATTTGGAATGGGGTAAATGTCTAGACTAGTTGCCAGCCAGAAGTCCCACCCCCACTGCACTTCCAGTGGTGGAGCAGGATCCCAACAATTTCAGGCCCAATATAGATAATAACATATTGACCCTGAAATTATGCATGTGACTGCTTAAAGCGGAGGAGGAATTTCAGACAAAAATGTTTAGCATGCCTGTGTTCATTTCTCACGACGTAATTTCAGCACCTGTACATATTTTGTTAACGTATTGAATATTATATGGTTATATTGTGTAGTAACCCGTTGCATTGTTGGGTGTGTTTTAATTAAATGTACAGTTATGCAGAGTTTCTGATCAAATTGAAGTGTAACTTGTTTTGCAGAGGATTAGTGAGGAATTGAACAAATGTGCTGCCTACTTCTTCTGATCTGATTGTATAGTTTGGTTGATTATATTCTTGTTATTTTGTTTCTTTTTTCATTGTTTTTAAGCCTTTTCTTCATGAAACAGCTCTCTGCATGCTTAATTCTTATCAGGTTTGCAATGAGCTTTGTAATGGAATTTTCAAAGTTCAGTTTCTCCAAATCAGAAACAAATACAGCACGGTTTCATTACTACAGAACTTCGCCACACATTTTATCCTACCGACTCCTGTTTTCACATTCTTTTTATAAACCTCACTTTATAATAACCCTCTTGTTATTACAAGACTATCATTATAACAAACTCTCACCTTGCTCACAGCTGAACGTCTATTTCAGGCAGTGGAGGCGCTCAAACTAGAATAAGATGAACCACTTGTGTAGGAAACCTTCTTTGTGTTCGCTGAGTTTGTAATAAAACAAGGGCCATGAAATTATATCAAGACAGTGGCACACAAATGCTTAATGCATTTGTTTGAAATTGCACTCTCTGCTATTTTAGTGGAGGTGTTAACCTATTCGATAGATTTTTGCTCGACAAGGGGTATAAAAGGTTAGGGAGCCAAGGCAGGTGGATCTAGTTAAGATACAGATCAGCCATGATCTCATGGAATGGCAGAACAAGCTCAATGTGCTGAATGGCCTACTCCTCTTCCTATGTATTAATTTTAAACAGATTAAAACAACAAAGGAAGAAATTCAGACAAACAAGTGCTTGTACAATAATACATAATGATTGCCTTGCAAATCTCCGCCCTAGTCTCTCTTAGCACTTGGGATAAACACCATCTATTCTTGTGGACTTGCTTGTTTTAGCCGAAGACTTACAGCTCATTAATATCAGCCATTTATTCTGCTTAGGATATCCCCTCTTGAGAGGGCATGTTGCTCATGTCTTCTCTCATATTTATTATTTCGGACTCTTCCTCCACTTGACGTCCATTAGCATCTTTTAGGGTTTCCACCTCTTCTCTCACTGCCCTCTCACTATTGTACTACTGAAAAAATGTGTTACTGTTGAGTGTAGGCTGTGCTGCTATGCTTTATTCTAGGTCCATCTTTGCCGTTCTGGTCATTTTTGTTTTAGCATGTTTCTGCATTTTCTTAACATTTTTTTCCCAGTGAACTCTTTCCCCATGCTCCCTACAGAACATGTAGATATTATTTTTTGTCTTTGTTTCACTTAATTTGTTTTTTAATCCATTTACAATGACATTTGTGTAGTCTGAAATTGCTAGTTTTTGGAATGTATTTATCCTGCATGCTTAGCATTGTACCTTACCTGCTATTGAATTGTAGTCAAGCCACCGCTCCTAATCCATTTGCTTTAGTTGTTCCTCATTTCTTTGAATTTATCCCTTTTTGAAGTTATCTATCGGACTCCCAGATTGTGTTAAACTTAATCATTCTATAATAGCTACCCCCAGAGGTGCTGAGACTGCCATTTCCTATATGATGGATCACTATGAACTATATCAATTCAACCAGCGTGTTTGAGAATACAATGTTTGTCTGTTTGCTATATAATAGAGCATGATTGAGGACAGTGGGACCCAGTAGAGGATACCCGCACGAGATAGCCTAACAGGTTTCAAGAGCCAGTCAAGCACCTCTTTCAGAATACCAGCAACAATGGTCAGTTCACCGCTACTGTCTCAGGCAGTGATTTTGGAAGATGGAAAAGACCAGAGAAAGAAATCAGGTAGTGACTGAAATGAGCAGAGAGCTGTGATTGTAACAATCTAATAGACTGCCATGTCTACTGTACCAGGGAACTGATCATGAGCAGCTTTATTGGGCTTAACTTATGGCCCTGTCTTTCATATGGACTTGCCTGTTCTTAATTCATTAGTGCAGGCACTCACCCACCAATACTTACATATTTGGAAGAAATGAAAGATTTCCACATAAATTACTTCATTTTCATTCTACCAGCTTCTCTTTAATTATATTATCCCCGGTTTAGTTTCCACCCACCCCAATTACCTCGCCCAGTGAAGAGGTGGGTGGTAACCTATTCCCAGGTCCACTGCTGGTACTATTCAGCTGTTAGAAGTGCATGAATTGAACATGGGGACACAGCTTTTGATTTTCCTTCATCAACCCATCCCCTTATAGGAAGACATTTAAAAAAACCTCACCATGTGTATAGTGGACACATGGAAGAGAGGACATGCCTCCCACCTGCAAGTTATTTTTAGTTGAGGATGACTAACTAGGAATGCATTTTGCATTTTTTTTTTATATAGCACTTTCCACAGTCACCGGACGTCTCAAAGCACTTTACAGTCAACTTTTGAAGTGTAGTCACTGTTGTAATGTGGGAAACGCGGCAGCTAATCTGCACACAGCAAGGTCCCACAAACAGCAGTGTGATAATGACCAGATAATCTGTTTTTAGTGATGTTGGTTGAGGGATAAATATTATCCAGGACATCAGGGATAACTCCCCTGCTCTTCTTTGAAATAGTGCCATGGGATCTTTTATGTCCTCCTGAGAGAGCAGACAGGACCTCGGTTCAACGTCTCATCTGAAAGACGGCACCTCCGACAGTGCAGCACTGCACTGGAGTGTCAGCCTAGATTTATGTGCTCAAGTCCCTGGAGTGGGAACTTGAACCCACAACCTTCTGACTCAGAGGCGAATGTGCTACCCACTGAGCCACAGCTGACACTCTGCGGTTAGCAAAGGCACTGGTTATTAGTATATTCAAAGGTACTATCAGGGTTAACATACAAAAGAATATTTTCTTCTTTTTAATGCACATAACATTCTCCTCTTGGTTTGTCACCGAACACAAACATTCAATAAATGTCATATGAATAGTGCAATTGATTGTGAGGCAAAAAAATTGTGGTTAACGTTCAAATCAAATTGAGTGGATAAAGGTTAACAAAAAGTAGATAACTCTAACTACAAATAAATTCTTGATATTGATTTACAAACATATAGCCAGGATTTATTACAAATCTTAGCTTAACACAGAGGCATGTTGTGTGAGGCTGTGATGTCTCTTGTCATACAGAATACACAGAGGGACACTGTGAGGTCAACCTGACTAGTAGGCCTCAGCGATCAAACGTGTCCCACCTGTCTTGGCCACTAGTGCAGGTGTTCTAGGTCAGCTCTCCTTGTGGTTATCAATCGCTGACAGTTGACAGTTTAATTTTACAGCACAAGCACCTCATTACTTGTGCAGACACTTGGAGAACATGCGGGCACTGGATTGGATCAACGATCAATGACAAAGGTTGCATAAGGGTACAAGTGGTAGCACTAAAAGTGAAGGTCTCCATGCATGAGTTGGCAGTGGTAGGGATACATGACAGGGGAGTTTAGCTGACAAACAGTCTGCCACTTCTGAAGGAATGGAATTTTACTACAGAGTTTTCTGGTATAAAACTGCATCACGCACTTACAGAAAAGTACCTGGGTATGTCAATATACTATAAAAACAAAACCAATAATGCTTGGTAGGTTATTAAAAAAAATATAGATAAAAATTTATCGGTGAGCAAGTTTCTCAAATAATCTCACTAGAAATAAATAGTGGGGCTCCCACAATGGCTCAGCTGGTTAAGGCAGTGAGTTACTGAGCCAAGTTCAATCCCAGCCTGTGGAGACTTTGTTGATCTCAACCAGGGTAGTAATAAGGAAAATACAATTGGCCTCAGTGCCCCTGGGAGGAGAAAATCAGCCAGAGCTCTTGCTCCTCGTTGCAATCCACCTACAGCTGCTGGAAATGCACCCGCATGAACTTCAGGTGAGGGGAGAGGATTGGGCTTGGATTGAGTGCCCTCCCATAGTCAAATAGCCAGCTGGCACTCATCATCTGGGCTCATGCATGAGGAAAGGACAAAAAGCCAAGCAGTTCCAGTACAGCTTCAACACTGACATCAACCCGACAATGTGAAAAATTGCCCAGGTATGTCCTGTCCACAAAAAGCAGGACAAATCCAAACCGGCCAATTACCGCCCCATCAGCCTGCTCTTTAATCATCAGCAAAGTGATGGAAGGAATCATCACCGGTGCTACCAAGTGGCAAATAGTCACCAATAACCTGCTCACCGATGCTCAATTTGGGTTTTTTCAGGATTGTTCTCCTTAGGACTGAGCTTATTGCATGAATATAGCAGAAGATGATGCAAAGCATACTTGAGTGATTTCTATTTTGTCTGTTTATGATGGCTTACCTCATCAGAAAAACTTGCAACAATTGGGTAACTATGCGCAAACATAGCACTGATTACTGCTGTTGTTTAAAGCAAGCCAATTGCATTGGTCAAATTAGTAATGACCTGTAAACTGTAAGAAGTAAACTCCTTTCCTCATCACTACAGGGTGCCTTCTGCTGAATTGTCCAAGGAATGACATTAATGACACCCGCAAAGATGTCAATGACTTAACTGTCACAGAAAGACTGTTTATTTACCACTCACACCACATGATCAATAATGTGTGTTTATTGATATAGAGTCACATGAATTGATTTCCTTACTGCATGAGCAATTGTGAGATTGTTGCCTGCGATTGGGAAATCACCATGTTAGCAATCACAGGCATGATCTGTATCCCACAATTCTGTGGCATGGTGCAGCATATCTTATAATAGCCTTTTGGGTCACTGGGCCAGCTGTCAAGTAGATAGGTTATCATCTTAAGTTATATTTTAATCATCAAAGTAGCTTTGAAGTACACTTAGAGGTGACTTTATTGTTAACGAGACATAAAAGGACTGACTACTTAGTGTATGAACTTATTTATTTACTAAGGCTATGTTTACAGGCTACTCTGATGGAATTTTAGTGCTCGTTTCCAATAGATTCATGCCCAAGGATAGCCAAAGCAGAGTACTGGAGCTGGAGTAGATGGAATATCGACACAAAATTGCACAGAAGATAAATTAGATGTAATGGGGTAGATTTTCAACTTGCCACCCGGGCATCACACTGGCATTGCGGATTGGCCACGATAGAAACCCCCTCCCCGATTTTCATTGCCCAAGCAGCAAGTTGAAAATTTACCCGAAAGTAGATTAACAAGTACTGCCCAATACGTCTCTGGCCGAGTGCATAAATGAACTGTCTTGTCTGGCACTGAGCGACACTGATCAGGTAGGGTCCAATTTTTATTTCTGATTTTCATGATTTAGACAGTCTCAGCTAGGGTAGCAGAAGGGGCACTACAGCTGGCATCAGTGCCCCTGAACTAAGCAAAGGGAAAACTCAACGAGGGTTCTTGCTACTTATGACAGTGCAGCGATCACTGCTGGAATGTGCATGTGTGTGGTCATTGTATGAGGACAAGATTTGGCTTGGCTATGGTGCTCCTCTTGTCTGAATAGCCTGGCGACAGAGGGATACATTTTTAACTTCACTGCATAGGCAGTAATTTGGCAGAGCGGATTGAAATCTAGTGAAGGTGAAAATTCTGTCTAGCCTCACACATAAGGTCACAGATTTAAGGTGACTGGCAAAAGAACCAGAAGCGACATGAGGAAAATGTTTTTATGCAACGAGTGGTTAGATTTGGAATGCACTGCCTGATAGGATGGTGGATACAGATTCAATAATAGCCTTCAAAAGGGAATTGGATAAATACTTGAAGGAGAAAAAAGTTGCAGAGATATGGGGGGAAAAGCGGGGGAGTGAGACTAACTAGATTGCTCTTCGAAAGAGCTGGCGCAAACTCGATAGGCCGAATGGCTTCCTTTTGTGCTGTACTACTCTATGATTCTATAAAAAGTGTCCACTTGGATGCAATGCTCAAGGGATCCAGTGCTTGTGGAACGATACCTCGGCAGGAGTCAGTGCCTTCAGGAGTGGAGAGGAGAAAATTGGTGGGGGAGGGGAGGGGGGAATGTGCACTGACTTTGTTTCCTGCTGGCTGCTACGGTGCTACTGTGTTCCTGTCTGTCTCAATGCTGCGTCTCTAACTGAGATCAGATAATAACCATGATAGTTCAATGGACAACATTTCGTAAGCGATTAGATTTCTGGAAACAATTAGTTTGGAACTCTCAGAAGAACTGGACACAAGTGTGAAAATGATACATAATAATCAAATAATATGAAAAACATTAGATTGGGTTTGGCAGCAGGGCATGCTGACACTCCAAGGCACAGCACTACAGTGTCAGTTCATGCTGATGATTCCCCACAAGGTCTGTTTCTGATCTCATTCATGTCATCTCGGAATAGAAGAAAATTAGGAGAGGTAATTACCTTGGGAAAATTCTTGTGTGTCTCTTGAGTGCAATCTAAAAGGAGCTTTGGCAGTCACCTGAGAGGTATTCCTTCCTGATACACCCATCACCCCTGTGCTCGCTGACTTACATTGGCTCCCAGTCCGGCAACGCCACAGTTTTAAAATTCTAATCCTTGTTTTCAGATTCCTCCTTGGCCTCGCCCGTCCATATCTGTGTGGCCTCCTCCAGCCCTACAACCCTTCGAGATCTCTACGCTCCTCCAATTCTGGCCTCTTGTGCATCATCAATTTTCATCGCTCCACTATTGGTCGCCGTGCCACCAATATCCACAGCTGCCTAGGACCCAAGCTCTGGAATTCCCTCTGTTAACCTCTCCACCTCTTCACCTCTCACTTCTCCTTTAAACTCACCTCTCTGACCAAGCTTTTGGTCACCTGTCCTAGTATCTCCTTATATGGCTTGATGTCAAATCTTGTTTGTTAATGCTCCTGTGAAATGCTTTGAGACTTTTTACTACATTAAAGGTGCTATATAAATGCAAGTTGTTGTTGATATTCAGCTTTCACCCCACCCCCACCTTTTCACTTTGATTTCTGTCCCCCGCCCATCATGGCGGTTCGACCCCTGTATCCATGTAACAGGCAACATGGCAGATGGATGGGTGGTGGCATTCTTCACAAACTTTGACCTAAATGTTGCTTCATAGCTAGATGGCAGTGGGTTTGTCATTTTTCTTTTTCTTTCGATGCAAGAAATCGGCAAGCAAAAATAAAATTCAAACTTCTGTCTGTCCACATTAGCTGGAAGGGAATATATATATATACTTTTTTTATAATTCGTTTATGGGATCTGGGCGTCGCTGGCAAGGCCAGCATTTATTGCCCATCCCTAGTTGCCCTTGAGAAGGTGATGGTGAGCCGCCTTCTTGAACCACTGCAGTCTGTGTGGTGGTGGTACTCCCACAGTGCTGTTAGGAAGGGAGTTCCAGGATTTTGACCCAGCGACGATGAAGGATCGGCGATATACTTCTAAGTCAGGATGATGTGTGACTTGGAGGGGAACTTGGAGGTGGTGGTGTTCCCATGCACCTGCTGCCCTTGTCCTTCTAGGTGGAAGAGGTTGCGGGTTTGTGAGGTGCTGCCGAAGAAACCTTGGTGAGTTGCTGCAGTGCATCTTGTAGATGGTACACACTGCAGCCACGGTACGCCAGTGGTGGAGGGAGTGAACGTTTAAGGTGGTGGATGGGGTGCCAATCAAGCGGGCTGCTTTGTCCTGGGTAGTGTCGAGCTTCTTGAGTGTTGTTGGTGTTGCACTCATCCAGGCAAGTGGAGAGTATTCCATCACACTCCTTACTTGTGCCTTGTAGATGGTGGAAAGGCTTTGGGGAGTCAGGAGATGAGACACTCGCCTCAGAATACCTAGCCTCTGACCTGCTCTTGTTGCCACAGTATTTATGTGGCTGGTCCAGTTAAGTTTCTGGTTAATGGTGAGCCCCAGGATGTTGATAGTGGGGGATTCGGCGATCATAATGCCATTGAATGTCAAGGGGAGGTGGTTAGACTCTCGTTTGTTGAAGGTAGTCATTGCCTGGCACTTCTGTGGTGCAAATGTTACCTGCCACTTATCAGCCCAAGCCTGAACGTCGTCCAGGTCTTGTTGCATGCGGGCATGGACTGCTTCATTATCTGAGGAGTTGTGAATGGCGCTGAACACTGTGCAGTCACCAGCGAACATCCCCATCTCTGACCTTATGTTGGAGGGAAGGTCATTGATGAAGCAGCTGAAGATGGTTGGGCCTAGAGCACTGCCCTGAGGAACTCCTGCAGTGATGTCCTGGGGCTGTGATGATTGACCATCACCCACCACAACCATCTTCCTTTGTGCTAGTTATGACTCCAGCCAGTGTAGCGTTTTCCCCCTGATTCCCATTGTCTTCAGTTTTACTAGGGCTCCTTGATGCCAGACTCGGTCAAATGCTGCCTTGATGTCAAGGGCAGTCACTCTCACCTCGCCTCTGGAATTCAGCTCCTTTGTCCATGTTTGGACCAAGGCTGTAATGAGGTCGGGAGCCGAGTGGTCTTGGCAGAACCCAAACTGGGCATCAGTGAGCAGGTTATTGGTGAGTAAGTGCCGCTTGATAGCACTGTCGATGACACCTTCCATCACTTTGCTGATGATTGAGAGTAGACTGATGGGGCGGTAATTGGCCGGGTTGGATTTGTCCTGCTTTTTGTGGACAGGACATACCTGGGCAGTTTTCCACATTGTCGGATGCCAGTGTTGTAGCTGTACTGGAACAGCTTGGCTAGAGGCGTGGCTAGTTCTGGAGCACAAGTCTTCAGCACGATAGCCGGGATGTTGTTGGGGCCCATAGCCTTTGCTGTATCCAATGCGCTCAGCCGTTTCTTGATATCACGTGGAGTGATTCGAATTGGCTAAAGACTGGCTCCTGTGATGGTGGGGACCTTGTGAGTAGGCCGATATGGATCATCCACTTGGCACTTCTGGCTGAAGTTGGTTGCAAACGCTTCAGCCTTGTCTTTTGCACTCAAAATAAACCACGGTGTCTTTTATATATGATTAGTAGTACACACATATATAGGATATAGTTTGTAGCAATAAAGTTATCTAATGGATAATTTAATTCATATATAATCTGTAAATTATGTATTCTAACTGTTATAAATTTTCTTCAGAGTATGGTTACTATAATAATCACAGTAGAGTTATTACCAATACCGTTTACTATCATTTGGCCCACCATGTCTGTGCTAGCTCTTTGCCAGAGCAATCCAGAACTAATCCCAATATCCTGATCTCTCCCTATAGCTCTGTATTTCCTCTGCTTCAAAGGTTTTTTTTAAAAGTCTGGGCTCTGTTCTCTGCAGCAGAGCTAGGACACATGCTTGCCCTCTGGTCAGCTGTTCTCTGGTCCATCCTTGTCCTGCCCTTGTTCCTGCTCACTTGTGTTCAGTGATCTGCCCAGTGCAGACCCCGATAGCTCACTACTTACAGTATGTGGAGTGGCAATTTCTGAACGGGTGCTTGTCAGGGTGAAAGCGAGTGATGGTGCATCTTCAGGAGGGATCCCCCGCTCAGCATCTGCTGCAGCTTGGCCCGAGCCCTTTGATGGATCTGGACAGAGTGGGGACTGACGAGGGTTACCATGTAGTGGCAAGGGCAAGCAGTAGCAGATGAGTGGTAGTGTTGTCATGCTAAGTATGTGAAGGAAAGTTCAGTAGAAGGAGAGAAGAAGAGGAAGATGACCAAATGCCCTGCTTCATGTGTCCTCCAGCCTTGCCACGTGCAACAATACATGCCCTCCCTCTGCCAGTGATGCCAATGGTGGCCTCCTCTATTGGTGCTGGTGCTTGCATCTCTCTCCTGATCTTGCCGTCTCGCTCTTGTTGTGTGTGAGCTCATACTGCAAGAAGAGTGGCATTGGGTTAGTGTGTTCCCTGTTGAAATGGTTGTGACGCTGTGTGAGATAGCTTACCATAGTCTACGTGCTGAGAGGAAGAAGGGGAAGTAGCTATGAGGATAGTAGCTGGTCTTAAATTTGAAAATGCAAGCAGAAGGAGGTGCGGTGAAGCCTCCTGTTGTGATTGGAGGAGGGGCATTGGAAGCTGGGGAGGGACAGATCGGTATTGCAGGGACTAGAGTGGTGCAGGGCTATGCAGAGAGTAAAAGAGATGTGAAGGGGACTATTAAACTTAGCAGCTCTGGGTGAAGCCATTAATTGTTTTCCTGCATTGGTGCCAGGTCCCTGAAGCAATGCATTTACATGGACAGCCATCTCTTTCTACTGCTACTGCACAATTAACCTGGGCACCCGGTACTCATTACTGGGGAAGAGGATCTATCACCTGCCATTGACTTGCTATACAAGCTCCTCTGCTGCACTATCTGCAAACTTGGGACACTGGCTGCAGATAATCTTCTCGGCAGACGGTGAAAAAAGAATTCTACTATACACCATACAAAAATCCCACCTCCCCTTTAAGGGATGCAGGCTGCCTTTTAAATAACAGCAGCCCCGCTGGATTTCCTGCACTTCCAATGGGCAAGCTACCTATAGAGAGAGTGATTTAGAACTGGCCGCTCACCCTGAATATTAAAATTAAAATGGATCGCACCTCCACTCGACTCACCACCACCCACCCCCCCCCCCGAATTAAATTACGTGATACTCGAAAATCGCCCCCAGTGAATAGACCAGAAAGACATAATTTATTAGTTCAGAACTGAATAGCTACAATGGCATCGTTTATCTTCCTGCGTGTTTCCAGTTTTGATGCAATGCAACTACTTGATTTCTTGCAGGTAATAAAATGGCAGACAGTTGAGAAGGGGAAGGGGGTAATTTGTTCCTTTATAACTACATCGATGAATATGATTTAATTTCACACACTGTCAGAAGTATAGAGTGAGCGCTTGATAAATCAGTTCACTTGTTGCCTCTCCATTTTGAGCAGATCTTTGCATTTTTGAAGAGAGAAGTCCTTTATGCCAAAGTAAGTCATTAAAAAAAAAAGGTGCGCTTTGAACAGGAAGTTAGGTTTACAACCATTTCCTGTCTTGCCCTGTGTCATTTGGTGAAACCTCGCTGATAAATCATCCAGCGAATGTTTCATGTTATATTTGTACAACTCTGCTTACATGATTTAAATGTAGGAATGGCATGGCTTTTTCGGTGCAGTGCATTTTTAATAAATTTAGAACAGATTAATATGCCAGGCAAAAGCAAAATTCTGAATGAAAAACAAAAAAAAAAAAAAAATGTTTCAGCTGGGCCTGTGATCTTCTGATATTATTCATTTCTGGTGGTCTTGAATTCAGCAAACTGTTCCCAGTACTTGTCTCCAGCTCATATGATTCAAAGTTCTCCATAGGCCTGACATACAAGGGTTGGCTTGTTTTCAGTGGGTTTCCTGGACTCTCCCTCATTTTCCCTGGTGTCACTCTGCACAAAGACACTGTTGTCAAGACATTCTGGACTTGCCCCAAAATCCAAGTATTTTGAGGAAGGGTCTTGGAAATCTATCTTTTCAGTCTGTGCCTTGCACGCCAACTTATTGTTTGATAATTGTATACCTTGTTCTCAGTTTTCTTTTAGATTATAAAGTCTTCCCTCACCCCAAGCTCCAGCCAATTGAAAGATTAAATTAAAAGTAATTTTGACAGTCAAAAAAAATATTGCCTAACACCTCTGCGAACACATCTCTTTCACTCTGGCATCCTGCCTTAAAATAAATCTAATCCTTGTGAAGAAATGTCATGAAAATTCCTTTCCGTTTGGCAACATTTTCATTATTTTAATCTTCATGCCCCCTTCGCCAGAAACAGCTGTTGTGTAAATTTGTTCAGAGAGGAAAATGAGTAACTCCGAGTTCTGAGTTTCAATATTCTAAATGTTACTACACGGTGATCACATAATAAATTTGCATAGATGTAATCTGCATAATCACTTGTAAGCAAAGTGCTTTGAAAGTGTGCGAGTCCTTGTTCATATCGAAACACAGAAGCTTCCTTTTCATTTTAGCCTTTTAAACAGTACTGTATGTTTTCCGAATGAGATTTGAATGGACTCTCCACAATATATATTGAATGGACTCTCCACAATATATATTGAATGGACTCTCCACAATATATATTGAATGGACTCTCTGCCATATATCTGGCAAGTTAATTTCCTGCCTTCCAATGGCAGCAGGAGGTAATTCAGTGAATTTAACCACTAGACCTTATTTAAATCCCACTGGTCTACTTTCTATCTGGGAGAGGCCGCAGTACGACTGCTAGCTTCCAAAGGTTGGAGGACCCCAGATTGCCCACCAGCTTCCAGGTAAGTGATGATGAGGGGGTTTCAGGAGAGTCTCAGTGGAGTGAGGTGAGTGGAGTCTGGGGCAAGGGAGGCCGTGACTTTCCTTGTGGGACCCGGAGGAGCACAAAGGAAAGTTTCTGACTTGCTTTTTAGATTCCTTCATTCTTCTGGATAGCTGCTAACTTGCTTTGATCTGGCGGGAAAGCCGCAGCGACTTCCCACTCAGGCCCAGGTTAAAATGGAATTGAGATCCTATTGACGCAGGTAGAGTTAAAATCAGTATTGTAAGGCTGGAGCATGGAAGATGTTTTCATTACTTTCACAGTATCAGCAGCAATCTAGTTACTCAGCATTCATCTACTTTGGTGATCTGCTGTATGTAGGATAGATGGTTTGCTTTGGGGAATGTACGTAACAGTAGTGCAAGGCATAAAACTGAATTTCAATGGACAAGGAGGTAAGAGGAAGGAACTTTATTTGTGTGGAATTATAGAGAAAGAGAGATTTCAGCAAGAGAGAGAGGAAGACAGAACAACATGTGTAAGTGGGGCCTACAGAGGGAAGACCTCATTATTCTGGTCTCATTTATTTATTTTATGGAGGAAGAGTCTGTAAAGGGGCTTTACTGTAGATGGGAACTGGTCTGGCTTGTTTATCAGAGAGTGTGACTGTCTAAGTTGTGCCTACAGAGATGGACCTCAGTACAGGCTGGGGTACAGAAAATGAAGGTCTCACTGTGCACTAGTGCTGGTGTAAATTATGCGACGGAGATGGGCCTCCTTATAAACTGAGACTAATTAAGGTTTGGTCCTTTCATTGACTGAGATATTATTACGGTAACGCCACAGAAACTGTACCATATAACAGCACTCCCCTACCACCTTACACTTCTCTGATCTGTCTCTATTAGATTTGTACTAATTTGTTTTATTCAGAGCTGAGTTGCTTCAGAGAATGGAACATTTCGCGAAAGAGATTAAAATGAACACTGATATTTTAGAACCTAACCATACATTTCTACGGTTGTAATCTTTGGGAATGAGATTACTACACACTTGCAGTCACAGTTGTTTCTGTCTATTCAGTAATGTAATATTGTGCAGTAGAACACATAACCTGTATCAAACTAACCCAGCTTATAATTATTTCATTTTTTAGCTTTGGGCTTTCTTAGAAATTGGTAATTAAATAACTGTGCACAAACATCTTGAAACGTATCCATCAGATGGAGCTAAAAGAAGTAAACATTTATGACAACTGCTGTAAATGTTTAAACAATTTAGCCTTCATTGGGAGTGTTAAATTTTATTGTATGAAGTAAAACACAACTGCTTTTATTCCACTGGGGCAGCCTTCACTCTGGGCAGTAAACATTGCTCCAATAATAAGATTGCAGTCTTGTGATGCTGTAAACAATACTATTGGGAGATTTAAAGAAACGAAAGCTTTATGTAATTATTTGTGTGGGGGGGTCATTTAACTTTGAAAGGGCATTTCTCGATGGTGTAATGAAATAACAAACGGCTTTAATTATGATTGATGAAGCATAGACTTAATGCATCATGGTAAATTAGCTGCCTATTAGCAGCACCAAGATCTTCTTGAGTATATAAAATAACATTGGGTATGAATTGAGCAAAAAAAAAGGCTTCCCGTTCTTTTTTTGTTGTTGTCATTCATCGATTAGATAAGCTGAATATTTTGCCTGAATCTCAGCATGCGACATGATGTTATTAAAACCACAGGCTGCCAGCTAAATTCCTGGGATTCTGGTGTAACGTTATGTGGGAATGTATTTCAATAATTTATGAAGTCTCTTTGAACCTTTTTTTTTAATCAATCCCTTTAGTTTTTGCCACATCACTTATTGACATTGCCTTGTGTTTATAATAAAGTGTGAATTTGAATGATTTTGCTTTTTTTCTTGATGGTTCTGTGAGTGCTTGTGACTGACTCCAAAGTTCTCAGCTGCAAAGTGCCACACTTGAATCTGCTAAATACCACCGAACACTTCTGTGTTCAAATGCTCTAGGGTAGATTTTCAGTTTGCAGTCTGAACGCGAAACTGGCGCTGCGGATTGGTTGCCCGCTATAGAAGCCGCTCGATTTTCATTTCTGCTCGTCTTATGCAAATGAAAAATCAAACTGCTTCGGCAACGTCAGTATTACACCCCGGGTGGCAAGTTAAAAGTCTACTCCTCTGTTTCAAATATTAAATATTGTATAAAAGAACTGGAGAAAGGTACAGAACTGATGAACACGTTGAAATTATGCTTTTGTAAATTTCCTCCAAGGTTGATTTTTTTTCCCCACTTCAATATTCCACCCTCTTCTAAAGCCACTGACTCCGATTAGGATAGAGATCACAGGTGCTAACGGTCCTCTAGTACCTCACCCAAATGACTGTATTTCAAGTATGAGCAGAGAGAGGGAGCAGCAACAGGCTATTCAACTACAAGAGGCATCAGTGCAAAACCTGATACTATCCTCAGCTGACAACCACATATGTAAACATTTCTGGCAGGGTTCACCGGACAAGAATCAGGTGCTGATGCCAATTGTTGCAGCCCTATCACTGTCCAATTGAGAACAGTTCATTCAACACAGAGCAAGGACTAGTCTTTGGGCCTTCTTGGTTTGTACGGCTGAGTCTCACACTCTACAGTGTATTTAACAATTTAGCCGCCAAGGGCAACACCCCTGATTTTTGTTCACAAGTTATTTTCTGCTCTTAGTTCAGTCCCCCTCATGTATGCATCAAGCCTTCTCTTAAATGGAACAATGCTATCGGTTTCAACCATTCTGTGTGGCAGTGAGTTCCACATTCTCATCGCGCTTTGTGTAAAGAAGTTCCTCCGACATTCTTTATTTGATCTGTTCATGGCCATCTTACCTTTATGCCCCCTTGTTCTGGACTTCCCCACATCCACCCTCCTATCAGCCCATCTGGAGTACTGCACTCAGTTTTGAGCACCTTGGTCCAAACAATTATCATACAAGGAGGCTGATTGAAATTAGGTGAAATGAAAGGAGATTTACGATAAACATCAGTCTGTATATTCATTTACCATTTGTAAAGTAAACCAGTTTGTTGTTTTACATTCAGCCTCGTCTCACTAGAGCATTAATCAGTCTGCCTTTCAGAAGACTGGAGAAGATCATGTAAAGGCATATGTGAGACTAATGTACCCAGTTCCTATAACAAGGGGTGTTCATTGTTATAATCCCTCTAGATGTTGGACAGTGAAGGTCCAGATCATAAGTGGCATAGACTCTGCTTACCGGAGAACAGAACCCGAGAGATTATCTAGAGCAAACCAAACATTTGTAACAAGCACATTGGCCACGATTTCCTCTATCTCGGTGGGTCCATGGTGGGCGAGGTTGGTGGCGGGTCCTGGCCCTGCTGCTGGCTCCAGCCCACTGTCCAAACTGATTTTCTCCTGATTGGGCTTGTTAAGCCCGCCCAGCGTGTTTGCCGGCCAATTGAAGGAAGCGGGTCTGATGACGTCATTTGATGACGCATCATCAGCCAGTTTCCTTAAAGGGACCATGCGCAAATTGATTTTGACAGTTGTGCTGTCAGTGTTCTACAGCATTGAGGTGCTGCAAACACTGACAAGCACTGCACAGAGGTGCACAGCTACACCCAGGCTCTCCCATTACTCCCTCCATATGCTTATGGAGGGAGTCACAGCATGCAGGGAGGTTCTCTTCCCTTCCAGTGGGCGGAAGAGACCTCCCCAGGAGACCAACGCAGCCTGGTTGCACATTGCACAGGAGGACACAAGCAGGGATGTCGTCAGGAGGACCAGGCTGCAGTGGCACACACCTTTCAATGATCTCAATAGATCATGAAACGTTACTGCAAAGCCACACTCAACCTCATCCTGCTGTGCCTCTCATCACATCTCCATCACTCTGCCTCCCCTACCCTACTCCTGCACATCCTTCTCACACCAACTTACCTTGCACCTCCACCCATCCCTCTCTATTACATTATCACTTCCCCATCTCACTAGCCACCCCTCACACTCACCCTCATCCTAGTCCAATCATATCAACTAACAACACACTTGTGTGTTTTAGCCAATGTTCATGTGAAGTTTCTGTTAATGTGCTGTCAAACATTGAAACCTTTATTTTGAACACTTTGCGTACTTGGACAGATCTGTGTGCACCTTTGGAAGTGGCTTAATGAGTTGCAGTGAATGGTGAAACATAACAGTACCCCCCGCAATGGTGATGAGTGTGAAAGAAATGGCTTGGGCATTGTAGGGATGTTTTATAGTGTTGACATGGGGTGATGCCAGCCTGGCACATCATGTGGCAGCCAGGGTGTACAGTGTCAAGTGAAGTAAATCTGGTTATGGTGAGGCCATCCCTGGCCTCCCGGGCAGCAATGTGGTCGGGTCGGGTGCTGATGCCCTCTGTCCTGTGCAGCATCAGTTGCTTGCAAAGAAGGTTGGTGTTGTTGCTGGTGCTGCTGGCGTGCCTGGTGCTGCTGGTGTTGGGGCTGATCGTGGTGAGATTCTGAGGACTAAGGTGAGATAGTTTCAAGGGCACCGATGCTAATATAGTAGATGGCAGGTGAACTTGAGATGACAGAAGTGATCTGTCAGTGGTGAGAGATGTTGTTTCAATGAGGTGACACTGGATACAGAGTTTACTCCAAACATTTGCAACCTGCATAAAGCTCAGGTTGTCAGGTCTGTTCAGCGCTGACAGACCCGACATCTGGGAAAGGCGCGTGGCGGTGGGTTGACAGAGGGGTCTCGACCCGCTGGTTAAATAAAACATTTTTCCACCTGACCTGCCACCAAACACGCCCACTGGCCCCCTGCAAAATTCCCCCCATTGCATTTGTGCGTAAAGTTTGCTGATCGGAATTTATACCCTTTCATATCGTTGAGCAAGAATGGGGAAATAAGATCTTCATATTGGGCTAACATGTCCTTTCAGGGGTTGGTATTGTGTAAAGCAGCGCCCACAATCTGTGGAAGCGGAATAATATTAACATGGCCTTATTTAAGGTCTGTCCGTATTTTTTTTAAAAGATAGTTTAACAGTTTGAACTAATGAAGGGTCTACACCTGAAACATTAATCTGTCTCTTTTCTTTACAGATGTGGATGGACTTGCTGTGCATTTCCAGCATTTTCTGTTTTTATTTTAGATTTCCAGCATTTGCAGTGTTTTTTGGTTCCTATCATTGACATTTGAACTTAATAATTACATGCAGATACTCAGGAGGTGTAACCACATTTAAACCTCTCCTTCTCCCAAGGACCATGGGACTGTATAGATGCAGTAAAATCAATTGGGAAAAGCTAATATAGTCTTCTTGTTATTTTGAGTTATCTGATTTGTATTGTTTGTACTTTAGCCATCAAGTGAGGGAATACAAATCTATTAAAGAGCTTGGATTCATACCAGTAACTAATTGTAAGCCATTATTTTATACTAAGGATTCATTAGTCACATCCATGTCAAGCGTAGAACTGGTGTCAGATGTTTTTTAGAAGAAAGCACACCAGGACAGGTATGGAACTCATCAGTCTGGGTCAAAGTTCAGCCTCATTAAAGAGCTGAAATGAAAACCTGTAGTGTCTATCGTACAGCACACAGGCTAATCTGCCTGCTGCCTCTGTACAATGTCCCCAGCCCCCATGCCTCATCCTTCACACTTGAATAGTCAAATAACCAGGCCACCTCCCAGACATACAAACAAGATCAAGAGGTGAAGGTACTGACATGTCTGCTCTTTCTGCATTATAATAAAAAGTGCAAAGAAACAAAACCAAATTCTGAAACTGTCCCATGTGTGATACCACGGAGATAAATTAAACGGCAGTAGCAAAATAAGCATAAGAGTTAGACTCAGCTAAATTTTATTCCGGGTTGTTTTAAACACTTGTCCAGGCAGAGTTAAATGTAGAGTCTTGGCTCACCCAGCCGCTTCCTGCCCACCTGGGAGGTCAGTGTTTGATTGTAGCAAAAGAGAGGGAAGTTACCACACAGCACCATTGGTCCCAAGCTGTGCTGTGATGGGCATGTTTGGGGGAATTTGAAACATGCGGAGATAAGAGTTGGAGACCAGCCATTGAAATGCGGGATGAATATACGTCAAGCCGGCACAGGTGCGTTAAGCAGAGCTGTGAGTGAACTGCCATTATTTAGCTGCTCCTTGTAATGCACAATTATACTGGCGTGTATATTGAGCATGGTTGCCTGTAATGGCTGAAAAACAGGCTGTGCTTTTCTGTATGCTCTTCGAAAGCTTCAGCTGTTTTTAAACTTGTTTTTTTCCTCACCCAAAGGAATATTGAATGACATCATCAATTGTTTCCATCCATTCTTGCGCTCTTTCGACCAGTTGGTTCAATAATATTAAGATTTGACTTTGCCAATTTACCACCTCCCTTCTGTGCCCCATTCCAGTCCACCAATAACTTAGGGACTGTTATAAAGGGTGCAGTCATACTTCTACTTTCGCATTAATGCAAAGTGTTTTCGGATGTGAAAATGACACCATCATTTGAGAGGCAAGTCCTGACCTGACTCCTAAATATTAAAGTGTAAGACCCCACTAGAACACTTTTTCACACTATTTTGTAGTTTGCACTGGCTGCAGCATAACCCTATCCTAGTGCAGAACAGCATTTTAAAAGAGCTAGAATCTTCAAGGTGTGGGATATTGGCTTTTTGAGAAGTGGTTCTTTTGAGGTGTATCTAGTAAGCTGTACTGGGCACATAACAGGCTCCTGGTGAGCTTCTTATTACAATTCATAAGGGGTTCCCCAGGGAGGTATGATAGGCCCTATTGTGTTTCTCATTTTGATCAGTGATCTGGCAGCTATAATCAGAAGTAATGATGTCCTGTTTGCTGATGACACCATCTTCTACAGAACACTTAACTCCCCATCTACTGAGTCACTTGAGGCAGGTATAGCAAAATTGGACAGAAGGTGAAGACATTGGGATATCTTTCATCCAAAGAAAATCGAATCATTAACTGCTGAGAATGATGGGTTGTGATGTTGCCTCCCTATAGCGGCAGCAAACTCTCTTCCGTTACATTCAGCTGCTTTGTTCGGTCATTGCATCTGATCTGTGCTAGAGTTAACAACTGGCATTGATGACTGGAAAAGCCGATGGCAATCTCCAGAAAGTTTTTCCATATTTGTCACTACAGCCAGCTTTATCAGTCTACAAGACTTCTACCTGCCCAGGGATGAGATATTGTAACTCTGTTTAACAGGCTGCAGAGAAAACCCATCTGTTGCTCCTGGAATGAGTGCAGTGCAGTCCAAAACCATGCAGACCACTGGACTTGTTGAGTATGGCCAGCTGCTGGCCAGAGTCCACTGAACAGGCATGACTGTGCTGTCGGCCTTCCACAAGGTTATGATTGGAGTGGCACCACAAGGGTTGCTGGTGCTTAAGCCAGACCTCCATGTGAATGCCAGGAAGCCAAAAGCTGCAAAGACTCCACATTTGTATCAGTGCCAGGGTTGAAGCTTCACACATCACTTCTCTTGCCTGTTCAGTTCTCTATAAGGCTGCATTACCTTACAGCAGCCTGACTTTTGGCAGCATTGCTCTAAGGTAAATGAGATGGTGCTGCATCCTCCAGGGAGACCAAGACCCACCTAGAGAAGGGCTTTTCACTGATATCCCCATAGACAGCAGTGCCTCAGCTGTAATAATAAACATGGCCTTAGGAGGCGCTGCTCACTATCTTTTTTTTTGGTCTGCTCAGCTTTCCACTGGCTGGCCTTCCCCAGCCATTAAGAAGGTTTGGTGGCTAGAAATTAAAACTGAGAATCCCAGCTTCCCAATTGTGCATTTTGTTTGTTACTCCAGTGCGGTGGAATCTGACCTGATTCAAAAGCAGCAGGAGCTTTTGTGCTAAATTGCAGAACAGTTTCTTCAAGCTTATCCTGGAATTTAAATGTGCATTAGACCATGTCATTGCCTGGAACTTTATCCTCTTCATGCAGATGTTTAAATGCAACACTAAACATTACTTGTTGACCTGGGTTTGCTGGAGCATAAATTAGCTTATCTGTCTTACCTTTTAACATTCTAACAACAACTTACATTTATATAGCGCCTTTAACATAATAAACATCCGAAGATGCTTCATAGGAGCATTATCAAACAAAATTTGACACCAAGCAACATAAGGAGATATTAGGACAAAGAGATAGGTTTTAAGGAGTGTCTTAAAGGAGGAGAGAGAGGTAGAGAGATGGAGAGTTTTAGGAAGGGAATTCCACAGCTTGGGACCTAAGAAGTTGAAGGCATGGCTGACAAGGATGAGAATTTTAAAATCGAGGCATTGCCACTGCAGGTCAGGGGTGGTGGGTGAACAGGACTTGGTGCGAGTTAGGATACGGGTAGCAGAGTTCTGGATAAGCTCAAGTCCAATCACTCGCTATGGTCCAGGGACTATCAGCATGAATTTTGTGAGATCTGCCGTTGTTACTGTAGTGTCTGACTGTGCTCTTTTGTTATGTCATTTAATATACCAAGGGGAAAAAAGGATCTGCTTTGCTGGGCAGGTCTCAGTAGTCTGCGCTAATCAGGCCTTTTGGTAATTTCATTGCTGCTTATTAATTATTTTGCTCAGCGTACAAATTAAATCTGTCACATGTGATGTTACAAAATGAATCTGTCAAAGTTGAAGACAATTATCTGTTAAATATTAACACATCTCCTATGTTGTTGCTCATGTGTATT
The DNA here is from genome assembly GCF_052327205.1 of Somniosus microcephalus. Classification (NCBI taxonomy): domain Eukaryota; kingdom Metazoa; phylum Chordata; class Chondrichthyes; order Squaliformes; family Somniosidae; genus Somniosus; species Somniosus microcephalus. The sequence continues at coordinate 33,707,638 of NC_140992.1, forward strand.
ATCATATCGTAAGCATGCTTGTGATGTTTAGCTACTAACCTTTAAGGGCACTGCTCTGAAAAGGCAAATCCAAGTAATTGTAGCTACTTACAACCTTCTGAGAACAATTAGAGAGGCATTGTAGCTACTTATAAACATTAGGCTTAAGGACAATGAGTCATTTACATTGTTCTAAGATTGTTTGCATTTGACACAAAGTATACTACTGTATTAGCACACTGAACGGAATACTTTCTAACTGGAGCTCTCCCTTGGCATTGCTCAAGGTGAGCCAGCAGCTAGGCTGTTGGAAGGAGGGTGATGGGGTACGGAAGATGGGGAGGGGTGCACATCTGCGGTGAAAGAATTTTGAATGACATTCCCTGTAGTTATCTAGGAAAGGCGTGAATCCCTTGCATTGCTATGGGTGAATCAATTTAGTTATTGAAACACTTTCATTTCACTGATCAGCAGAGAGCGTTGCACATTTTCATGCTCATCTTCCCTTTGTTTGACATTCACTCTAATTACTTCATATCCTTATAGCATTTTATTGAAATGCATCTAAAGTCATGCTCACTGAAATGTCTCTTTCACAATTTAATCTATATCGCTAAAGCAAAATTATTAATGGAAACAGATATATTTGATGATGAAATCTGAGTTGACTGAATGCTGATGTTTCCTGATCCAGACTGATGGTATGTATGGTGAGTGTAGGAGTATTTAGCTGTAAATGTGTCAGCTGTGTCTCAGTGGGTAGCACTCTTGCCTCTGAGACAAGGTTGTGGGTTCAAGTCCCACTCCAGAGACTTGAGCACAAAAATCTAGGCTGACACTCCAGCGCAGTGCTGAGGGAGAGCTGCACTGTTGGAAGTGCCATCTTTCAGATGAGATGTTAAACCGAGGCCCCATCTACTCTCTCAGGTGGACGTAAAAGATCCCATGGCACTATTTCGAAGCACAGCAGTGAATTCTCTCTGGTGTCCTGAACAATATTTATCCCTCAACCAACATTACTAAAACAGACTATTTGGTCATTATCACATTGCTGTTTGTGAGAGCTTGCTGTGTGCAAATTGGCTGCCGTGTTTCCTACATTACAATAGTGACTATATTCTAAAAATACTTCAAGTGCTTTGGGACGTTGTAAAAGGTGCCATATAAATGCAAGTCTTTCTTTTGTTTTTAAATGTTCTTCAATTAATCAGTTCACTTTTATGTTTTTTTTTACCTTTTTTAATTTCCACCCGTTGTAAGAATAATGTGCTAATTTACGTAAAGGTTTAAATTTGCTTCACAACTTAGAAGCTGCTAATATCTCCCAGTAATTACAAATTAGCCCATGATTGTTAGCTCTCTAGATAACAATGATTTGACGGAACCCTCATCACGTAATCCCTCACTCACCTGCCAGTCTGTCAGTCAGTAACTGCCGAACCATCGTATCCTGATTGTGAATCTGTGATTGATGCATTTGGCCTAGAACTTCCCCAATATACATAGAGGAAGCAGGAGGGCTGAAGAGATAGTGCTCAGTTTTCTTTCTCAGTCCCTGTTTCCTAACTCTAATCACCTTCTGCTGTGGGAAAGAGATGCGATGTGGCCTAAAAACAGATCATTGTCCGCCTCCTAGATTAATGTAGAGAATGCAGTATTGTCCACTGAATGGATAAACCTTCCTGCTGTCAGTCAGAACCTAAACTCAACGCTACTTCATTTCTAAGAGGCTTATCTTCCTTGAATGGGCCCTTGCAGCTCAAGTAAGAGGCGATGTAATGAAGCGTGTTTTCTAAAGTGAGAGACCTGCTGAAAAGGGGGTGGGGGGGGGGGGAGAAAGACCCGTGCAGCTGTTATAAGGGATCTTTGCAGACTCTTGAAAGAATCATCATCTATCTGGAAAAATAGAGAAAGAAAATCGACAAAAGGAGATCAAGTTCATATCAGCCCCTCTGCATCAGTTTATATGCATGTATGCATGCACACTTATATGCTAGTAGGAGGGAAAGGGCTGTATGTCTGTGTGCACAAGTCCATGTGTGCACACACGGAATGAAGGGGAATCACTGTGTGTTTATGTGTGTATCGAAAAGGGAAGAAAAGTCATTATGTGTGTGTACACGGGAAGGGAAAGGGCATCACTGTTTGTGTGTGTGTGCACCTGTGTATACAAGGAGGGAAGGGGAGCCAATGTGTGTGTGTATGTGCTTGTGTGTGCTTGCAGGCACGTATGTGTTGGAAGTAGTGAAGGGGTGTCACTGGGGATATGTGTGCCTGTATAGGTACACGCCAACATCCCTCTAAGCTGCACAGCCGTGTAGCTCTCTGCTGGTCCCACGCAGCCCGGGACTGGCTTTTCCAATGTTAAATGCGCAAAACTGTGAATGGGCCATGCAGCCCCTTAAAGGGTGCTCCCAAAAAAAAATTAGGGGGAACATTGGTACACATTTTAGTCAGGTGACAAGTACTATACTGTTAGTGTAGTTTGTTCATCGAGTGCAATGAAATCTCTGAACTTTAGCTGCAGAATTTTTATTGATTTTTTTTTCCGAGGAATCCCTGTCAGTAATAGGGCACCTGTGTTGTGCATCTCCACTGAACAAAGGAAAAGCAGACTGGCTCTTGATTTTCACCTTTTCTTGCTTCGTATTGTCTGTGATTTCAAATCACAACTACCAGATTTTCTAAATTCCATGATTAAGTGCTTATATTGTACACCCATAGCATTGAAATTACCATTAGCTGGTCGCTGTTTCATTTTATGGCAGGCCTAGGGGAAGCTAATGACGTGACTCAAAGTCTTCAGAGGCTCCAAAACAGAAGAAAATTGTTATAAATGTAATATTAACACTGTTAAGGCAAGGGTCGAATGCATTAAACCAGGAGATGACCTCATAACTTGCGTGAGACAAAATTGAGAATCGTGGATCACTCACGCCCACTATAATTAAAGTTTTTTTTTCAGAATATCTTGTGGAAGGCCCCTAGTATAAAAGGTTAATTGGTAATTCACTGGATGCCATTTCACTATAAAACACTAGTATTAATAATGTGGATGGGCTATGGTTTAAAAATTTCAAGCTTTCTCTTCAGTGTGCAAGACACATATAGGAGGTGAAATTGGTCTTGAGCGAGAGCGCATAACAATTGATAGTGAATCGGCCGCCCATTTTACACCTCGCCCGATTTTTGTCTTCCAAACAATCGACTAAAAATTGGGCAGAGTGTAAAACGAGCTGCTGATTCGTTATTGTCCGGTTTATGCTATCGCTCAGAAATGATTTCACCCCCACAATCTCATGCAGAGGGTGAGACCAGTCCAAATTATGGGATAGCTCCAAAATACACTGTAGAAAAACATTCACCACTCATTTAGGAGAAATTATTTTGATGAATCCTGGAAAATGTAAAGTTGGCAGATTGATGAATTGATATTTATACTTCAATTATTATTTTCCTTTTCATTGTTTTGTTTCACTGTTTCTCTCTTCCCCAACCTTCCTCCTTCACCTTCACAGAAGAATAATCTGTAACATGGTCTTTTGCTTGCCTGTTCTCCTCAGTGTTGCTCGAGCTTATTGGTAGGCTTCTGTAAGATGGGGCGGGTCCTCCTAGCCTTTCCTCCTCCTCTCCCTCCAAATGGAGGATTTCACGCTTCCAAAGTGTTTATACATGAAGGGGGTTATGCCTGAATTACTGTCAATACATTTGGACTCTGGTCCTGTGAGATAGAGTCTAATGCTTTACCATTAGCAATTAACAAGCACTCCAAATATGAGACTCATGCTGTACTGCTTGAGCAGCCAAGCCTTCTGAATAAAAGTTTAACATTCTACTGCTAGAGCTATTACATCATCATAATGGGAGTCCAGCACTTTACTGCCTATCTCCCTTATCCTTGTTGACTTTCATTGGTGCTCTGTCTCTCAGTGCATCAATATCAAAACCCTCGTCTTTGTCTTCAAATCTTTCCACTACCTCATTCCTCCAAACCTCTGCAACCTCCTCCAGTCCTATTTTCTAACTCTAGCCAACAGTGCATTCTCTCCCATTTTCTTTGTTCGACCATTGGTGACAGAGTCTTCAGCCACCTTGATCTCACATGTTGCAGCTCCCTTCCAAAACACATATTTGTTTTGCTACATTTCCTCCCACCTTTAAAGACTTCCTCAAAACCTATCTCTTTGGCAGCACCTTCAGCCATCACCCTTATCCTCCTTCCTAATGTAACTCGGATCTGACAGCCAACTGTGATGCACTTTGGGCACGTTAAAGGTACTCTAAAAATATAAGTTGTTGAGTCTTCTGAATGATAAGCCAACACTGGCGATTACAGATTGTCATTGGGAAAGGTCATTTGGTCTAGCAAAATCTTTTTAGAACTATTAGCACCAATGTTACTCTTTGAAAGTAGCTGAGGCATCTGTATGGGGATACTGGGCATTACCACAAATGCTTCTGAGCTCTCCCAATAGGATTCCAGTGCCCTATCACTTGAAGTGGAAGCAAAATCTAAAGAGCAATTTATACATCATCAAAGCCATAGGGTCAACTTCCAGAAGAATGCTGATAACATCCAGCTCTACCTCTACACCACCTCTCTTGACCCTTCTATTGTTTCTGTGCCATTGGCCTCTGCCACAAACTCTGCATCCTCACCACCAAATTCATCCCCCCACCACGACCATTGCCTCAGGCTGAACCAGATTGTTCGCAACCTTAGCATCCTATCCGGCCTGAGATGAGCTTCTAACCCCATATCGTATCCATCACAAAGACTGCCTACTTCCACCGCCATAACTGACCTCAGTCCATCTGCTGCTGAAAGCCTCATCCATACCTTTGTCACCTCCGGACTCGACTATTCCAACACTCTCCTTGTTGGCCATGCAACCTCCACCCTCTGCAAACTTCAGCTCATCCAAAACTCTGATGCCCATGTCTTATCCCATGGCACGTCTCATTCGCCCATCACATCGATTCTCATTGACCTACATTGGCTCCCAGTCACCAACACCTAAAATTTTAAATTCACATTCTTCTGTTTAAATCGCTCCATGGCTTCCCCACTCCTTATATCTGTATCCTAATCTAGTGCTCCAATCCTCTCCACCAAATTATTCATTCCTGTGACTCTGGCCTCATGTCTCACACTCCCCCACCCTCCCCACCCACCCACCAGCCACTGCTGCCCGCCCACCCGCCCACCATTAGCCTTCAGTTACCTATGTCTCACTTTCTGGAATACCCTCCCTAACTCTGGCCCTGAGATATTGGACAGGGTCAAGGACACCTCCATGGAGTGGGCAGAAGTTCCCCGACCCATACCACCCCTTCTTTCCCCCGCCTCCCTGCCCCCCTCCCCCCTCCCTCCCATCCCCCAGATGCTGCTCTAGGAATTTTTAGAGATAAATAATTGCCACCAATGGAGACACACCAAGTCAGGCCCTTCCTCCCTGCTAGGTTATTTTATGTCATCAAAAATACTGGTCATCTCACTGAAAGCAACAAATGTCTATAACTTGAATTGGCATGAGTCAGTGAAAAGCCAGCAGATGCCGGGGAAAGCTCTGTGCATGCTGTACTCTGAGCTGTTCCAGATCAGTTCTCAGGCTAGTTTAAACTTCAAACCTTCATTTTGAGTGGAGCCATTCTGGAGCTCTCCCTGTCAGAAGCTTTTTCTATCAGGGAAGTAGAAACCTGACCTGGTGGACCACCGTCCTAATTTGAACCTGTTTCAGGGTTCTTTGCAATTCAAGATTGATGAAAATGAATAATTTTATTATGGTTTTAACACAGCAGTTGTATACCGGAGCATTCAGCAGTTCCCAGCCTCAGCTAACTATTTCACCTTGGAAGTTTGGCAAGGTCTATTTCTAACTTATCAGTTCATTGAAACACATCCGACAATGATTATTAAAGAATTATGTAACATACAAATCTGAACGGATACTGACACTTAGGGGGGTCAATTTTAACTCTAGACACCTGGTGGAATCTGGCCATGTTGGTAATTAAATCCCAGTAGGTTAATTACCCGCTTGGATTTCACCCCTTTCTCACCGCCTGCGAACTTAACCTGCAGGATTCTGTAGGGAGCTGAGGTGCTGCCAAAAGCAGGCAGGGGCCTTATGCAAATTAGTGACCTATTTCGTCAAAAGGACCCCACTTGCATTTTAACCCGGGCCTGACCTGAGAAGCCACCACGACATTGCTGCCAGGTGAATGCAGGTTGGCAGCTGTCAGGAGGACAAATATGCCAAAGAGGTAAGTGAAAATCTTTCCATTGTGGTGCCAGGAGGAGCAGGAGTGATTGAGGGCATGTAGATGAGAGGCTTGGGAGTTAAATTACCCTGGGCGTCAAACTTAGGCCAGCCAGTGCGTTGTACACTTGCCCTGTCCTCTGGGACTGCAGTGTTTTTCCACGAGAGCTATCAAGTCCTTCCAACGGTGCTTGGAGCTTTTCCACCACATCTACCACACCCTCCTAATGGGAATGCAGCATTTTGCTACCAGAGCTACCAACCCCTCTCATTAGGAATCCAGGACACTATTTGGGAATCCAACACCCTACCATTAGCACTATCAAGTCCTCCCAATGGAAGCCGAGTACTCTTCCACCAGAAATACTAGTCTCTCAATGGGTGCCCAGAACACTATCAACAGAGCTAGCAGTCCTCCTGATGAATGATCAGAACTCTAACACTAGCGGTACTGCCTTCTTCCAATGGAATTCCAGAACTTTCCTGATAAAGTTATTCTGATTTTGCCTAAACTTTCATAATTTTGGAATGTATCTCTTGTCGTGTGGAATATGGATTTGGAGCTAACCAAGTCAAAAGCTATAAAAGTCTCCATGTTCTGAATACTAAGGATTGTAAGCAAAAAGCGTGAAGACAATTTCAGTTCTGTTCCCAGTGGGCTCAAGCCTCAGCCATGCAGCATGATGAGTCCTTTTCAATCTGGTGATGAACAATACTATTTCTGAGAGTTTCAGCAAGATGATTGATAGACATAGAACATGAAATATGAAAAAGTCACGCTAGTGTGATAGGGTTCCATTTCGAAGCGAAGTTTGCGTTTCATTCAGGGTGTCCAGAATGTCCACCTCGCCCCTGTCTTATCTCACTTGATGCTGCACCTGGGTGGTAAATGTAAAAACATGCGGTGGTAGAGCATTGCCATTCATTACCTTGTTGAGAATAAAGATACAAAAATCGTTACATCCAAAAATGTTTCATCTGCTGACCTTTGTCTGTCACACGGCAGACATCACTGTTTGTTACAGATGTAAAACAATATTTTTTTTTAAATGAGCGAAAAAGCTAGCGGTTTAATGTGATGTGTTTCTGACCTTGTGCCTAATGTATACAATGCATTTATCAATATCTGTAATTTGTTCAAAAAACAACAATTAAACTCAATTTCACTTCAGGCTCTTTTTACAGGTGTCAGCTGTGGCTCAGTGGTAGCAGTCTCACCTCTGAGTCAGTAGGTCCTGGGTTCAAGTTGCACTTCAAGAAACTTGAGCACAAAAATCTAGGCTGACACTCCAGTGCAGTACTGAGGGAGTGCTGCACTGTCGGAGGTGCCGTCTTTCGGATGAGACGTTAAACCAAGGCCCCGTCTGCCCTCTCAGGTGGATGTGAAGGATCCCATGGCATTATTTGAAGAAGAGCAGGGGAGTTCTCTCTGGTTCCCAACCGCAATACTTATCCCTCAACCAACATCACTAAAAAAAAAACAGATTATCTTGTCATTATCACATTCCTGGTTGTGGGATGTTTCCTACATTACTTCAAAAAGTACTTAATGGCTGTAAAGCACTTTAGAACATTGTGGAAAGTGCTATATAAATGCAAGTTCTTTCTTTTCTTACTTAACAACAACTAAACTTGGTGGCCTTAAGGGGATATAGATCCATCCTTACAAGAGGATAATACCTTGCTATAACACTCCAGTTTATATCATTCACTTTACCGTGACTAACGCCACGAGAACCACTGGTTTATTACATTTCTTGGTGTGTCGTTTAATCTGCTGAATATCATTTTTGCCTCTGCTTTCACTTTCCAGCATCTGCTTTTGGTCAAGCAGGCAAGGGGAGAGGTTTCCTCAGAGATATTTTGGGCTTTGGACCTTAGGTAAATATTTGCCATCAGGCAAAATCAGTGCAAATCTGTATATTCCAACATTGCCTGTTCTAATTGCAATCCATTCTTTGACACACTAGTTCAGCCATTTGAGAAACAAAAAGCTCATTGTACTAAACATCTATAATTTGTATCATTTTTGCAGCAACTTGTGTAACCTCCTCAGTTGGTTAAGAAATTTCTATTTCGTGTGGCACTGTGTTGCTGTCCCACCAACAATGGTTGTAAGACCCTGAGTAGTACAGATTCAGCAGCTTGAAAGAGGAGAAAGCACAGAGTAAAAATCCTGATAGTTTAAAGAATATTTTCCACTTAAGCCAAACTTTCACCTCTCCAGCTGGATAAGTATCTAGTTACCGCCATTTGCTCTACCAGTTTGTCGTTGACAGCACTGCTGGAGTTGGCAGTAAACAGGTAATGTAAAACCCCTAGTGTACTGGAAAGCAGAGGCAGAGCGCACCACCAGAGCTGGTGCTTTCCACCCGCACTTTTGACAGAAGGGCTGCTTCTGCCTTGAAAAAAGTGTATGAACACTTAACATGTTCATCCAAAATTCCTTTGTCTGCCATTTTAGCAGAGACATATTAGCTTGGTTAAAATAAATTAACACCTCGGCTAAAATTGCACACAAAAGAGTTTCAAACAAAGACAATTAAATGTTTGTAGCTATAGTCTCGCAGGGCAATGTCAAGGTCAAAGTATTTTTTTAGACTTGCCCCAGTTGACTGGGCTTGTGCACAAGCACAGTCTGTCCTCAGCAACACTTTCTTCCTTTCACTCTCATAACTTCCCAAATGTCTGGAGAAACTGCAGAGCTGAACGGTAGTGACACTGCTTCACTTGCCATTTGAAGGGGAATCAGAGCACGTCACCTCGTCAACCTGGTGGCAGCCATGCTTTTTAATGCAAACTGGAGTGGTGAGGGGAGGGGTTACTAACAGTGCGGCTGGTAGTTGAATCACTCCTTGAAGTAGTTCTCGGATATAAAGGAGCTAAAAGTACAGTTCATACACTGGCTTTACTACAGTAGAAGAAATCCTTGCTTTTGATAAGTTTCTAAGGATGTGTAAACATCCGTGCCATTTGTGCGAACAGAATATAAAAGGAAGTTTCATCCCTTTACTTACCCTGCGATCAAGGCCTGCCTAAAGCACAATATTCTCTTCAGTTCCCCAGTCTGCTATACGGGGCATCATTATTCCTTCCTGAAATATTTGGTGCTAACATTACCCCAATCTCACCCGATCCACAGCCACCCCCGCAGCCACAGCAATAGATTATGCTTCCCCCCCACCCACCCCCCTTTTTTTTTAATACGTTTTCCTTTAGCTGTCTTCTCAGCAGATTCACTTGATGAATGTGACATGTTTTGTGTTTAGCCCTCCCTCATTGAATTTGAAAGTTTGGCTAATGCAAAACAAGGAGGGACTTAAGACAGTATTTCAATAGACGTTAAATCTTTCAAGGTTAGGACTTAACCTCCGTTCCTCTTAATTCATCTCCAAAACTTTAGTGCAAAGCCAATCAAGAATATCAGATGATACTTAACAATGAAGGATTTCTGATATTCAGGTACAGCTTTATTTCAATGGGATTGCAAATGCTTTGTGTAGTGAGAGTCGGTTTTACTCTAAAGTACTGTCACAAAAAAGTGAAATTACCATTTGCTTCGAATGATGCCATTCATCATTGTCAGAATACTAAGCATTGTAAGTAGCTAGGGCCTCTCCAAATTAATGCCTTGTTTTGCATCAGCTAAATTTCCCAAATCCAGGAGGATGGGTGATACGATAACACATCTCACTTGTCTCATTTCTCAATAGAATGTGAAATGCACAGGGAAGATTTGAGGCCGAAGAAGCTTCACTCGAGCCTTGTGTTTTTTTTTATTCTGATTTATTTTGAAAAAAGATAAATCTTTTACCAAAACAATTGAATGTATTTGTACCTACAATAGGTTTTACACTTTATTATATATCGGCTGAGGGAATTAAACCAATGGAATTCGTAAATTTAATAAAGAAGTTGCTCAGCTGCAGAAAAAGTAACCGATACTGAATGAGACTGGCAACAAGATGACATTTCATTCAACTTATACTGGTTTCTGTTTTCATTATAAAATTTGTAAAAATAAGTCTTTCCTTATTATTTGTTTCACATTAAAATGCAGCTCCATGGAAACTGAACTTCTCTCAGCTCAGCACCAGTGCGGCTGATTGTACGCACCATACAGACCGAGCACAATTTAACCGTCTCCTTAGCAAGTCTGCAATAATAAGGTCATGAAGGTTGCGACATGGAGCTATGTCGATGTCATTTGGCATCACACTGAGGCTCCTGGATGTGATGGTAACCCCTAAAATAATTATGACACTGGCAACGATATTCCCAGTAAAATTTCAATTGCATGATATATTGTATTTAAATAGATATTTGTTTCGCGGTGAGGTTAATGTTGTCTGATATTGCATTGGGAATTTAAAATATGTTATCAGTAACCTTTTATAAATTTCAAACACTGCAGGAGTTACATACTGCAAAATCAAAGTGAGAAATGGGTCGGTTGATCAGAATTGATTTGTGTAGAAGATGCACAGGCTGAGCCTGTCAGGCTCCTCTCTTGCTCAAACCCATTGAGGATGACTTTTCCCGGTGCTGCTATAAGGTCAGGTTTTTAAACCACCTGTGACATCCTGCAGCCATTCCCTTCACTGATCCCCACCTTTCCATAGCCTCGTATCTGTATGACTGTGGAATCAAACAAGACAGCGATCAGACTCCAATAATGGAATGTCTGCTTCAGCTGTGGGAACATATGTTGCAATATTTTCACTGAAGGACATTGCTTGAACCAATTAACTAATTGAAATAAGCGCGGAGTTATTTTTAAACAAGGCGGAGGAACTTAGTCCAATCATGCAGTGTGCATTGGTGTACTAAGGTAGGACAGTGATTGGACAGAAATAAGTTTCCAATGTCAGCCAAGGTCACTGATCGATGAGACGCGATGGGAAGGGGAAGGAAGGTGAGCAGAGGCAAGGCGCGTTTCCCTAAGAGGGCAGGTTAGTACAGCGCAAAGGTAGCAGAAACCAATCAGCTCTCCAGCCAGAGCCATTTTCACACAGTGCCTAGGAGCCCCTTCAAAACAACATTGACAAAGCCTGGGAACAACAACAACAACAATAATAATCACATCAACATCTTGTATTTGTATTGCACATAGAAAATGTCCCAAGGCACATTGCACAAGGAGGAGCAGAAATCAAACAAGTTGCAACCACCCGCTCAGTCAGCAAATAAAAAGTAATGCTGTGGCAGGGGAGAGGAGAGCGTCAAAGTGGAGAACAAAATATTTAAAATGGGACATAAAATTAGATTATTTCAAAGTAAAATCAAGTTAAAAGGGGTTGGAGGATTTCCCAAAATACAGGCAAATTTGGTCTCAAAACGTTATGATCCAAAATGTGTAATCCTTAGTATTCACAAAGAAGCATTTCATCCTATAAGACCTTTTTCACGCAGACTTTTCTCTTTTGCCTGAAGTGCTGAAGGACTTAAACTCTGCCAGCTGTTTGACCAAGAAATCTGGGATATCATCTTTTTGAGGCTGATAGATTTTTAAGGGACTAACTGCTATAACATTTTAATGTGAGTAGTGTGGTCTGATTTGCATTTAGTTACTGGCAACTGTTTTTTGAAAAAATGTAGATGTTCTCCAAAAATAACAAGGACTGGAGTTAGAAGTAAGCCCACTCCTCCCAATCTTCATTGATGTATCACTTTTTATATATTATGTGGAAAATTTGGAATGGAGTCCTCTTTTTTGTAAGCTTGCATCTCTTAGAAAGACATGGGTCTCACTGGGCCCGACGAGGTTGATGTTTCCAGCAGCATGACTTGTTTGAAGAGATAAGCTGAGGCTCCCATCTCGTCTTTCCTGAGCCTAACCCTAAAAAAAGCCTACTATTTCTGCAAAGAGTTACTGGTCCAAACATGGACAAAGGAGCTGAATTCCAGAGATGAGGTGAGAGTGACTGCCCTTGACATGAAGGCAGCATTTGACTGAGTGTGGCATCAAGGAGCCCTAGCAAAACTGAAGTCAATGGGAAACAGGGGATGAACTCTTCATAGGCTGGAATCATACCTAGCACAAAGGAAGATGTTTGTGGTTGTTGGAGGCCAAACATCTCAGCCTTAGGATATCACTGCTGGAGTTCCTCAGGGCAGTGTCCTAGGCCCAACCATCTTCAGATGATTCATCAATGACCTTCCCTTCATCATAAGGTCAGAAGTGGGGATGTGTGCTGATGATTGAACAGTGTTCAGTTGCATTTGCAACTCCTCAGATAGTGAAGCAGTCCATGCCCACATGTAGCAAGACCTGGACAACATTCAGGCTTGGGCTGATATGTGGCAAGTAACATTTGCATCACACTAGTGCCAGGCAACGACCATTTCCAACAAGAGAGAGTCTAACCACCTCCCCTTGACATTCAATGGCATTACCATCACCCAGAGAGTGGTGAACCTGTGGAATTTTCTACCACAGAAGGCAGTTGAGGCCAATTCATTAAATATATTCAAGAAGGAGTTAGATATATTTCTTAAGGCTAAAGGGATATGGGGAGAAAGCAGGGCCAGGGTACTGAATTTGGATGATCAGCCATGATTTCATTAAATGGCGGTACAGGCTCGAGGGGCTGAAAGGCCTACTCCTGCTCCTATCTTCTATGTTTCTATTTTCTATGAATCCCCCACCATCAACATCCTGGGGGTCACCATTGCCCAGAAACTTAACTCACCAGTCACATAAATCCTGTGGCAACAAGAGCAGGTCAGAGGCTAGGTATTCTGCGGCAAGTGACTCACCTCCTGACTCCCCAAAGCCTTTCCACCATCTACAAGGCACAAGTCAGGAGTGTGATGGAATACTCTCCACTTGCCTGGATGAGTGCAGCTCCAACAACACTCAAGAAGCGCGACACTATCCAGGACAGAGCTGTCCGCTTGATTGACACCCCATCCACCACCTTAAATATTCATTCTCTCCACCACCAGCGTACAGTGGCTGCAGTGTGTACCATCTACAAGATGCACTGCAGCAACTTGTCAAGGCTTCTTTGAAAGTACCTCCCAAGCCCGCTATCTCTCACACCTAGAAGGACAAGGGCAGTAGGTGCATGGGAAAACCACCACCTAAAAGTTCCCCTCCAAGTCACACACCATCCTGATTTGGAAGTATATCACCGTTCCTTCATTGTCACTGGGTCAAAATCCTAGAACTCCCTACCTTCATCACGTGGACCACATCAGTGGTTCAAGAAGGCGGCTCACCACCACCTTCTCAAGGGCAATTATGAATGGGTAATAAATGCTGGCCTTGCCAGCGATGCCCACATCCCATGAAGGGGAAAAAAAGTCTACCGTTAAGCAATACCGCTATTTCCAGTAACAAGGCATAATGCGCTGAGAGGAGGCTGCGTTAGCCAATAACCCTAGCCCCTACTGCAGTGCTGAAATAGCCACAGTGCCCCCTCCCTCTCCCATCACCATTGCAGGTTATATATACAAAGAGTAGCTGCCACTGTATAATTGGATGCTGGATTACTTGAGATCATTCCAGGATCATTTTCCTTTCTTCTCCCTCCCTGTCTGCAGCACTTAACCTCCAGTTGGAGATGCAGTTATGTTTAAGTTTGTATCTTAGAAACCACGAGATACCAAGGTGGGGTTTTCAAGCATGATTTCCATTTGAGCTTCCCCTGGGGTATTCCTTTAAGAACTTTTAGGTATAAAGGCAGTGAGCCAGGCACTGTCGTTACTGGGAGTGTGGCTATCTCATACATGAATGGTGACACCAGGTGATCTTTATAAGGTCACAATCATCCCTCAATGGCTGTCCTACCTACCAGGATGATTGTGAGCTGGTGAGTGATACTGAATGGAGAGACCATTCCGTCTCATGGTCAGAAGAATGAACATCAGTGCCCTGTCAGTAAGAGGGGGAACTCTATCTAAAACCGGGTGGTGGATCGTCTGTGAGGCTTCTCTTTATATTCCAGTTGGCCTGCAGCAGTTGCAGTCAGAGAGAGTGGCATTTCATCCACTGTAGTAAGGAATTAGGTGTTTGTGGCTCAGGATATGGCCAGGCAAATGACCTTGGCATCTGTCAAGGGGGCTTTTGATTATTTCCCCTTCATCTGCCTCCAGATAAGCCATCTAGCAAAAGGACGTATTAAACACTGCCTCCTTCAGTAAGTGTAAAATATTAAAGCATTCTGCAACAAGTAAGGAGGAAGCAAAACCATTCTTTATCCAAAAAGCCAAAAGTAAAGACCTTTCTTGGCAATACCAGCCTGTCCCTTAAGAACAGGCAACTCCTAAACCCCATCTCTGGAATCAGTGGCACCAGGTTTTTCAGGAAGCAGTTTGCCCCCTGAATTGCACCCAGTGCTCTGAGAGGAAATTTGAGTGCATTTGCATTTGCATAAAATTTCATTGCTGTGTCTTCGTCAGACACCAGAAAAGCCATAGAGGAAGTTCACGTGCAGTGCTATTCAGGAGCAAAATGGGAGCAAAGGATTTAGCAGCCATTCTTCCTCTGCGCTGCATTCATTTTTGGGGCAAAAGTTGATGAAGGATTTGATAGGGTAGGTAGAAAGAAACTATGTCCTCTGGTTGGGGAGTCCAGAACAAGGGGGCATATCCTTAAAATTAGAGCTAGGCCGTTGAGATGTGATGTCAGGAAGCACTGTTTCACTCAAAGGGAAGTGGAAATCTGGAACACTCTCCCAAAATGCTGCTGAGGCTAGGTCAAATGAAAATGTAAAAACTGAGATTGATAGGTTTTTGTTGGGCAAGGGTATTAAGGGATATGGAACCCAGGTGGGTAAATGTTGTTAAGGTACAGATCAGCCATGATCTAATTGAATGACGGAACAGGCTCGAGGGGCTGAATGGCCTACTCCTGTTCCTATCTTCCTAAGTGACCTTTACAGTGTTAAATAAGGTGAAACATCACTGTGTGTATAGTTCCTGGCCACTCAGCTCCTCACCTTTAAGTGATTAAGCCTTAAAGAAGAGAACTACTGTCCAAATGTTCTATGAAATATCTAAACAGCAATGAATCAGGATGGTTTTTTCATAGGGAGGGGTTCAATTCTAATGTTTATTATTGAAAAACATGTGGTTACACAATATATAACTCTTACCCTGTTGAATAAACGCACTCAGTATATTTACACAGTTGAACTTTAGCCCAAATTTTAATCTTTCAAGACACAGAATTTCGTATCAGCCTCACAAGTTCAAAAAAGTAAGGAGAATAACACACACATATGTATGTACTGTATTTCTCTCTGGCAATGATCTGCAAACTAATGTCAACTAGTTGGCCTTAGTTTGTAATTGATTGCTGTACGAGGCTTGATCTACTCCAAATGAGTAGAGACGAGTGCACAATAAACAATGGATTGCGTGTATTCTCACAGAGCTTAGAACAGAGCAATTTGTTCAAGAACATGATTAAAAATAGATCGTGTTTGCAATACTTGTAAATAACAGCATAGCAACAAGATCCACTGATCACTGATCCAATGACCATAATTGCAACCATGATCAGAACTGTCCTGTTTTGGAGATGTATACTTACTGCCAGATCTCACGTACAGCTGGTGTAAGTGAAAGCCAGGTCACATTCTGTGCTTTTCTCGGAGACTATGGTATGGATGGAGAGAACCCAATCATCATTTAAAACTGCAATGGCAAATCAGGTGGAAAAGTTCAATGTGGAGGGAAAGAAGAAAGAGCTTGCATTTATATAGCACCTTATATGTCCTCAAGATGTCCTAAAATGGTTTACAATTACATTATTTTTTGAAGCGCAGTCACTATTATTATATAGACAATCAGCAAATGAATGAATGACTAATTCATCTGTTTTTTGGTGGTACTGATACAGGGAAAATGCCAGCCAGGACACCAGGTGAATTGCCTGCTCTTTTTTTTGAATAGTGCCATGGGACTCCTAACATCCAGCTGAGCAGACGGGGCCTCAGTTTAATATCACATCTAAAGGACAACACCCTCAATAATACAGCACTTCCTCAGTACTGCACTGAAATGTCAGCCTAGAAGACATAGTGGGGCTTGAACCCACTACCTTCTGACTCCAAAGCAAGAGTGCTACTAAATGATGCAAGTTGGCAACATCAGGGAGGGGGAACATTCAGAGAAACTGAGGTTTGGGATTTTAAATTTTGCAATTAGGAGACCACTCCTAGGTTTTTTAGGAAGTGAAAAAAATGGAACCAAGGAAAACCTGATTTAAATGTAACAGCGCACCAACCTTTAGGCTGTGAAGCACAGGTTAGAGACCCTTCCTCAACAGATCCATGGCCCTAAATCCACCTGAATTGCAAGTTATAGATGTAAAAGATGGATAGTCCAATGCAACAGCCAACATATGTAAGGTGCACAGCCAACTGGAGGACAGGGAAGATTATTCCTCACTGTCTCCCTCCTTGCCTATTGGTTAACTACATAACTATGCTTTGGGGGATGGGGACATTATCTAAACATCTGTCTGTTGTTTGTACTAAATTTACAGCATAGGAGACCACTAGGGGGAGAAAATAAAGGAATAAAACAGCAATAAAATAAAAGGAGCCGAGGTTTCATCAGTTTTAGTCAGTATTCCGCTCATCCCTTAATTTTACACCTTGAATATTGATTTGAATGTTGATTCTACAAGGACTGTACCCAGTAATGAGCTTCTATAAGGTTATAATGCATCTGGTTTCTGGGCAGCTCTTTTATTCCATTCACGTCACGTTGTTCCTATTTGCATGAATTGACGGTTTTGCAGTGGACTAGATTAAATTGAGTCTATAATTAGAATAAGTTAATATTTTAGTCCATTCACATATAGCTGACTTCCTGCTGAACAGTTTTACATCAATAACAAATTTATCAACATTTATAATTCCAACAGCTTTATTTGCATAATAATGTCTCCAATTAGAGTCTTAACTGATTTTAGCCAATATAAGTCCACCAGGATATGCTTCAGGAGGTTTTTTAAATTTCTCCTCCCCTGACTTTAACCTGCTACTGCAGATACCCATCACAACATGTTAGTGCCATTACGATTACATGAATGATGTCACTGTCTTCGCCAAAGCTATACAAAAGGGCTGGTGTTCAAAATTCTGGCTCTCAAACAGTATGTACCTTGTCCAACTACATAACTTCAGAATCGTGCTTATGGTAACATGGTTTCTGCAGGTTAGGAACATCATATGTTTCACTGGCAGCTTGCTGTGTCTTTGTGTGTTGAAGCAAATGAAATGATCCAAATTAATTGTTGAGTTCAATTACATTATTTTGAATTTCTTAGGGAATAAAAACTGTTGCTACCCAATAACGGAAATAACTGAAATACAACAAAGTGGATTTTTTTTTAAATACCAAAATGGACAAAAAATATTCTTAGAAAATATTTTTTAAAAACCACAAAATCTCTGGGCAGAAGATGTCAGTAAACTTGTAACGTAAAGACTCCCACAAACTAATCCTGTTGATTAGTTTCGATGACTAGCCTACACAACATAAAGATAAGTAGCCATTTGCTGTTGCCAAATCTAAATAAATAAATTCACAATTTGTTTTTCAAATTTGTTGACCTGTGTTAATGTAGCGAGCTTGTCCACCCAATGAAATATTAAATTAGCTACTCTTTGCCACTGCTTAACAGAATCTCTTAAATTAAAGAGTAAACTGGTCAGCAAAGTAATGGATAACACATGTGATACACCAAGGATTCACAGGACAAGGGCTGTCTTGGAACTTTTTGGCTTGATCTTTAATACTTTTACATCTATGTGGGAAAAGAATCCTGTGAGGCACTTTTGGTTAAGTGTGTGCATACAATCCATATTTACTAAATCCTTAAGAATGATATTGCCTGCCTTACTGGATGATAATTACAGCACCAAGGTAAATGAAAGCATCAAATGAGATGTTAGATGATGTTGTGCTAATTTACTACTTTAACAACCATTAAAAAACCTCTTGATCTTTGTTAATGACTCTGGCTCATAGCTAACAGGTGGTGAAGCGTGGTAAATAGTATCCAAACCAAAAGTTACAGGAGTGAATGCCATGTTTCACAGAGAAAATAAAAAATGTGCAATTGGCCTACGATTTATGGAAAGGAAAGAACAGTCTTACAGCCCTATCAAAATGTCATCGACTTCTTTCTATGAATAGGGTAAGAGAGTTGAAAAAAATGAGCCAAATATCTTTAAAATACTATAGGATGGCAAGCAATGAAAAAAAGTACCTGTAGATGAATAATTTTAAAATGGCTGTACAACTAAAGGCAGTGCATATAAGAGCTGAAAAAGAATCCAAGGCTTGAGATACTGTTCAAGATGAAGAGTGACTGCTGCTAAATGGAGAGTGACGTGAATTTTTTTAACATTATGAAGGAGGTGCTGGCCGTGTCCACTGACTCCTCAGATTGTGGTAGGTTATTTTACATTATGTCACTCGCGTTATATAAGTATTGTAGTCTAACGTCAAACAGATGTCAATATTGCATGATATGGCATAGTATAACATATAAATTGTTCTCTTGTATCTACATTTTTAAAGAAAATTGAGTTCAAGACATATAAAGCAGTCTTTTTAAAACTCTTCTTCAGCTGAGGTAGAGTACAAAGTAATAATAAATAATTCCAATGCTCATTTATTCACAGATGATGGCTAAATCTTTTCACAGAGATCCAATTATCAGAGGAGGAATAGGAAGATAACTCCAAAGATTTGAAAGAAGGGGAAAGGCTGGGATTGGCTAGCTCTGGAAAGCTGACATCTGATGGACAACCACAGCTCGGAAAAAATACAAGGAGGTCATTGCTAACATTCCAGGACCCTCCACGGGACCACTCAAAAATAAGTTGAGGCTCTATGAGAAGCTCTCCAAAAATAATTCACCCGGATTCAGACACAGGAAATAACTCAGGGCAGCAAAAACATTGGGCTGGATTTTAATACTGGAGGCGTGTAGGAGGCGGGACTACAACTTTCGGGGTTGTAGTCCCGCCTCCATTGAGTTGTGGCCAACCCACACGATTTTCACTTGATTGACCTTGTTGAGCCCGCCCAGCGGGCTCAGCAGGCTAATTAAGGACCACCCAGCAATAGGTGATGTCACAGGTTGACATTTCATCTGTCAAGAGCTTTTGACCGATGAAATATCAGCGTTTGACAGCTCTTTGAAGCTGTCAAACACTGACAATCTGTACTCCAAGTTAATTCCTTCCTCTCAGGCTGATTTAGAGATCTCTCCAGAATAGAAAGCTGAATGCTGCAACTTTTGACAGCTCGCGGCCATTCTGCTTTCTGTGCCGGTGAGATGAGGGACTCCCGAGACCTGAAGGAAGGAAGGCTGTAAAGGGAAGTAAAACTTCTTTAAACACTTTACACACACCAAACACACTTACCTCTGCACTCATGCACCCATCACTCACCTGAACAACGGACATCTAGAACCCTCCAAGCCCTTCAGCCCAACGGTCCACCTCGCTAACTTGGCGTGGTTTGGAGCCGTCGGGAATCCCACACTTCAGGAATAAAAATAGGGATTAGGCTAAAAACTGCCTGTTAACTACCTGTTAACAGGCAGTTAATTGGCACTAATCCCCTTCCCGCCTTGGGGAGGTGGCCCCCAGCATAGGTCGGGTATCGACCGCCTTTGAAACTGGCATGGAGGCGGGTTGGGGCAGGATGGGTTCGTGCCCCCCGATTTCGAGATTTTAACTCCCCACACACCTCCAATCCCGCCTCCACGGCCCAATGAAAATCCTGCCCATTGTCTCTTTACAAGAACTGTGCTCGAGGAACAGCACCTCATCTTCCAATTAGGCACTTTACAGCCTTCCGGACTCAATATTGAGTTCAACAATTTCAGATCATAACCTCGGCCCCTATTATATTTTCAAATTTTTTATCCACACTTTTGGTTTGTGCCCTTTCATTTTTTTTTCTCTCTCCTATATGGCAGCTGTCTCTCACTCTGCCAGCGCATCTCACACTTCATCCAGAGCCATTGTTTGTTTCCTAGGGGGAGTGTTTGCTAGTGCTCTGGGGGAGGGTTTAAACTAAAATGGCAGGGGGTTGGGAACCTGAGCAGGGAGACAGAGGAAAGGGAAACAAGGATAAAAGCAAAAGATAGGAAGGAGAAAAGCAAAAGTGGCAGTCAGAGAAATCAACGGTTTAAATCAAACGTGGCCACAGTAAATAATAATTGTAATAGGTCTAAGAGCGTTAAAAAAACAAACCTGAAGGCTGTGTCTTAATGTGAGGAGCATTCGTAATAAGGTGGATGAATTGGCTGCACAAATAGAGGTAAACGAATATGATTTGGTTGGGATTACGGAAATGTGGCTCAAGGATGGCCAAGACTGGGAACTCAACATTCAGGGGTATTCGATATTCAGGAAAGATAGGCAAAAAGGAAAGGGAGGTGGGGTAGCATTACTGGTTAAAGAAGGGATTAACACAATTGTAATGAAGGATATTAGCTCTGATGATGTGGAATCTGTATGGGTAGAATTGAGAAATACTAAGGGGAAAAAAAGTTAGTGGGGGTGGTATATAGGCCTCCAAACAGTAAGGCGGAGGTTGGGGATGGCATTAAAAGGGAAATTAAAGAAGCGTGCAATAAGGGCACAGCAGTCATCATGGGTGACTTTAATCTACATATAGATTGGGCTAACCAAATTAGTAACAATACTGTGGAGGAGGAATTCCTGGAGTGTTTATGGGTTGGTTTCCTGGACCAATATGTCGAGGAACCAACCAGAGATCAGGCCATCTTAGACTGGGTATTATGTAACGAGAAAGGATTAATTAGCAATCTTGTTGTACGAGGCCCCCTGGGTCGGAGCGATCATAATATGATCGAATTCTTCATTAAGATGGAGAATGAAGTAGTTGACTCAGAGACTAGGGTCCTCAATTTAAATAAAGGAAACTACGTAGGTCTGAGGAGCGAGTTGGGTAGGATTGATTGGGGAATGTCACTCAAATGGTTGATGGTGGATAGGCAATGGCAAACATTCAAAGACCGAATGGGTGAACTACAGAATTTGTTCATCCCAGTTCGGCATAAAAATAAAACAAAAAAGGTGACTCAACCGTGGTTAACAAGGGAAATTAGGGATAGCATAAGATCCAAGGAGAGGACATATAAATTGGCCAGAAAAAGCAATAATCCTGAGGATTGGGAGCAGTTTAGGATTCAACAAAGGAGGACAAAGGGATTAATTAAGAAAGGGAAAATAGAATATGAGAGTAAGCTTGCAGGGAACATAAAAACTGACTGTAAAAGCTTTTATAGATATGTGAAGAGAAAAAGATTGGTGAAGTCAAGCGTAGGTCCCTTGCAGTCAGAATCAGGGGAATTTATAATAGGGAACAAAGAAATGGCAGACCAACTAAGTACATATTTTGGTTCTGTCTTCACAAAGGAGGACACAAATAACCTCCCAGAGATGCCGGGGAACATAGGGTCTGATGAAAGGGTGGAACTGAAGGAAATCAGTATTTGTAGGGAAATGGTGTTAGGAAAATTGATGGGACTGAAGGCCGATAAATCCCCAGGGCCTGATAATCTACATCCCAGGGTACTTAAGGAAGTGGCCCTCGAAATAGTAGATGCATTGCTGGTCATCTTCCAGAACTTGATAGACTCTGGAACAGTACCCATGGATTGGAGGGTAGCTAATGTTACCCCACTATTCAAAAAAGGTGGTAGAGAAAAAGTGGGGAATTATAGACCAGTAAGCCTGACATCAGTAGTGGGGAAAATGCTGGAGTCCATTATAAAAGATGTAATAGCAGAGCACTTGGAAAGCAGTGACAGGATCGGACAAAGTCAACATGGATTTACAAAAGGTAAATCATGCTTGACTAATCTACTGGAATTTTTTGAGGATGTAACTGGTAAAATAGATAAGGGAGAACCAGTGGATGTGGTGTATTTGGACTTTCAGAAGGCTTTCGATAAGGTCCTGCATAAGAGATTAGCGTTCAAAATTAAGGCACATGGGATTGGGGGCAAGGTATTGACTTGGATAGAGAACTGGTTGGCGGACAGAAAGCAAAGGGTTGGAATAAACGGCTCATTTTCCGAGTGGCAGGCAGTGACTAGTGGGGTACTGCAATGATCGGTCCTAGGACCCCAGCTGTTCACAATATATATTAATGATTTGGACGAGGGAATTGGATGTAATATCTCCAAATTTGCAGACGACACAAAGCTGGGTGGGAGGGTATGCTGTGAGGAGGATGTCATGAAACTCCAGTACAATTTGGACAGGTTGGGTGATTGGGCAGAAACATGGCAAATGCACTATAATGTGGATAAATGTGAGGTTATCCACTTTGGTGGCAAAAACAGGAAGGCAGATTATTATTTGAATGGCAATAGATTGGGAGAAGGGGAAGTGCAAAGAGACCTGGGTGTTCTTGTGCACCAGTCGCTAAAGGTAAGCATGCAGGTGCAGCAGGCGGTTAAGAAGGCAAATGGTATGTTGGCCTTCGTAGCAAGAGGGTTCGAGTACAGGAACAAGGATGTCTTGCTACAGTTGTACAGGGCCTTGGTGAGACCGCACCTTGAGTATTGTGTGCAGTTTTGGTCGCCTTACCTGAGGAAGGACGTTCTTGCTATGGAAGGAGTGCAGCGAAGATTCACCAGGCTGATACCTGGGATGGCAGAAATGACGTATGAGGAGAGATTGTGTCGATTGGGCTTATACTCACTGGAGTTTAGAAGATTGAGAGGGGATCTCATCGAAACCTATAAAATTCTGTCAGGCCTGGACAGACTAGATGCAGGAAGGATGTTTCTGATGGCTGGGGAGTCCAGAACCAGGGGTCATAGTCTAAGGATAAGGGGTAAGCCATTTAGGACTGAAATGAGGAGGAATTTCTTCACCCAGAGAGTGGTGAACCTGTGGAATTCTCTGCCACAGAGGGCCGTGGAGGCCAGGTCATTAAATATATTCAAGAAGGAGTTGGATATATTTCTTAAGGCTAAAGGGATCAAGGGATATGGGGAGAAGGCAGGGACAGGGTACTGAATTTGGATGATCAGCCATGATCTCATTGAGTGGCGGAGCAAGCTCGAATGGCCAACTCCTGCTCCTATCTTCTATGTTTCTATGTTTCTTTACCTGTCCTATTACCATCTCGTCTCACCTTGACTATCTCTTAATGTCTCTTCTTTCATCCCCTCCCCCATTTCCCAGCCCCCAAACTGCCTTTTAATCTGTTTCATTTCCTGCCTTTTTTCTCAGTTCTGAAGAAGGGTTTCGACCTGAAACATTGACTCTATTTCTCTCTCCACGGATGTTGCCTGGCCTACTGAGCTTTTCCAGCATCTTCTGTTGTTATTTGTGCAATGACATTATCTGGTTGCATCACAGTAGTTACAAAGCTAGGTACAGTTAGCCAAGCAGGTTGTCTTGATAACGATTACTGCCAGTGATAACATGTTGCACTCAAGGTAAATATGCAATAGCATATATATACAGGAAGATCTAGCTATAAATGTCTCCATTTTAGCATGTGGTAGTACAGGTTGGCATACTAGATAACTAAGCAACACAAATCTAGATTGCAGTCAAAGCTACTAGACCCAGGATGTGTTACAAACAATATTGGAGCTATTTCTGTGTCCTGGGTATTTATGAAAATAACTGGTATTATATGAGGTGTCAAACAGTAATGACATCACATCAATCTGACTTCCATGGAATTGTTGGTGCTTCACATATACATTTCACAGTCAGCTGCGGACCCAAATGGCCCAGAATTGTTAACAATTCTATTACTGTCTTTTAACTTATTTACATGAAACAGTGAAAACAAGCTCACGTTCCACTTTTTGTCAACCAGAAGCTCTAGCTGACAAACTTTCTTTTAACCTCTGTTTCTTTAGTTGAAGTACAAAAGTGTCTGCTTGTCTCAGTTGGCAGCCACGTCTCCTCTGAAGCAGAACATTGTGGGTTTAAGCCCCAGGCCAGGACTCAAGGGAGTGCAGCATTGTCAAGGGTGCTGCCCTTTGGATGAGATGTCAAACCAAAGGCCCTGTCAACCTTTTCAGGTGGAACTTATATCAGGTACAAATCCCGTGGCATTATTCAAAGAATAGCAGGGCCTTCTCCCGGTGACCTGGAGAAGTCCCTTCCGCAGTCAACATCACCAAAAGCAGATTAACTGGTCATTCATTTCTCTGCTCGTTGTGGGACCTTGCTGTGTGCAAAATGGCTGCTATGCTTACCCATGAAGCAACATTAACTACACAACATAATACAATTCTATGTGAAGTCTGAGAAACATGATAAAGTGCTATAAAAATGCAAGTTCTTTATGTTGCAGTATTATCAAAACATGTTGAAGAAACAATGGCATCATAATTATTGAGTGGGTGGTGTATTTCCCTAATTCATTTGGTGAAGAGAAGGTTGGCCTGTTTACTCATTACTGGTCTTTTTCAGGGTGCCCTTACTTGTATTGAGAGCAACATTTCAGCTTTAGCAATCTTGAGCAGAAGAAATTTTGAAAAAAAAAATCTCCATCCCCATTTTGTGTCATCAAAGTATTTGCCAACTCAAATCCCTGATGTTGGGAAATTTGCAGAAGATCCAAAAAAAAATTGGCAACTGTTTCATGGCATTAGTACATGTACAAAAAGAGCAGGAAAATGTGGGTGTGCACACAGATGATTGGTGACGTTGAGTAAACAGTCAAGTGAAGACCAGGTTGGAGAGTTAAACGTTGACGGGTATATCTGGAGTTCCCGAAGGACCCTTACTGCAGTATAAAAAAGCCACAGGTACATTCCAACTTGTGTTTCAACTCGCATTTAAACAGCACGTGCACCTTTTAAGGTTGCACTCCACCAGGGGGCTACAGAGCTTTCTAAAGGTGAGATGTGTACTCAAAATGATTCCTTGTAACACTGACGCATTAATTGTATGCATCAGATTTGAAGTTTTTTTCCCCCCACTCCCAACCCTGGAAAAACACATTGGGCTAGATTTTCAGTTGATAGCGCCAGCAGTTAGCGCCTTAAGAGAAGTGATTTTCGGGCGCTATGCGTGTAGCGCCCGTGCGCAGCGCAGTTTGCGCCCTGCCCCAAATTAAGTTGCCCGTTAGCGCCGGCGCAAAGTTTAGCGCCCGCCCGGATGCGCGCGCAGAAAATGACGTCACATCCTCGTGCAACGCCCTTTGTGCGCCCCGATTCCAAACTTCAGTCGGACCGCCCCATTGTGCGGCTGGCGGCCGGAGCGTTTGGAAAAAGGAACGCAACACAACCAGCGCGGGCCCCGGGGGGCGCAAATTAAAGGGGACGTGCTCTCCAGTATAAAGGCCAGCCTTTTTTCAGAAAACACTCTTGTGCAACGCATTTCTGGAGACACAACAAGGAGGATAGCTAACTGGTTTCAAGCAGCAAGAGCTCAGGTATTTTTGGACTCAGGCCAGAGCGCTGCAAGTGGCCTTTTGGGAATTTGAGTGTTTGCCAGGATTTGATGGGGGTTGCATGGGGTGCCAACGCGGAGCTGCAGCTCCATGTCCGTAGGGCTCGCAGGCGCATTGTGAGAGGGGCAGCCCTGGCTAGAGGCAGAGGGGGCTACAGGCGTCGGCCACGTAGGCCTTACCCAGTCAGGCTATACCGCCAGCAGCGCTCCTACCTAAACATGAGTGCCGCGCGATGTGTTAAAAGGCTCCGATTCCGAAAGGAGGTGATTGCAGAGATCTGCCACCTGCTTCGCCGAGATCTGCGGCCAAAGCTCAGGTGCAGGACGTCTCTGTCGGTGGAAGTGAAGGTGACGGTGGCATTGAACTTCTATGCCACCGGCTCCTTCCAATACGCTGCTGGGGACATAGCAAACATCTCCCAGTACGGCGTGCATCGCTGCATCCGCCAGGTGACCGAAGCACTGTTCAGAAGGAGAAGCCAATTCATCTCCTTCCCCATGGCCCTGGAGAGCCAGCATCAGCGCGCATTGGGATTTTCCAGACTCGGGGAATTCCCCTTGGTGCAGGGCGCCATTGACTGTACGCATGTGGCTTTGCGGGCCCCTCTGGAGCATGGCGAGCAGTATCGCAACAGGAAGGGCTACCATTCTCTGAATGTGCAGCTGGTCTGTGACCACAAGCAGCGCATCATGGCAGTCAATGCCAGCTTCCCAGGCAGCAGCCACGATGCCTTTATCCTGCGGCAGAGTACTGTGCATGACATGTTCCAGGCACAGCCTCCCCCAAGAGGATGGCTACTCGGGGACAAAGGCTATCCTTTGTGCACCTGGCTCATGACCCCGCTCCGCGCGCCCAGGACCGCTGCTGAAGAGGCCTACAACGAGAGCCATCAAACCACCCGCAACATCATCGAGCTAACTATTGGGGTCCTCAAGCAGCGGTTCCGCTGCCTTGATCGCTCCGGAGGAGCTCTCCGGTATTCGCCGGACCGGGTCTCCCAATTTGTGGTGGTTTGCTGCATGCTACACAACCTGGCTATCCGCAGGACTCAGGCACTGCCACCTGACGTTGGACCAGCACCTCAGGAGGAGGAGCAGGAGGCGCATGAGGAGGAGGAGGAGGAGGAGCAGGAGTACGTTCCCAGGAGGGAGCGACCAGGGCCAAGGGCCGCACGACGCCATCTTATTACACGGTACTTCTAAGCCCCCTGTCAGGGAATGGCCAGGGGCCATGAGGGAAGATGAATGCAGCCGCTCCGCAAGCCCTCAGCCGGCGAAGCCAACAAACACTAAGAAGAACAACCATGGAGACTGCATGAATAAAGATAATTTTTTATTGCACAAAAATGAAAAGCCCTTCCCACATGAATCCCCAAAAACAATAAACGGGCCCCACAAAAAGCCCAACAAACGACTCACTCCCACAAACTGGGGAGGAGTCACTCCACCTTTCTTCAAACCGGGCCTCAACGTCGGCCTAACGCAAAAAATAAGCCCTCCAACAACACAACCATGGGCAAAATAAAGATGGCCACCGCCATATAAAAGGAAAGCTGCCCACACCCTCTACTGAGTGGCCCGCGAGGGCGAGACCTTGCCCAGCCTTTTGCCTCCCCTGCCCGGCCTGCTGCTCCTTCACAAGCTCTGCCCAGTGGCTGCTGCGAGGCTGGGGGAAGGTGCCTGAGGCTCAGATGCCCTTCCACCAGATGCCGCTGGGGGGCGGCCTACACGGCGTTTGGGCCTCGAGGGGCCGTCTGCTGAGTGGCGCACCTGAGCCTGGCCACCATCAGCTGCAGCCGCTTGCCCTTGATGCCCCAGTGGGGGAATGGCGGCGACGGATGGCGCAATGTGGGCCAGCTGGCGTCTGGGATGCGCTGGCTGGTGCTGTGGCGCGGTGGCACTCGGCCGGGCCCACACTGCAGGATCCGCAACAATCAGCCGAGGGGCGGCTTGCTGGGATGGTCCAGTGCGGCGGCTGCCCTGGCGATGCCTGCCTGAGACAGCGCGTGTGGCAGCAGTGAGTGCCCCTGTTGTCCTGGTGTGCGCACGCAGCACATCCGCCAGGGTCTTGACGGCATCAGTCAGCATGCGGCCACTCGCGGCAGTTGCTGCCCCGAACTCGCGCACACTGGTCGCCAGCGACTCGATGGCCTCAGGCATGCGCCCCACCACGCTCATGAGCTCCGTGTGGTGCCGGTCCGAATCCTCGGCCATCTTATCCAGCTTCCGCACCTCCTCCGAGGTGAAGGTGTCCGGACTGGAGTCGCGACTCTCCCGCTGGGGAGGAGGGGGCCGAACTAAGGGACCCTTGCCACGTTGGTGGCGGCGAGTGTGCCGATCAGCAGCACTCCCCTCTGATCCTTCCCCCCTTTGGGGGGAAGGCCGCGGGCCACGCGCACGGCTGCTGGGTGGCTGGACGCCACTGGTCCCAGAAGCTGCATTGCCCTGCGACAGTGCCTCCAGGCACTCGTCCAGTGAGGAGGTGTCAAGCATTTCCTCCTCTCCTGCGGGACGTGACTGTTCCCCCGATGGTCCGGCTTGCTCCTCCTCCTCCTCCTGCTCGGAGGTGCTGTCACTGGCAGCTTCAGGGTCCTGGTCGTCACCAGCTGAAAGCAGGAATGCACAAGAGTAGCTTCAGAGTGAGGAGACAGCGTCAGCGAGGGAGTTAGGACTGGTGGCATTCAGCGCATTGGTGGGACAGTGGCAAAGGAGGTAGCTCGGATGGGCCAGTGCGACGCGAGAGGGCCAAAAGGCGAGGTCCTTACCATTGCCGGGCAGTGGAGGGTCGGATACTCCGCACGCTGTGGGGACGATCACACGGGCTCCCATGAGCACACACACGCGCTCCTCCAGCCGAGTGAGCTTCTGCAGCTTGGCGCGGCCACCCCTGGCACGGGCCTGGTGATTAAAGGCTACTTTAGCCTGCAAGAGAAAGGACGGGCTGTAAGTGCGCAGTGTAGCCCTGATGTAGTGCGCACTGCCTCCTATGGTGGAATAGCTTGGCCAGAGTGAAGCCCTGATGTAGTGTGCACTGCCTCCCATGGTGGAATAGCTTGGCCAGAGTGAAGCCCTGATGTAGTGTGCACAGCCTCCCATGGTGGAATAGCTTGGCCAGAGTGAAGCCCTGATGTAGTGTGCACAGCCTCCCATGGTGGAATAGCTTGGCCAAAGTGTAGAGTGCCGAATGGCCATTTGATGCTCATGACTGTCCCAATGCTGCTGGCTGAGGGCTGGCCAATAGGACTTTCAGCTCCCTTTGCCCATCATGTCAGGTGTACATGCAAGAATGAGGAGGAGACTGGAAAGGCTACTCACCTTGACAATCCTGGTCAGGTCGTTGTATTTTTTACGACATTGTTTGTGGGTCCTGGGGGCATCGCCGGTGAACGTCACCCTCTGGGCGATCTGCTTCCAGGCTTTGGTGTAGTCGTGGTGGGTTGGATTCCTCCCACTCTCTGGGAACAAGATCTTGCGCCTCACCTCCAGAGCTGTGACCATTATGCCCAGATCACCCTCTGAGAAGCGCAGGGCACGCTGACGGGCCTTCTCTGGCGTTGCCATGACTCCCTGGGGCTGAGCAGCAGTGTTGAGGCCTCTTTGCAAGGTTGCAGTGTGCAGGGCATGGCAGCAGACCAATTCGTCCCTTCCCCCTTTAAGAGCTGGTCGGCGCCACGGGGTCTGCTGTCAGTCCAAAAATGACCGCACCCGCGCTGCGCCCCGCCTGGGCGCTATCCCTCTGGACCGCCGGCTTAGCGCCTAAAGATAGTAGTGGAACGCCTCTTTTAGCGCTCCACCAACCTCTTAGGGCGAAGCCACTGAATTCCCGGCAACGGGGCGCTACTTTGGGGCGGGCGCTAACTTCGGGCGGGCGCTAAGGTTAGCGCCCCAAAACTGCCTATACTGAAAATCTAGCCCATTGAGTTTTGTAGGTCCCTAATAAAAAGGGATTGAGCGGGATTATGTTAAAATCACCTTTGTCTAAAATCACATGGAATATCAGCTAAAAGCCTTGGGGGGCGGGGGGGGGAATTGTGTTGCTTTGTGCCTCCCGTTAGTGTCCCCGGGGACGCGAACGGGGCACAAAGTCGCTGGTGCCTGGGCGCGGCGCCGCTAACGCCTCCTACAAAATTCAGCAGGAGGTTAGCGACGGCGGTAGTCGTTAGCACCCCACGGCACTGCGCCACCGGCGAGGACATCATCGCCGTGTGCAGCGCCCCGGCCGCGATCTTGGGTTGCGCCTCTGACCTATCACTGGACGATATGTCCGACAGGATCAGGGTGGCGTTTTTGCAGCCATGGCGGTGCCACTTAAAAGGCAGGTGTCGGGTGGCCATTTTTGTTTGGCCGACTGCCAGCACCTGCCCCCTTCTGCTTTTTTATGTGGGATGCCGGCCGCGATCGCTCAGCCCGGCACTCCTCTTGAGTGCCGGGATGTTTTCCTGGCACCCCGCTCCCCGGTGGTCCAGCAGAGCCCCGCGCGCGACGCTGTTGCACATTACACTGTGAAATTCACTGGTAGTGCCCCAAGAAGGAGGGGGAGCGCTTCCAGTAGTGCCCTGCCTCCTGCTTGGAGCGCTACTACTGAATTTACGGTGCAGAGGTGCTAACTTTTTCGGGGCGCTAAAAGTAGCGCCCTGGCGACATTAATATCCAAAGGGGGCGCAACCAAATTTTCCCCCCTTAATAAAGTCACAGTATTTAGAGAAGTTTGCTGCCTGGCCAAAAATATGATTAGTGCATAAATACGTCATGTTGCAAATCGCAAACCAAACCAAAAATCCAGAGGATTTAACCAGGTTATTTTCAGTCTACCTCTCAACAAGATTTCTACCTCTGAGAATTAGTCAGGAATCTCTGGCCTAGGAATTTGTTCGCACTGGCCTGCTGGCATAAATTGGGTGCTGGAAACAATCCCTGCACCGGAACAGGTAGGCCCAAGGTACACCTGATATTGGGCATCGGACCTCATTTACATGAGACCGGTGAGCTGCTGGGCATCCCCAAGCAGCTCTCCGGCAAAGAGGATTTTGATTTTAAGCAGCAGCCCTCAGGTAGGTCTTGGGAGACGGGTGGGGGGGAGAAGCGATTGGGAGTGTGGGGGGCAATTGGGAGAGAGCGGTTGATTAGAAGGGTGGGGAGACAATTGGGAGAGGACCGAGTGGAGGTCAGAAATGGTCTTCAACACTGCCGTGGACCTCCTGGCTCCACATTCAGGTAATTATATATATTTCTAAACCTAACTATTTGGTGATGGCCTCCAGCAGTCCCTTTAAGGAACACTGGTTAGGCTGCATGCAGACCATGTTTTCCGAAACACAGCTGGCCCATGTTCAAAAGAAAACTACACTGCGAAGCTCTGAAATATCACACGACAAACTCAGCGCAACTTCCTTCATGTTTCTTGCACAATATAATGAAGCCAGAATTCCTCTCTGGCACAAATGAAGAAACAGGAACTTGTCATTTCATATCATGTGGCACTGAGATATGCGTCCGAGACCCCAAAAGCTCGTATTGCAAAAAACTAATATAATTTGCAAAGACTTTTTAACAGGTTAAAATTCCAGGGAGTCATGTGCAGGCAACTGAGCCTGAGACTATCAACTGAGAAATAGGGTTAGGGTTGTTAACGCCAATTTAGATTTCACTACTCTGGCGGGCCTATAACTCACCAACAACAAACTCCAGTTTCTCTCTCCCACATGGCAGCTGTCTCCCATTCTGCCAGCTCATTTCACACCTAATCTAGAGCCGTCTTTTGTCTCCACTAGTCCTATCACCATCTCGTCTCGTTTTGAATACCTCTTAATGGCCTAGAAATTCAGTGGGCCTTGCGCCCACTTAGCGCCTAAAGAGGTCTTTTGCGCCGGCGGGGTGGTAGCGCGGAAATTGAGTGCAGCGGTATTGGCGGCGGTAGCCGTTAGCGCTGCACCGGGACCGATGACGTCATCGGTGTGCGCGGTGGCCCGTAACGCCCCGAAACCACGCCAATCCCCATATTTATTTGTGGTCGCCTCCTCCGAAGCGGGCGCAAACAGCGACCAGAAAACGGGGCCGTCCTGCTGCCATAGTGGGGCGCTTTAAAGCGGAAGGTGCGGCCGGCCGCTTTTTCGGCGGCCGCCTGCCCGCACCTCCTTCCCCGGCCTCCTCCACCCCCCCCCCCCCGCGGCATTGCCGGCTGGTTTCCGTGGAGCCCGGCACTTCTCCGTTGTGCCGGGCTCTTTTGCCGGCACTCGCGATCGGGGCTCCGGCCGTTGCAGGCACCTCCCCCTTAAGAGAAGGAGGAGGCCTGCAGTACCGCAGCCTGCCGCACCGCATCGGGTGGCGCTGCGGCAACGAGCGCGCCGATATTCAGTTGCAGCGCCCCAAACGGAGGCGGGCACACCCTGGTATAGCGCCCGCTTCCGAATTGGGGCGCAGAAGACGAATATACGGCGTGCGCTAATGCCTCCCCGCCCAGCGCTAACTTTTGGGCGCGAGCGAGCTGCCCGCGCCCAAGTGAATTTCTAGGCCAATGTCTCTTCACTTCTCTTTTGTTCTCTCCCAGCCTGGCCTCTTAATCTATTTCATTTCCTGTGCCTCTTTAGTCTTGACAAAGGGTTCACCCGAAACATTGACTCTATTTCTCTCTCCACGGGTGTTGCCTGGCCTGCTGAGTTTTTCCAGCATTTTCTGTTGTTATTTCGGATTTCCAGCATCCGCAGTATTTTGCTATCGTACAAACTCCAGTGACTTGCTTAGGTCCTCTTCATCTTCAGCCATGAATTATGGAGCCCCATCCAGCTCTCCCCCATACTATATTTGGTTCATATCACTTTTGTTTATATTTTAAAACATTATTACTGTGTTTAAAAGGTATTTCATCTGTCATAATTGGGCACACTATCTACCATTAAAAACAGGTGGTTTTAGTTTGGTAGATGTCCCTTTTCCAAACTATTATTTAATCTGTATAACTGATACACCATTGGCTGCAGTTCAAAAACAGCCATTGCTTGAAAACAGCAGCAGCATGTTAAAATCGTCCTACACAAAATATCCTTTGCGCTCACTGCTGTCATGCCACTGCTTGTGATACAAGAACAAATGGCGTGAGCAGATTGTACTTCCGGTTCTTTCCATGGCACTAACTTTGTAATAAGAGCCAGCTGCTAAACTTCTAATCACGTTTTGGATTTTAAGCAATTTCACTGCCGACTGCCCCACTCCCCTAGATTCAGGTGACCTTTGCACCCTCTTTTTCGATATCCTGCCCCATTACTCACTATTAATGAGCAGCAGTCACAAGTTAGCAGCCTCTGAATGTCATAACTACCTGCTTTTGAAAGGTGAGAAATGGAATCAGCAGCTATGTCCTCTTTAGTCACAGGAACTCAGCATTTTAACGGAGCATGGTACTTTATGAATATTTAAAAAATATATATACCTAACTAACAAAGCCAGAAGCAGCGAGATCATGACTGGATATAAAAACTATTACGTGGAAAGTCATTGATTATCCTATTCATGAAACTTGCAGCCTTCTGCACAGAGAAAATATTGAATGAGTTTTCATGTTTTATAAGGTTTCAACTTTTTATTTAGCTATTAATGACTCTCCCATGGTGATGCTCACCGCAAGTCAGTGGCTCACCTGGCTAGAGCGACATGAACACTATACAATGTAGAACACTACGGAGGAGGTGGAGTGCAGAGAGGAAAATCCGCCAGGAGGATTGCATGTTGGGATAAGTACTAGCTTGATTTACCCTCCATTTAAATGAATGGAAGAAAACTCCAGTGGGTTCTGCAAGGGGCATGGGATCCTCCTTGCCAGATTTTCCTCTCTGCACAGGTGATTCTTAGTCCTTGGGCAGTAAAGTCAAAAATCTACTCCAGTGGGTTATTCTGCTGCTAAAGCATAGGGTTGTGTTCTTTTAAGGAAACAAGATATATAGCTCTGCATATAGATCAGGCCACAGATCTAAACCTTGGCTTTATTTGTGGCAAAGTCAATTAAGAAACTGCAGACTTTTATAGCTCCAATATTATGTGTGAGACAGAAATTTGAGTTACACAGTCTGAGATGTCTGGAGTGTGGACTTTCTGGCTGTGATTTCCACTCATGAACTTGCCCTCCTGTGATTTTTCCTCCCAATTAATTTAACGGACGGTGAAATCATGGGCTGGCGAGCGTGGAAGCGGAAAATTCTGGCTACCTTTTCCAATCTATCATAGATACGGGGTTAGGATTTCCCGGGGGCTCTCCCAATCTCCCACCACAACATCAGCGGAAGATTGGCGGAAACCCCGGATAAAGCGGGTAAACGGTGGTTATGGCGGGAGATCGTGAGGCTCCTCATGGAAATTCTACCCCAACGTGCCATCTGGTGATGTTGCTGAACTTCGCTCAGTTGGTAACACTTGAGTCAGAAGGTGGTGAGTTCAAGTCCCACTGAATCTAGGCTGACACTCCGGCCGTGATTTTGCCAGCGCTCAGAGGGCGGGTTTGGAGGCAGGTCAGAGGTTAAAGTGGTTTTGATTGACGGCGGCTTTCGCACCCGCTGTCAACCCGCCTCCAAACAACCTTCCCAAGTGTCGGGTCCCCGATTTGCAAATGGACCCAACACCTAGCGCAGGGAAATGGATTAAAGGCAATTAACTGCCTATTACCAGGTACTTGTCAGTAGTTTTCAGGTTGTTTTTCAATTTCCCAGCTTCTGCGTTGGGTTTCATAGAAACATAGAAGATAGGAGCAGGAGTAGGCCATTCAGCCCTTCGAGCCTGCTCCGCCATTCAATGAGATCATGGCTGATCATCCAACCCCTAGCATCCGGTCCCTATACCGACAGCCATCCCACCCAAGCCCTATCCCCGTAACCCCATAACCCCACGTATTTAATCCCCCCCTAACACTAAGGGCCAATTTTTTATCATGGCCAATCAACCTAACCCGCACATCTTTGGACTGTGGGAGGAAACCAGAGCACCCGGAGGAAACCCACGCAAACACGGGGAGAATGCAAACTCCACACAGACAGTCACCCGAGGCCGGATTTGAACCCGGGTCCCTGGCACTGTGAGGCAACAGTGCTAACCACTATGCCACCATTTCACGACGTCCGGACAACATGCCAGGTAAGTGTGGTGTGTTGTGAGTCTGGTCTAATGTTTGTGAAAAGATGATGGCTGCAGAAGTGGTGTGAAGGAGGCAATGTTGCACATGGTGAGTTTCAGAGCAAAGAAAATGTTGGTTACTGCATTTTTAATACAAAAATAGATTGCTTTAGCTTACAAGTTTTTAAATCCAACTGTATGTCCAGTGCCACCTCATTGGGACAACCTCTCTCACCAGTGAGAGATCGCTTCTGTCATCTCACCTGCAGCTTCCATCTATTCCAGCATATGGAGGGAGTCATTGGAGAGCCTGGGTGCAAGAGTTCACCTTTGTGCAGTGATTGTCAGTGTTTTCAGCACCTCCATGCTGTCAAACACTGAAAAATCCACTGTCAAAGTAAAATTGTACGTGGTCCCTTTAAGGAAACCGGCAGATGATGTGACATGATCAGACCCGCTTCCTGTTAATTGACAGGTAAGGGCGGGCTTAACAAGGCTGATCAAGGGAAACAAGCTGACCCACACCCATCCCTACACCGAGGGTAAAATCGCGGCCTCCAGTGCAGCGCTGGGCGAGGGCTGCATTTACAGAGGTGCTGTCTTTTAATGAGGTGTTGAACTGCTTGTTCTTGTGCTTCAGGTGGGCGTTAAAGATCCTGTGGCACTATTTGATAAAGTTCAGGAAATTCTCCCAGTGTCCTGGCCAACAGTCCTCCCTCAACAAACATTACTCAAAACAGATTAACTCGACAGCCAGCTGCTATATCTGAGATTTTGGTTCGTGCAAATTTTGCTGTTGTATTTGTTCATAAAGCAACAGTCACAGCACTTTATAACTAATCTATTTTATGAAGTAGTTTGGGATGTTTCTGAGAGACATGATAAGGTACTATATAAATGCTGGTCTTTTAAGTTTTTATTGCGAATTCTGTAGGGTATGAATATGATTTTTATTTCTATGGTTTAAGGTGCATGTGAATGTTTGGTACGTGATAGCCTACAGGTAATAAAACAGTAAAACATTGAGTTCCGACGACATTATAAACTGCAACAGCTAAATTCTCTATTGAAGGTTTCATGGATGTAGGTTCCTTTGATTGTATCACATCATTTGTACAGCAGGGATCTTGGATTTTGCTCTGTGCAGGTGTAGTACGCCTGCAGAAAATCGTTATTGCCTGTGCTGTTGCTACTTTGTCCTTGCAATGTTCAGTTCTTTATTTTAATGCTCATTTTTAGTGAGTGATATTTAGATATCATAATGGGTTAAATGTTGAACAATTGGGTTTAGCCTGAATGGACGCCCAGAAGTTTTAAAGAGTTGGAGCCAGAAGCATGTTGGTGCCAGTGAGAACCAACAGAATGGCTACAGTTGTGTAACATTGTCCTTTATGGAGTTTCAATTTGTCCAGAATTTGGCGTCTGACCAGTAGACAAGTACAGCAACAGCTGTGGAGTGAATGAAGCGTCAAACTGATGTTGTCTACCTACACATGAAAGCTGACATTGTGCTTGTGGCTTGTGTCACTGAGGGATTACATGTCTTCTTCTTAGGCAGTCCCTCGGGAACCGAGGATGACTTGCTTCCACACTAAAAATGAGTTCTCAGGTGACTGACGAGTCCAATGCGGGACCTACAGTCTCTGTCACAGGTGGGGCAGCCAGTGGTTGAAGGGGTGGCTGGGTGGGGTGCTTGGGTTGATGTGCGCTCCTTCCGCTGTTTGCGCTTGGCTTCCGCTTGCTCCCGGCGAGAGGTGTTCGGCGCCTTCTCGGATACTTCTTCTCCACTTTGTGCGGCCTTGGGCCAGGGATTCCCAGGTGTCGGTGGGGATGTTACACCTTTTCAAGGAGGCTTTGAGAGTGTCCTTGAAGCGTTTCCTCTGCCCACCTGAGGCTCTCTTGCCGTGCCGGAGCTCCGAGTAGAGTGCTTGTTTTGCGAGTCTCATATCGGGCATGCGGACAATGTGACTCATCCATCGGAGCTGATCGAGCGTAGTTAAAGCTTCGATGCTGGGGATGTTGGCCTGAGCAAGAACACTGACGTCGGTGCGCCTATCCTGCCAATGGATTGTAGATGATGAATAGGAGACAACCAAGGATGGGGCATAGTAGGGTGACTGTAGGCAAAGGAGGAGAAACCATTTATGGAGATGTAGTTGCAGTATTGGGACAGGTAGGAGTTGCGCAATGGAGGTGGATCAAGGAGGGGAGCTGGTGGAGGAGAATCAACTGAGTCACAGAAAAGTAAGCTTGAAGTCTGGTGACACAAAGACCATGAAGAAAATCCCAAGTTGTAGATGGGTTGTAATTTGCAAAAGTGCAGGGACTGAGGATGGGCTTTTTAAAGAGAGGTGTTTTGTAGTTTTGAGAGTGGTGAGGACAATGCCTAAGGAGAGGGAGAAATTTGGCAAACTTGAGACCAAGAAAGTGAAGTTGAGTAGTCAGGAAAAAATAATTCTTCACAGATAAAGCAATGGTTCACAACGGTGGGACACAGTTGTGCAATTGTCTACAATGGTGCATTTTTGATCCGAAAGAGGCCATCAAGGAGAATCATTGAACAAAAATGAAGTGCTCTCCAGGTAGACGGATGGCAAATTCAGTGTGGAAGAAGCCTTCCCCTAGAGTGCTTCCAAAGTGATATTATCAGAGGAAGGGGTGTGTCATGAGGAAACATATAAAAGGAGAATATTTTTTACATCCAAAATCAACAAATAAAATCATCTGCTTCTTTACTCCATTCTACACTGTAGAAATGCCTGGGGAAAACCCTACACAATCTCTCAAAAGAAAATATGACCAGTAGATGAGTATTCCTCAAGAAGGTAGTTCAACATCTTAATCTGGCATCCTATGAGTTTCAAAACTCACAGCTTGCTCATCCAATAACTTGATGGACTGAAAGGGGCAAAGGAGATTCCTATTTTTGTCTGACAGTGCTGCACTCTAAGGAGATCAATATCTGGTTAGTTCTCACCTGGCTATTTTTCTAATAGGCAGCCAGTGAAGAAATTTTGATTATTAATAGGATAAAACATGCAGGCAATCTGTGCTGGATGAGTATTGCTTGGAAATATCATCCTTTGTACCCAGAGAGTCTACGTGTATATGAATATGTTCCCTCTAAATTTGGGCTGGAGTCACTAATATCCAAAATATGATAGGCTCCCAGCAGGAGTGGGCTCCTTAAAAGGAAGTGATTCTCTTTCCTTGCTCGAAGAGCCACGGGGTCAGTCAGGTACAATGTTCCTCTTTTGTGCTTAGACATAACTTCAGAGCTGATGATTCACAATCTGGAGTTATTTCAACTTCTTGAGGTTTAAAAAGAAAAATCTTCCAGATGGCAATGCATGAAGATATTGGATGAACAAAAATAATATTTTAGAGTAACATCAGGTTTCAGTTCAAAACACGCAAGTATCTCGGTGATATAAATTAAAGTGCCAACAGTTTGCGTCCAGCTTACTGCCGCTTGAAGATTCAGATGAAGTCAGTTTGTGCTTCAGGGAAAGAATTATTCACTTTTGTTTCCTCTGTCACCAGTTTCAAACTGTACAAGGATGGCTGATCCTAATCAGACCAGAGTGCAGGGTCTCCTTACATAATAAAGTGGGTAGAGGCCTTCAATGGGTGAAAGCTAAGGGCATTAGCCTAGGAGAGTGAAAGTGTGGGGCTGTAGTCTGGGTGTGCAGAGGCTGGAGGCCGCAGCCATGGTGGGTGAAATCCAGTATATTTCCTATATGGTCATTGTTTGTCCGTGGCAGGTCAAATAACTAATGGATTGCTCCTCGGACAACCAGCAAACATTTTCTGTTACCGGTGGCAATTGATTTTGCCGAGCGTCTGTCCTTGTTTCTCATTGCCATAGTCAGCTGTGCATAGCATTCATGGAAAGGACTAATGCAATATAAAGCAAATGCTACCGGATGGAGTCGCTCAGCGGTTCAA
Source organism: Somniosus microcephalus (assembly GCF_052327205.1). Classification (NCBI taxonomy): domain Eukaryota; kingdom Metazoa; phylum Chordata; class Chondrichthyes; order Squaliformes; family Somniosidae; genus Somniosus; species Somniosus microcephalus. The sequence continues at coordinate 33,746,366 of NC_140992.1, forward strand.
GGATGTGTGTCCTTGAGGAGCCGCTTCTTTCATTCCAAAGCTGGGTTTGGCCCGATACAAATTGAGAAGGTCAGCGGCGCCATCTGGAATCTCGACCCAATCATTCCGCGCGGGTTGCTCATGGGCGGTGCAGCTGCCCTCTTATTGTTGTTGCTCTTTTGATTTGAACTACAATCAGGTAGAAGAGCCATAATTTAAAACATGCTTTAAACACTTAATGACTTTCACTTAAGATTTAAGACGAGGATTGTCAAACTGTATGAAATGTAGTGGAGCAAACCTAATTTATGCGTTGGGTGTGGAGGCTCTTTGCGCTGCCCAGACAAGTGATAACTCACTGAAAAAAGAAAAACAGTAAACAACTCCAGTGAATTATCCCTCAACGGTCATCAGCGTGCAGCGTTCCAGAACTAATTCAAACACCACCCCAAAGGCTAAAGATCTGTGCATTGTTGAGAGTTTCCAGGTACTGGACTAGAGAAAGATCATTCATGGCTTGTTCTCCTCAAGCTGTCCTGACCAATAATACTCATTTAATTTGCCGTCGCCATGCAACTTTGGAGTGCATTTTACAGAACTGTGATGTTCATCAGTAAATTCCATTTGAAATAGAGGTTGCCTTTTAACTATCATTGGCTCTCCATTCCTTCTCTTCTCTGTCCCCCCACCATACACTGGTAGTGTTATTTGAACCTTTCAACGTCTAGGTCACCAGGCCATTTTATTGGCTTTACATAGCACCCAAATACAATTACTATATTGTTAACCAGCCATAATTTCTTTTAAAAATTCTAAAACAAACAGATTGAAGTGTTTTATATTTATATACGTAATGCTTGAATGCCAGTGTATAAATATTCTGTGAATTGGGCATTCATTTAGTCATCCTACATGTAATCTGAGCCTTATCCCTCACATTTGGAGAATAAAAGCTCAATTCATGTTCTTTCGTCTTGAAGAAGTTGATCTTCTTGAAGGAGTACCACAGTATTAAACAAAATCTAGAGTGTTAGAAAGGGAGCAGTTAGATAACATACAGTTTACATCTTGTCTGACAAATGGGTTATTAAACTCTGAAAGTCTGTTCTGCAGTTAGCATAATATGTTAGGGTGTAGACATTTTTCGTTTGCATTAATGGAGAGAATCATAATTCAGCTTTTTTTTCCTGAGAGCATGACAGTTAAAATATCAATGTAATTCTTTCTTTCATGGAAGGAGGGTCATGACTTCCCGTGAAGTTGACGTCGGCTGTTATTACTTTGATTTCCTCCATTTTCCTCTATATACTCCTTCATTCCACTGCGGCTCAACTCTTGCGTGATACCTAAGGGCAGCTCAGAACCCCGTTACTCATTCTTAGGTACCTGACTCTGGGTGCAGGCCTCTTGCAGAAGACCTCCCACAGACTCAGTTCCAGATTACCAAGATGAACATTGATCTTGCTAGGGCCCAGAATTTGCACATAGTGGTCCAGATGTCCAGTGGTTTTAACCTCAGTGCCCCTCACACTCTTCCCATCACAAAGCGCCTCAAGAGTTACTCACCTACTCAAACTATTATTAATGTAGTATCGTCAGAGAGAATTGCTTTGCAGCATGATTCTGTGCCATTGTGTGATGCATATCAGAGCTTTGAAGTAGTATTATTTAGACTGATACCAAATGTTACACAAGGAGCATCTGAATATATATGTGTGCTTCCTGAACAGTGCCATCATGTGAAGAGCCTCAAGGAATCATACATTAAGGCAGTCTTGCTGCAATTATATAGGGCTTTGGTGAGACCACACCTGGAGTACAGTTTTGGTCTCCTTACTGAAGGAAGGATATACTTGCCTTAGAGGTGGTGCAACAAAGGTTCACTAGATTGATTCCTGGGATGAGAGGGCTGTCCTATGAGGAGAAATGGGCCTATATTCTCAGGAGTTTAGAAGAATGAGAGGTGATCTCATTGAAACATATAAAATTCTTTAGAGGGCTTGACAGGGTAGATGCGGAGAAGCTGTTTCCCCTGGCTGGAGAGTCTAGAACTAGGGGGTCATAGTCTTGGGATAAGGGGTCGGCCTAAGGAGAAATTTCTTCACTCAGAGGGTTGTGAATCTTTGGAATTCTCTACCCCAGAGGGCTGTGGATGCTGAGTCATTGAGTATATTCAAGACTGAGATTGATAGATTGTTGGACACTAAGAGAATCAAGGGATATGAGGATAGGGTGGGAAAGTGGTGTTGATGTAAAAGTTTAGACATGATCTTATTGAATGGCAGAGCAGGCTCGAGGGGCTGTACGGCCTACTCTTGCTCTATTTCTTATGTTCTTAACCCATTGTTTCTCTTTGATTTAATGTTTTAGCTGATTATTGCCAGTAAAATATGCATGGGCCAGTAATTCCGTTCCCAACGCATGAGTACGGACGGTATACTCACGCGTGTGGCCGAAGGAATTGCCGGATTCCAGCATGCACAGCGCATGCGCGGGAAACCAGCATTTCCTCTCCATCGAACTAAGGGGTTAAGAGGTCCAATGCGTGCGCGCAGGACTCTGCGCGCACGCGTTGAACTTCCTTCGTTTTGACAGGTCTGCGCGTGTGCAAGGGCCTGGACTTTTTGGAAATGAAAAAAGGAGGCGTAAGTAGTGGATTCTTGAAGGTAAGTGGTCTATTATTTAAAATTATTAAATTTTTTCCACAGCTTCATTCTTTTTAAGGACTGTACAGTAAGGTAAGTTTATTTTTAGACCCGAATTCTATCTATCATGAATGAGTTTCCCCTCCCCTGATTGGCTGCAGAGTGCTCACCTGATCCCAGCCGGCACATCGCACTAACTACGCCGCTGGATCAGGTAAGCACATCGCGCCGACATCTGAACCGGGCCAGTGACAGGAAATGCAAGCAGGCCCGGGCTTCAGATGTCAGCGCGCAGGGTGAGTGCAGATCGGGGGCTTGCACGCGCGGCAAGCTGCCGATCCTAATTTCAGGGCCAATATACTAAAAAAAAACTTTGAAACACAGGAGCGAGAATACGTAGTAGTTTACTATCACTGAAAGATACCATTTTCTTTGGGGAATGAGGAGAAAAAAGTAGAAAGGATGGGTTGCACCGTGAGGGCCTAAGCTCTGGAATTCCCTCCCTAAACATCTCTGCCTCTTTTTCCTCCTTTAAGACTCTCCTTAAAACCTACCTCTTTGACCAAGCTTTGGTCACTTGTCCTATATATCTCCTTATGTGGCTCGGTGTCAAATTTTGTTGATGATACTCCTGTGAAGCGACTGGGATGCTTTACTACATTAAAGGTACTGTATAAATGCAAGTTGTTGCTGTTGAAGGCCACACATCAGCAGCATTGGCCAGGATTTGTATAAATAATGACATAAAGTCACTCCACTTAAGAAACCAGATTTATACGTACAACTTAATAAAGACCTGTGTGGTAAATTAATTTGTCGCTTCTGCTGTGCCATAAATGGGGTTTCTGCTGAACTTCTCCCGAAGTTATGGTAACTGAATAATCTAAATACTAGGCCAAGGTATTTTACTTCAAAATAAATCTGTATCTCAGCTTAAAGGCACTTTGGTGATCTAAAGTGACTATTGGCCCTTTCCTGTCTTCTAATCTGTTTTATATTAATGTGTCCTCAATGCCCAGAGTAGTATTGGAATATTTTAAGGAGGTTGGATTTTTTAAATACGAGTTGATTTTCTATCGCATTGCTCAAGGGAAAAATAAAAAGCCTCCTAAAACTGTCTCTCTACTTGTCTCCCAATCTCTAATTCTTCCTTTCCAGCTCATTGTATTTGCTGTTGGATGTTTTCTGTCTTCCTTTTTCTGTGTCTGCTTCTCTTTGTTGTCATCTCTAACCTATCTATAACTTTCTCACCCTTTAAAGAAAAACATTAGTCTATATATTTATTTATAGAAGTAATCAATCAAGACTAAATGGACTCCACAGGCCAAGTGTGGTTAGAGGGCGGGGATAATTGGACCAGGGATGAGGAGGACTGCTATTCTAGAGCACTGAAGAGGCAATAAGGTGAATTTAGAAAGTAGAGTGGTATTAGGGGAGGGGAGAGTTCAGCAGGCGTGGCCGGAGGAGGAAAGTAGATTAGAGTTAGAGATTGGGACGGGGAAAGTAGAGGCTGGGGCCACGGCTATGGCTGTGATGAGCACAGCAAGTTCAAGTAGGTGTGGCGCGGACTATGGGATGAGACTTTGCAGGAGGAGGGGAGCAAGACATCAGCCAGGAGCCGGTGGCTATTTTTAAAAATAGAATTTGGAATCGGCAGGTAGATGCACTTGGGGGTTGTGGGACATCAGCCATATCGCACCATGGGAGACAACGCTTGAGGACAGAGACAGAGGTAGCATGGGCTCGACCGCATACAGGAAGGTTCACACAAACGTCTTTGACACAAGGTGCACCCCACCCACTGTAGTGTATGTACCCGTCTACCTTTAAGAGAACTATTGTATGTAACCGTTCACCTTTAAGAGAACTATTTTAGGTGTGGCACTACTTTGTTTGGCTTCTGTATACGGTAATACCGACGGTGACCACACCAGTATATAAGTGTTGTGCCAGGAGTTATTGGGCAGATTCGCCCTGACCTTCGAATAGTAAAGTCCTGTTTTAAGTTACTCTTGGAGTCTGTGTATTAATTAACTAAACAACCCACAGACTTTACAGTGGCGACGAGTCCGATCGTACCCTGCGGCAACAATAATTCCGAAGCAGTTAACGAGCGTCGAGAAGAGGCAACCGCCCTCGTCATTCTGCTGGGAGAAAACTCGAGTCTGCAGAGCTGGAAAGGAGGAAGAATTCAGAGACAAAGACTTCCATCAGCAACAGGCACTGACTGTCCCTTCTGCCACGGTGAGGAGTGAGCCGATCAGCACGAGAAGCAAGGCGGCCACGGTGACTGTGAGTAAGGGAAAAGTAAAAAGAATAACCGGAGGATAAGGGCGGTGCACTCGACCACGGTCGAGGGGGAAAGGAGCCGGACAGAAGTCGGGCCCAGTGGCGCTGAGACTGGGGCAGCGTGGAGCAAGGAAGCCGCGGTACAGACAGGCTGGGGACGCAACGGCGTCGTGAGACAGCTAGACCGCGACCGGCGAAAAAGGCCGGGCAGCGACCGAAGCCACGAAGCGCTGCGACCGGGAGCGTAGGCGCGGGAAGATATAAAAACTCAGCCGCAGCCGGGGAGGGAAGCACCGGGCTGCGAGACGGCTGGGAGAGGCGTTTGGGAGCCGAGCAAGCGGGAGAGGCAGAGCTGACCAAGGGAGACTGCGTGAGAGCCAGTCCAGCGGCTGAAACTGTTCTCCGTCAACGGGGTGTACCCAGCGCCGGTAGAGCCGAGAGAGCGGGAGAGAGACCGAGCCTGAGCAAGGGGAACTGAGCGAGAGCCAGCCCAGCGGCTGAACCTGTTTGCCGTCAACGGGGTGTACCCAGCGCCGGTTGCCTTGCCGAGAAAAGGGAAAGCACTGAAGCCGACGCGCAGGCTGTGAATCTGAAAGCCAGCGGCCGTCGCCTGTGGGGGAAAGTGTACCCCTCCCGCTAGGGAAGAAACGCGGGAAGCCGCCATTAGGCGGGGAAGAAGACAGAAGCGGGAAACCGCCATTGAAGTGGGCGGGGAGAGAAGATAAGCGCGGGAAACCGCCATTTTCGCGGGAAAACCGCCATCTTAGGAAAAAAAAAAAATAAGTTAAAGAAATAATTCGGGGTGTTATCAGAAAGAGAGGAAGATGCCTAAGCGTGGTAACATCAACGATTTTAATGCCGAGGTAGAAGACTGGGCCACGTATGTGGAACGCATCGAGATCTATTGTGAGGCCAATAAAATAGAAGAAGATGACAAAGCTATAACCTTGCTAAACTCGATGGGCGCGAAGACATACGGGCTCTTGAAGCATCTACTATCACCAGCTAAACCGGCGGATCAGACTTTCGATGATATTGTGGCTGTTCTGAAGGATCACTTGAACCCCACACCGTTGATGTTGGCGGAACGATTCAAATTCTATGCGAGAACGCAACGGAAAGACGAAAGCAACGCAGAATACTTGGTCGAACTGCGTAGACTAGCGAAATACTGCCAGTTTGGAGGGAATCTGACAGAGGCATTGCGAGACAAGTTCATGTGCGGGTTGGCAAAGGAAGGAACGCAAAAGCGACTACTCGAAGAGAACGACCTTACACTTGACAGGGCTGTCCTTATTGCAGCATCGCACGAAGCCGCAGCGAAGGGAACTGCGGAAATGCAGCTAAAGACAGCAGCACTAAGTGTGGATCAAATTACCTCGACAATAACAAAATGCTATCGTTGTGGGAAGACAACACACGACCAGAACCAATGCTGGTTTAAGAACCAGGAATGTAGGAAATGTGGCAAACTGGGTCACATAGCTAAGGTGTGCCGGTCAGGGAAGAAGACCAACAACCAAAGGACCAACAACCAAAGGAAGCCATCACAGGAAAAGTACAACAAGGTACACAAGGTGGCTGAGAAGAGTTCAGACTCAGACCCAAACGGCCAGGAGCTGGGTAGTCTGAGAATTCACAATGTGAGTAAGGAAGCTGACCTACAAACTATCTGGGTCATGCTAAAAATAGCTGGAATCCAAGTGAAAATGGAGTTGGACACTGGATCAGCTCTATCAGTCATAAATCAAAGGGATTACCACCGGCTATTCTCACATATACCCTTAAGAGATACCAAGTTCATATTGCAGACATACACGGGGCATAAAGTATACCCCATGGGAAAGATAAGAGTCAAAGTAAGAGATAGGGGTAAAGAACACCCAAGAATTAACTTATACGTACTACATGAGGGAGGACCACCACTTCTAGGACGGGAGTGGATCAAGAAAATAGACATGGAATGGCACTATCTAAAAGCCATAACGAGTGAGGACTCGGTGCAGGCAATCAGCTCAGATTCTGAAACGGATGACGATAAGACCAACCCAAATATGAAAGACAAGGCTGAAATGGACTTGCCGACGAAGGTTGGAAAAACGAAGGCATGCATAAAGGCTTATGCTCCAGAGAAGAACAAAGTTTCAGAGCAGAACTCCACCGAACAACGACAACCTAGTTTGACAGAAAATTCTGAGCCTGTTCAAGTTACGGACATATCCATGATGGAAGAACACCGAGCTCGGACTCAAACTTATTTCAAATTACGACAACAATTAGAACAATTGAGTTACCGTCTCGTACAAGAGATGAAAACAATGAAAAAGTTCTATGACACCGAATGGGAGAATCTGGAAAGACAACAGAAGCAGCTAGCTCAAGCAGAGAGCGACCATAGAGCCATCGTGACCAATTACCGATCATATCTCCCTTATGCTGTTCAGGAGTTAGAATATTTGCAGGAAGAAGCAAATGAAGAGGAATCTTCAGGAAGCCAGGATTTTATTCCAGTTCTTCTCTACGACTCCTTACAAGCAGAGTGTGAGAAGTTGAAAGAACAGTATGAACAGGCCCAGGCTACAATTCTGGAAGGGGTTAACTCGGCAACCTCCGAAAAGCTAGTTTCAGTGGAAGCATATGAGCAACTGAAGGTTGAACATGAGCAAGAAGTCCAAAGGCTGCAGGAAATTCTTGATGAGCTCAAGGCCAAGACAGACTCATCGGTAGAAGTTCCATCCATAGATGAGAAATTAGAGGTGAAAGACATGGCAGAACATGAAAGACAAGATGTACAAGAACTCATAAAAATATTAAAGGAAACCCAAGACAAATATGGGGCGGCAATGACCGAGATTCAACAACTTGAAGAACAGATTCAACTGGGAATCCGTTCAGTGGAAGAAAAGGGAACTGTAAGAAACACAGAGACTGTAAGAATGGCCTCTGAACATGAGCTAGAGAGCATCAAGGCGCAACTTCTCCGAGCGCTGGAAGCCAAAGTACAAGAGGAAAAGAAGGTGAAAGCATTGGAGGAAAAGGTGGATGAAATGGAGAAGACTCTGACCCACAGTGTTCCCGTGGAAGAGTTAACGGTCAGCCAACTCCTTCATATGCTGAAGGACAAGACTCTACAATGGGAACAATCTGAACACGAGCTTCAATCTTCAAAGGGAAGGAGTTCGGAGCTCTCAAAAGTTATGGAAATAGCTGAGGTTGCAACACAGATTTTACAGGGATGCCAAAAGTACGCTGAATCACGTCAATGTGAACAGCAGAATGTTGAAACAGCTGCTCCAGTAGAAGGATTGAATAGCCTGATCAATCAATCCCCGAGGGAAGGGGAAGTGTTGAAATCACAAACGAGGTCATTAGTGAAGGATTTGCAGGAAACCCAGGAAGAGCGGGATGAATATGAACGCATGAAGAAGTCTCTTCAGGAAAGATGTCTAGGGAGGGAACAACAGTCGGCTAACGTCCAGTTGGGTACGGAAGAAGTAGCAGGCCCTCTCGCTAGACTAGCTCAGGACGACACCGAATATTACCATGACCTGTTGAGTGACACGGAATATTACGATGACTTGGTCTGCCCAGCTTGTGATGAAAACTCCCAAAGTGCAGAAATCAGGATGAAGCACTTAAAGTCTAAGGAACATAGGGAGATGGTGGCGCTACAGCTGGCAGCGGATAAGGGAGCCCCGAGAGTCTCCAAGAAGCAGAAAAGAAAAAGACGAAGCAGAAGACGATAACCATCTAAATCATTATCACTTCTATCAGATCATGCACGTGGGCCCCACGAAGGGGGCCAAATCAGTTGGAAAGTAGGAAAAATTACCAAGGCAGTCCAGCTGTTTGTAAAAGTCAGCACTGCTGGTTCAGCAGGACGGAAGTTCAAGCTGTTAAGCCAAGGGAAAGACTATTGGATGAGTCACGCTAGAAATGTGAACCGGCTACACCACAGAGATGTTGTTCGGACCGAGTCAAGACCAGAGACTGAATATGTGAACTGTTCCCGCAGAGACTGAGACTGTGAACTGTTTCCCGCAGAGACTATATCTGTGAATTGTTTTACATGAAGTTGATTATATGTTATGTTTAATGGGGAATAAGTATGTTGTAAGCTAAAAAGGGAGGATTGTAGTGTATGTACCCGTCTACCTTTAAGAGAACTATTGTATGTAACCGTTCACCTTTAAGAGAACTATTTTAGGTGTGGCACTACTTTGTTTGGCTTCTGTATACGGTAATACCGACGGTGACCACACCAGTATATAAGTGTTGTGCCAGGAGTTATTGGGCAGATTCGCCCTGACCTTCGAATAGTAAAGTCCTGTTTTAAGTTACTCTTGGAGTCTGTGTATTAATTAACTAAACAACCCACAGACTTTACACCCACCTATTGATTTTAATATATAATAGACATTTATAATCCTTAACACTGATTGAGGTTCCGGATTCATTTTTTTCTAATTATGACCATGAAAATGCAGAAGTAACTTTGATGACTCCACAAATCTATTAATGGTCGCTGTGGGATTCCAGCTCAGTGTCATTTAGAACATTTCCTTCCTGTATTGTAATGACGACAATCATTACTTCAATAGCAGGTTGTTGCTTTAACAATATAAATTCTTATTTCAACAACTGTTATTGGTAATTTCACTAATACAGATTATTAGTTCAGTGGTAGAAACCATTACAACCTGCACCCCTCAAGTGAGAGATCCATCAGCCATCAACTAAACATTACACTGGTATCTAAAGGGAAATCCATTGATATGTAGAATGTAATGGATACCTAGAAGTGATTACAAAGCTTCAATGTAGCCATGATGTTCAGATAGTTAGTTACCGGAGAGTGACTTAGGCTATCCTATAATTGTGGACTTTAAGGTGTTTCATATCAAAGGGATAATTTCGTGACTTTGCCAATTGGGAGCTCTGGCCCATCAGCAATGCATTATCAGAAATTCAGGCACGTGTTGTGCACATGTTTTTGACCATTTAGAGGAACTCTTTAAAAACCACACCTCTACTGAACACCAAAGGGGTGAATTTCCACGGGGCCGTCGTTTTTCTCAGGTTTCCATGGCTCTTGCACCAAAGTTACAACAGACAAGAGGGAGAACATCCGTGAAAATTCACCTCCCAAGAGTAGCTACAAATGTCCAATTGCACTTTCCACAGGAAAAAGCCCAATAAGCCCAACACCCCACCTACTGTCTTTTCATCATATCCTTTAATCTCTACAGCAACTCCTTTAATTGTCTTGTTAACCTATTTGTACTGTCTACTTCTATGGTCTTTCTTGGGCTGCGATTTCCTCTACCTCGGCAGGTCCATGGCGGGCGATGTCGGTGGTGGGTCCTGGCCCTGCTGCTGGTTCCAGCCGGCTGTCCAAAATGATTTTCTCCTGATTGGGCTTGTTAAACCCGCCCAGCGTGTTTGCCGACCAATTGAAGGAAGCGGATCTGATGACATCATTTGATGACACGTCATCAGCTGGTTTCCTTAAAAGGACCATGTGCAAATTGGTTTTGACAGTTGTGCTGTCAGTGTTCTACAGCATTGAGGTGCTGCAAACACTGAACAAGCACTGCACAGACATGCAGGGCTGCATCCAGGCTCTCCCATGACTCCTCCATATGCTTATGGAGGGCGTCACAGCACACAGGGAGGTCCACTTCCCTTCCAATGGGCAGAAGAGACCTCTCCAGGAGACCAACGCAGTCTGGTTGCACATTGCACAGGAGGGCATAAGCAGAAGGACCAGGCTGCAGTGGCGCAAACCTTTCAATGATCTCAGTAGATCACGAAACGTTACTGCAAAGCCACACTCAACCTCACCTGCTGTGCCTGTCATCACATCTCCATCACTCTGCCTTCCCTACCCTACTCCTGCACATCCTTACTCACACCAACATACCTTGCACCTCCACCCATTCCTCTCTATCTACATTATCACTTCCCCATCTCACGAGCCACCCCTCACACTCACCCTCATCCTAGTGCAATCATACCAACTAACAACACACAGGATAGGCACATGTTCATGTAAAGTTTCTGTTAATGTGGTCTTGAACATTGAAATCTTTATTTTCAACACTTTGTGTTCTTGGACAGATCTGTGTGCACCTTTGGAAGTGGCTTAGTGAGTTGCAGTGAATGGTGAGACATAACGGTACCTCTCGCAATGGTGATGAGTGTTAAAGGAATGGCTTGGGCATTGCAGGGATGCTTTATGGTGTTGGTGTGGGGTGGTGCCAACCTGGCACATTATGTGGCAGCCAGGATGTACAGCATCAAGTGAAGTAAATCTGGCCATGGTGAGGCCATCCCTGGCCTCCTGGGCAGCAATGTGGTCAGGTGCTGATGTCCTCTGTCCTGTGCAGCATCAGTTGAAGGTTGGTGTTGTTGGTGCTGCTGGTGTGCCTGGTGCTGCTGGTGTTGGGGCTGATCATGGTGGGATTCTGAGGACCAAGGTGAGATAGTTTCAAGGGCACCGATGCTCCTGTAATAGATGGCAGGTGAGGTTGAGATGACGGAAGCAATCTATCAGTGGTGGGAGAGGGTGATCCAATGAGGTGACACTGGATAGAGAGTTTGCTCCAAACACTTGCAACCTGCATAAAGCTCAATCTGTCTTCCAAATGCAGTAAGCAACAGCTTCTGAGCTTGAAAAGTGAGCAGCTGTGAGTTGGGAGCTTTTATAGCACATTTCCAGCTGTCAGTAATGAGATGATCCTATGGTCATACAAGTCCCGACCTCCTTACCTGACGTGATCCCCGAGCAGCGTGGACCCTGTGGGCGACCTCGTAAAATGTAAAGGTGAGCTCAAAATACTTCTTAATGGGCTGTTAACAAGATCTTAATGACCTGAATTGCCTCCCCCGCCGCTCTGTGTCGGGTCTGTTCAGCGTTGACAGACCCGACATCTGGGAAAGGCGTGTGGCGGTGGGTTGACAGCGGGGTCCCGACACGCTGTTAAAAAAAATTCCCACCTGACCAACCACCGAACACGCCCGCTGAGCCCCTGAAAAATTCCCCCCCTTGGTAACTTATTCCACAATGCTACATTACCCTCCTTCTGACTTTCCTTCTTAATCCTAATGTCTTGATTTTTTTTACCCAGTTCCCTTGGTTGAAAATCCTTCACTCTAGAGAACAATTCTGTTAATTCCCTTCACAATCTTGATAACTTTAATTAGATCACCTTGAAGTCGCTTCCTTTTCAAATAAAACAAACATTTCTATGTTTCTATTATATTGCTTAAGGCTAAAGGGATCAAGGGATATGGGGAGAAAGCAGGGACAGGGTACTGAATTTGGATGATCAGCCATGATCTCATTAAATGGCTGTGGTAAACCACTTTTATCGTTCACTATCGTTACACTATGGTTATCACTGTTTATATCGTTACACTATGGTTATCGCTGTTTACACTGTCGTGTCACTACACAAGGTCACCTCTTGTGACGCTGTTATACCTGGGCTGACCACAGCTGACTCCGCCCATGGCTCCGCCTGCTTGCCCAGGTATAAAGGTGGTCGACTGGCTGGTATTCCTCCTTGTTGGACCCGATCGCCCACGAGGGTGGGCTCTGTTATTTAGCCAATAAAAACCTATAGTTACTATCTTAACTCGTCGCTTTTCATTGGATGAATTGATAGGTATATCAATGGCGGAACAGGCTTGAGGGGCCGAATGGCCTACTCCTGCTCCTATCTTCTATGTCTATGTTTCTATTTTAAAAATTGTGCTCAAAATGCTGGTGACTTTAGGTAAGGACGCTTTCATTGCCCATTTCCAGTTGCCCTGCGAAGGTGGTGGTGGGTCTTCTTGAATCTTTAGGTAGTGATTGTATAACTGAGAGGTTTGCTAGGCTACTTCAAAGGGTATTAAGAGTCAACCTTATATAGTGGACTAGAATTATATGTAGATTATACCTGGTAGGGCTGGCAGATTGGTTCACATGTGTGCTTCATAGAAGGAATCTGCCAGCCCTACCAGGTCTAATCAGGGATGCTCAAGAGGGCAGAATTTGAGGAGCGTAGATATCTCAGGGGGGTGGGGGGTTGTGGGGCTGGAGGAGATTCCAGGGATAGGCAGGGGCGAGGCCATGGAGGGATTTGAAAACAAGGATGAGAAATTTGAAATCGAGGCATTGCTTAACCGTGAGCCAATGTAGGTCAGTGAGCACAGGGGTGATGGGTGAACGGGACTTGGTGCGAGTTAAGACATGGGCAGCCGAGTTTTGGATGACCTCAAGCTTACGTAGGGTAGAACATGGGAGGCCAGCCAGGAGTGCGTTGGAATAGTCAAGTCTAGAGGTAACAAAGGCATGGATGAGGGTTTCAGCAGTGGATGAGTTGAGGCAAGAGCGGAGACGAGTGATGTTATGGAGGTAGAAATAAACGGTCTTAGTTATGCTGCAGATATATGGTCGGAAGCTCATTTCAGGGTCAAATATGACACCAAGGTTGCGAACAGTGTGGTTCAGCCTCAGATAGATGTTAGGGAGAGGGATGGAGTCAGTGACTAGGGAACGGAGTTTGTGGCGGGGACCGAAAACAATGGTTTTGGTCTTCCCAATATTTAATTGGGGAAAATTTCTGCTCATCCTCAACTGGATGTCGGACAAGCAGTCTGACAATTTAGAGGCCGTGGAAGGGTCGAGAGACGTGGTGGTGAGGTAGAGCTGGGTGTTGTCAGCGTACATGTGGAAACTGACGCTGTGTTTTCAGGTGATGTCGCCAATGGGCAGCATGTAGATGAGAAATAGGAGGGGGCCAAGGTTAGGGGCTAGATTTTCAGTTGCTTGCGCCAGCAGTTAGCGCCTTAAGAGAAGTGATTTCCGGGCGCTATGCGTGTAGCGCCCGGGCGCAGCGCAGTTTGCGCCCCGCCCCAAATTAAGTTGCCCGTTAGCGCCGGCGCAAAGTTTAGCGCCCGCCCGGATGCGCGCGCAGAAAATGACGTCACATCCTCGTGCAACGCCCTTTGGCCGCCCCGATTGCAAACTTCAGTCGGACCGCCCCATTGTGCGGCGGGCGGCCGGAGCGTTTGGAAAAAGGAACGCAACACAACCAGCGCGGGCCCCGGGGGGCGCTAATTAAAGGGAACGTCCTCTCCAGTATAAAGGCCATCCATTATTTCAGAAAACAGTCTTGTGCAACGCATTTCTGGAGACACAACAAGGAGGATAGCTAACTGGTTTCAAGCAGCAAGAGCCAGGTATTTTTGGACTCAGGCAACAGCGCTGCAAGTGGCCATTTGGAAATTAGAGTGTTTGCCAGGATTTGATGGGGGTTGCATGGGGTGCCAACGCGGAGCTGCAGCTCCATGTCCGTAGGGCTCGCAGACGTATTGTGAGAGGGGCAGCCCTGGCTAGAGGCAGAGGGGGCTACAGGCGTCGGCCACGTAGGCCTTACCCAGTCAGGCTATACCGCCAGCAGCGCTCCTACCTAAACATGAGTGCCGCGCGATGTGTTAAAAGGCTCCGATTCCGGAAGGGGGTGATTGCAGAGATCTGCCACCTGCTTCGCCGAGATCTGCGGCCAAAGCTCAGGTGCAGGACGTCTCTGTCGGTGGAAGTGAAGGTGACAGTGGCATTGAACTTCTATGCCACCGGCTCCTTCCAATACGCTGCTGGGGACATAGCAAACATCTCCCAGTACGGCGTGCATCGCTGCATCCGCCAGGTGACCGAAGCACTGTTCAGAAGGAGAAGCCAATTCATCTCCTTCCCCATGGCCCTGGAGAGCCAGCATCAGCGCGCATTGGGATTTTCCAGACTCGGGGAATTCCCCTTGGTGCAGGGCGCCATTGACTGTACGCATGTGGCTTTGCGGGCCCCTCTGGAGCATGGCGAGCAGTATCGCAACAGGAAGGGCTACCATTCTCTGAATGTGCAGCTGGTCTGTGACCACAAGCAGCGCATCATGGCAGTCAATGCCAGCTTCCCAGGCAGCAGCCACAATGCCTTTATCCTGCGGCAGAGTACTGTGCATGACATGTTCCAGGCACAGCCTCCCCCAAGAGGATGGCTACTCGGGGACAAAGGCTATCCTTTGTGCACCTGGCTCATGACCCCGCTCCGCGCGCCCAGGACCGCTGCTGAAGAGGCCTACAACGAGAGCCATCAAACCACCCGCAACATCATCGAGCTAACTATTGGGGTCCTCAAGCAGCGGTTCCGCTGCCTTGATCGCTCCGGAGGAGCTCTCCAGTATTCGCCGGACCGGGTCTCCCAATTTGTGGTGGTTTGCTGCATGCTACACAACCTGGCTATCCGCAGGACTCAGGCACTGCCACCTGACGTTGGACCAGCACCTCAGGAGGAGGAGCAGGAGGAGCATGAGGAGGAGGAGGAGGAGGAGGAGGAGGAGCAGGAGTACGTTCCCAGGAGGGAGCGACCAGGGCCAAGGGCCGCACGACGCCACCTTATTACACGGTACTTCTAAGCCCCCTGTCAGGGAATGGCCAGGGGCCATGAGGGAAGATGAATGCAGCCGCTCCGCAAGCCCTCAGCCGGCGAAGCCAACAAACACTAAGAAGAACAACCATGGAGACTGCATGAATAAAGATAATTTTTTATTAAACAAAAATGAAAAGCCCTTCCCACATGAATCCCCAAAAACAATAAACGGGCCCCACAAAAAGCCCAACAAACGACTCACTCCCACAAACTGGGGAGGAGCCACTCCACCTTTATTGAAACCGGGCCTCAACGTCGGCCTAACGCAAAAAAAAAGCCCTCCAAAAGCACAACCATGGGCAAAATAAAGATGGCCACCGCCATATTAAAGGAAAGCTGGCCACACCCTCTACTGAGTGGCCCGCGAGGGCGAGACCTTGCCCAGCATTTTGCCTCCCCTGCCCTGCCTGCTGCTCCTTCGCAAGCTCTGCCCAGTGGCTGCTGCGAGGCTGGGGGAAGGCGCCTGAGGCTCAGATGCCCTTCCGCCAGATGCCACTGGGGGGCGGCCTACACGGCGTTTGGGCCTCGAGGGGCCGTCTCCTGAGTGGCGCGCCTGAGCCTGGCCACCATCAGCTGCAGCCGCTTGCCCTTGACGCCCCAGAGGGGGAATGGCGGCGACGGATGGTGCAATGTGGGCCAGCTGGCGTCTGGGATGCGCTGGCTGGTGCTGTGGCGCGGTGGCACTCGGCCGGGCCCGCACTGCAGGATCCGCAGCAATCAGCCGACGGCCGGCTTGCTGGGATGGTCCAGCGCGGCGCCTGCCCTGGCGATGCCTGCCTGAGACAGCGCGTGTGGCAGCAGTGAGTGGCCCTCTGGTCCTGGTGTGCGCGCGCATCACATCCGCCAGGGTCTTGACGGCATCAGTTAGCATGCGGCCAGTCGCGGCAGTTGCTGCCCCGAACTCGCGCACACTGGTCGCCAGCGACTCGATGGCCTCAGGCATGCGCCCCACCACGCTCATGAGCTCCGTGTGGCGCCGGTCCGAGTCGTCGGCCATCTGATCGAGCTTCCGCACCTCCTCCGAAGTGAAGGTGTCCGGACTGGAGTCGCGACTCTCCCGCTGGGGAGGAGGGGGCCGAACTAGGGGACCCTTGCCGCGTTGGTGACGGCGAGTTTGCCGAGCAGCAGCACTCCCCTCTGATCCTTCCCCCCTTTGGGGGGAAGGCCGCGGGCCACGCGCACGGCTGCTGGGTGGCTGGACGCCACTGGTCCCAGAAGCTGCATTGCCCTGCGACAGTTCCTCCAGGCACTCGTCCAGTGAGGAGGTGTCGAGCATTTCCTCCTCTCCTGCGGGACGTGACTGTTCCCCCGAAGGTCCGGCTTGCTCCTCCTCCTCCTCCTGGTTGGAGGTGCTGTCACTGGCAGCCTCAGGGTCCTGGTCGTCACCAGCTGAAAGCAGGAATGCACAAGAGTAGCTTCAGAGTGAGGAGACGGCGTCAGCGAGGGAGTTAGGACTGGTGGGATTCAGCGCATTGGTGGGACAGTGGCAAAGGAGATAGCTCGGATGGGCCAGTGCGACGCGAGAGGGCCAAAAGGCGAGGTCCTTACCATTGCCGGGCAGTGGAGGGTCGGATACACCGCACGCTGTGGGGACAATCACACGTGCTCCCATGAGCACACACACGCGCTCCTCCAGCCGAGTGAGCTCCTGCAGCTTGGCGCGGCCACCCCTGGCACGGGCCTGGCGATTAAACGCTACTTTAGCCTGCAAGAGAAAGGACGGGCTGTAAGGGCGCAGTGAAGCCCTGATGTAGTGTGCACTGCCTCCCATGGTGGAATAGCTTGGACAGAGTGAAGCCCTGATGTAGTGTGCACTGCCTCCCATGGTGGAATAGCTTGGACAGAGTGAAGCCCTGATGTAGTGTGCACTGCCTCCCATGGTGGAATAGCTTGAACAGAGTGAAGCCCTGATGTAGTGTGCACTGCCTCCCATGGTGGAATAGCTTGGCCAAAGTGTAGAGTGCCGAATGGCCATTTGATGCTCATGACTGTCCCAATGCTGCTGGCTGAGGGCTGGCCAAAAGGACTTTCAGGTCCCTTTGCCCATCATGTCAGGTGTACATGCAAGAATGAGGAGGAGACTGGAAAGGCTACTCACCCTCACAATCCTGGTCAGATCGTTGTACTTCTTACGGCATTGTGTGTGGGTCCTGGGGGCCTCGCCGGTGAATGTCACCCTCTGGGCGATCTGCTTCCAGGCTTTGGTGTAGTCGTGGTGGGTTGGATTCCTCCCACTGTCTGGAAACAAGATCTTGCGCCTCACCTCCAGAGCTGTGAGCATGATGTCCAGATCACCCTCTGAGAAGCGCAGGGCACGCTGACGGGCCTTCTCTGGCGTTGCCATGACTCCCTGGGGCTGAGCAGTAGTGTTGAGGCCTCTTTGCAAGGCTGCAGTGTGCAGGGCGTGGCAGCAGACTAATTCATCCCTTCCCCCTTTAAGAGCTGGTCGGCACCACGGGGTCTGCTGTCAGTGCAAAAATGACCGCACCCGTGCTGCGCCCCGCCTGGGCGCTATCCCTCTGGACCGCCGGCTTAGCGCCTAAAGAGAGTAGTGGAACGCCTCTTTTAGCGCTCCACCAACCTCTTAGGGCGAAGCCACTGAATTCCCGGCAACGGGGCGCTACTTTGGGGCGGGCGCTAACTTCGGGCGGGCGCTAAAGCTAGCGCCCCAAAACTGCCTAAACTGAAAATCTAGCCCTAGATCTTTGGGGGACACCAGAGATAACATAGTGGGAGCGGGAAGAGAAGCCATTGCAGTGATGCTCTGGCTACGATTAGCTAGATAAGAATGGAATCAGGCAAGCGCAGTGCCACCCAGCTGGACGGTGGTGGAGAGGCGTTGGAGGAAAATGGAGTGATCCACCATGTCAAAGGCTGCAGACATGGAGTTGCAGGAAAGATGGGTTCAGATTTGGGAGGCGACTACGTGTTCAAGGATTTTGGAGAGGAAAGGGAGGTTGGAGATGGGGCGGTAGTTTGCCATAACGTACTTAGCCTGTCCACATAATTTAATTTCTTGGCTCGTAACGTCACGTTTGTTTCTTCTCTTTTACCTTCTCAAGGCAATAATATCCTCCTTGTGATTAGCTGATCCAAACTACCCACAATGCTCTAGTTGGAGTCTAGGTAATGCCTTATACAGCAATAATATACAGGAAGCTTTGGTTTATCCGGAGGTTGTATGGCCGGAAACCTCGATCTAACGGCAGAAATCAGCAGCCGTTTTGTTAGGTTTTTTTTCTTTTTTTTTCTTCTCCTAGCATTTTTTTAAACAGTCAGTCTCTGGAAAGCCTCTCTGAAGCTGTTGCTAAGCTACAGAGACGCTTCCAAGGTACGGGCCAACTGTTTACAAGCTGTTGCTAAGCAACAGTGTTTGTTGTCAGATACGGAGATGAAAACCTCCGTATCCTTCAACATTAGCGCTGGTCTGTCTGGAAGTTTTCATAGATCGGCATCACGCCGGTCCCGTTGGTGCCGGATATCGCGAAGTTTCCTGTAATATCTTTTGATTTGTCTGTTATCCTTCTGCTGTTGCAAACCAACGCTTTATTTGTCCTTTATTTTACTGCAACTAGGCACTGCACTAATGGTTCCATAAATGTATTCACAACAGTCCTTAGATTTTCTTCCTGATGATCATGCTAAAGGACTGATTCATACTCTTTCTTTTGGGTCCTTGGTGCTATATGAATTATTTTACACTTCTCCACATTGAACTGTATCTGCCACCTATTGGCCCGGCGACCTGAAAAGATCTCAGTCCTTTTGAATCTTCTTGTACTGTTTCTCATTATTTAGCTTTCTTGTACTTTGGTATCATCTATAAATTTCTTAGTCTAGAATTAATGTTGATGATATTAGCACATGAATGTTTAATGTGTTAGTATCACATTCCTTTGTTATTTTAACACAGAAATTATTCTATTTATTTTAAATAGGATAATGCCTCTGTTAAAATAGTAATTCTATGGATTAATCAAATGATAATGGTTACACAGGCTGACTATTTATGTAATCTGTAAGATTATTAAATAATATACCTGGAAGCATAAAAGGCTATTACTTTACCATCAATCAGCATAGAGCACTCAGAGGGGATGTGGGCAGCCTGGTAGAATCGAACTGTGCATATATTGTGTTGTTTGAGGAGAACATGAGTGTCCAGAAACAGTCCAATATCATTCTGAAAGTGCCAGGGTGGTTCCTTGACAATCTTTCAGGCCGGCTGCACCCCAAGAGAGTTTTTAGTAGCACAGTAACACTCCATATACTATCTGAAGAAAATGTAACATTCCTCCAATTTATATAGGCCTCCTCTCCCGTATGAAAGGACAACATGGAGATTGCAAGCAATTCATCTTTATCAAAATTTAATTGAATAAGCGCCTCAGAAGGGATTGCAAATTAGTAGCACACTGTGCAGGGAGGCATAATGTCCTGAAATTAAAGAAACTGGAGAGCAAGCTGTTGTAGAAGCTTTTAAAATAAAATGATTGTATGTAAGGATAGAGTAGAAGCCACTAGAATAAGTACATTTAAGTTCTGCTTAGTCAACCTTAAGATAAACAGAAAGTTGCTAGGCTGCTTAGGACTGTACAGGCTAAGGTTGAAGTTGCATATTCTCTGGTGGGTTTGTCACTAACAACTTGATCAACACAAATTTTTCAAAATGACAGCTTTGACAGTGAAGCTTTCTTGCTCTGCGCCCAGGAACAGCCTGCAGTTTACCTCAGTGTATAAACCTCTAGTGTGCCAGATCATAAGGCTGTGGAATACATTTTAAAATGTTTTTGTATTATTAATAGTATTACTAAATGAGTGTGAAATGGCTGTGAAAGGTGAAAATTCATTTTCAGCACCTTTATAAGTAACGTCAAAAATAACACTGCAAAATATCTGCTGAATTCACATTGTTAATAACCAGCTGTATAACAAGGCATGTTGATTAACTTTCCCTCTTGTGAAAAATCACAAATGGATTTTCTTGGTAAATTGACAGAAAACAATTTTATATAAAAATTGTACTCTTTTTATGATTAGTTTGGGAAGAATTTAAGCTTCAGTATGCTAGTCATTTAAAAAAAACACTTTAAATATTTTTTTGATAATTTAGGTACTCAACATGTTGAGGGATGTTAGTGCTGGGAAATGGAATGCTTTCCACTTTGGGCCCTCAGTATCAATATGAAGCACTCTCAGGACAGGTATAATATAAATGGACCAGTCAAGTTTGAAGAATAACTTAGAGCTGTGTCCTTTCCCTGAGGTTGATGATTTGTGCCTCTGCTCCTCTCCTGCCCGAACCCACCCAGGAAATTGAAAATGGATTTGGAAAATCAAAATCTTTTCTACCAATGCCATTATGATATGCCAAATAAAAGCCAACTGATCGCAGATCCAACATCAACCATGAGCAGAGAGAATCACATCTTTAGAGCAGGAATGCTCCATGCTACACTAAGAGCTGTTGAATGCAATGGTATTTGGGGTTACTTGGCCTCGTAATGCACCATAGCAACAATATCGTCTCATCACTTGGCACTGTCTAGTCTTTTGCCTTTGTGGAAACAAGATAGGGATCCCCCAGCACCCACCAGCCCACACCCCCCACTCTCACTAAAAAATAATCTGAATGTTCCATGGGGGAGGCAGTGAATACAAAGTGGATCAACCCACTGACTGCTGCTGTCGGGTCATGGAATATTTTCAATATATCAGCCGCCTTGCATCCTGAATATTTTTTTTATCTTGTGCAGCAATTAAAAGCTTTAATCCTACTGTGTGGCGAGCTTCGTAAAATATTAGCTTGTGGTAACATATAGATACTCTTTCATACACCTTTGAATCTAGAATTTATTCTGTGAGTAAACTGGGCTAAATAACCTCCAAGTGCTAGAGTTGTATAGCTGCTGCTCGTGACTGCAATACATCCACATTCAAGAGCTTGCAATCAACTAGTTGTGATTGCCATGCTTGCGGTATAACTGGGAGAACATTTCGTTTTACTACTACATCAATTTTATACTTGCTTGATCTGCTATAAACCAAGGGCATTCTTTGATGTCTCCTATTCAAATTGTAGAGCTCCTTTCCTCTCTCTCTCTCTACAAGATTTTGTTTGCCATCTTAAGGCAGTGGGATCACCACTAATGGGATTTTTAAGGTCCAGTATCTGTTTTGCTTGGCTCTGACTGAGGACAAAATCTCGGGTTAAAATGCATTGGGCCAATGAAGAATAAGTAGCACATTGTACCACCTTGTCCCTAGAGGCTATGGCAGTATTTCCAAAACCTTGGAGCTGCATATAGTGACACAACTTGAACGTGGCTGAGTAATATGTCATTAGCTATTAAGAATAGGTGAAGGAGGAGAGGGTTTGATTTGTCGTTGTGACTATTAGACCTCCAAAGCTGAATTTGTACCTGAAGGCTTAAAAAGATTGAAATTTCACCAATACCGCTCATGGCGAGGCACCTCAATGAATTTTACACATTTTCACATACTTTAAGGAGCATGCGTGAAAATAGCAGTGGCTGTTACCATACCCCTTATCATAAATGAAATCTTTCATATGTGCGTGTGGTTACATTTCTGATTAAAAGATACCACCATCAAGGGTTAAGTAACCAATAAGGGGTTGAAAATGAAAATAAAAATGAAAGCAGGATTCGAAGGAAAGATTTTTAGGAAAGAAGTCTTAGGAGGTGTATTGAACTGAGGTAAAATGACCATATTGAACCTCATGACTGATTACCGAGGTGAGCTTGACCCTGTCGTGTTGCATTGAAGAGGGTGTGGTTTTCTACACCAATAATTTTGAAGTCAGATACGCAGCGCACGATATAACAGCGGTTAACGGGGAAAGAAAAGGCATGAAGTGGAGAACTGTAGCCTGGCACAGCCAAGGATCAGTTGCTCTTTTCAAATTATTAAAATCAGATTGTCAGAAATTCACTTGAATGTTTTGGATGAAAAGTATGACAAATTAAATAATTTGAGTGAAGTATGTAATTCCCATTCTCCTTGGAGCTACATTTGCAAAGACCTTTGTCAGATATTTTTAAAAATGAAAGAAGCAAGGAAAAAAATGTATGACATTTAAAATCTTTCTAACAAAATCTTTCACAAGTGAAGTGTGGCTTTTTTCTCACTTGTTTATATATGCGGTCTTGTTAAAAAAACAGCCAACACAATATCAGTAATCACAGTTCTTCCTACAATTGTCATGTCCTCAAACATTACAGACTTAAGTGGTAAATTTGAGTAACATTGTCCAACATGTGCACTAGTTTAAAATATTATTCTTAGACACATTTAAGCCTTGGAGGCCGGGCAGAAAAGAGTCACTGGACTGATCCCTAGTGCCAGAGGACTGAGTTATTAGCAAAGGCTGGAGAAACTCATCTTTTTTGCCCTTAAAAGATGACTGAGAGCTGAGATTATGGCGACATATAAGAGCAAATGGTATAGAAAAGGTAAATTCGGAACACTACTTCAAACTAAAATTTGACAGTAGGACAAAGGGACACCGTTTCAAACTAGTAAAAGACAAATTTAAGACTGATGTCAGGAAGTGCTTCATCACACAAAGAGGGATCAATACATGGAATAAGCTTCTGGGTAAGTTAGTGGAGGCAAAAACCATGGAGTCATTTCAGAAATAGTTGGATACTGTGATCAGGAGACTGTAGGATTGTCCTCTTCCGAACATGTCCAAAGATGTGCGGGTTAGGTTGATTGGCCATGATAAAAATTGACCCTTAGTGTTAGGGGGGATTAAATACGTGGGGTTACGGGGATAGGGCTTGGGTGGGATGGCTGTCGGTGTAGGGACCGGGTGCTAGGGTTTGGATGATCAGCCATGATCTCGTTGAATGGCGGAGCAGGCTCGAAGGGCCGAATGGCCTACTCCTGCTCCTATCTTCTATGTTTCTATGTCCTCGCCACCCAGCTCCATGCCCCTCTCTCATATCACTCCTTCACTGAATCCCTTCAATCTGATTTCCATCCTGCCCATCACACTCAAAATGTCCTGGTCAAAATCACCAACAACTCTGACAATGACCACAGTGCACTATCCTTCATTGTCCTCTGTGTGACATGTGACTGAATCGACCACTGCATCCTCCTTCATCATCTTTCCACTGTGGCCCACCTTTGCTGACTCTGGCCTCCTTTGCGTCCTCGTTTCTGAAAAGCTCCTCAAAACCTTTCTCTGTGATCACAGCTTCAGTTACCACCTTTTACCCTTCTCCCACCATTGCTCGGTGTACAGTTATTTTTGCCTCTGTGAAACATTTTGGGAAACTTTTATTACATTAAAGGTGCTATATAAGTGCAAGCTGTTGTTCTTAATGGTTGGGCTATTGATGGGCTGAACAGTCCCTTTCATATGTATCTTTCTTGCATAAATTTCATCTGCCATTGTTCTGCCTACATTTTAATATTGTCCAACTCATTCTGTAATTTCTGAGCTGCCTCCTGCGATTCCACTGTCCCTAATAGTTTGGTATAAAGTGCAAAATCTGAATACTTTGCATTGAGTTTCTGAATGCAGAACATTGATGTAACTTCAAAACAGTTGTGGTTCCAACAATGAGCCTTGAGACAGCCATTCGGGACTTCCCCCACCGAGACCTAACTCCTCTTTTTCACGCTTCTTATCTATTCCCAAGATTAACCTGAAGCCCCACAGCTTTGACTTAAATTAATAGCCTTTAGTGTGGAATTTAGTAAATGTCTTTTGGAAGCTGAGGTATATCACATCATAAGGGTTTCCACAGTCCACTTGGGTTGCCGCTTCCTCAAAATGTCAAGGAGGTTTGTCATCCAGGATCCGCCCCTCCTGAATATACGCTAACTTGCTCTTGACTAGGTTATCGTTGTACAGAAGATCCTTAAGTTTACCAATTCCATTATTTTGAATTGAAGTAAGACTCATCGGTCTGTAGTTGCCCGTTTCTGTTTTATTACGCTTTTGAATATGGGCACCACATTACCCTGACTCCCAAGTTAAGCATAGCACAGGCAAGACGCAAGATCAAACTCCTACTCTGCTCAAACAGATGCACTTTAACCCTAACCTCAGAAAAACACTCTTACTGTAACAAAGTAGCATTTGCACTACACCAGTCAAATTAAAAAATAAACACTGTAAATGCTAGAAATCCCACACCAATCATTGTTTTGGTCTCTGAGTGAGACCACCAATGGTATGGATGCTCTTCCGAGGTTGGTGTTAAAGAAAGAAAGCTGGTAGGCTTCTTCTGGGTACCTCCCCTTCCAGCATATAATGTACTTACTACAGTACCTTGTAAGAAATACTTTTGTTTTTACTGGTTGTTTTGAAGCTCATGGAGACTGATATTTGAGGTTTCTGCTTCTGAACAAAGCTTCAGTGATGCAGGTTGTGGGGAGTCCACTTGCATCCCGGAGAGGCTCATTGATTTCAACCTAGGGACACCTGATACAGAAAATAAAAACCTTAATGTCTGGGCACTTGCCATGCATGGCAAGTATATATTGTGTTTTCTGGGGCTGCATGGCACCCAAGCGATTGAAGTCAACAGAGGTGCTCCAGGATGCACTCTGGCAGCCCGTGTAACCTACATCACCAGAACCGCTCTGGAGGGAAACGGAAACCGGAAACATCAGTCTCCATGGGACTGAAGATATGCTGACCAAAGATATTTCTTCAAAGACAGTAAAGACATTTAAGAGATAGAGTCATAGAATCATACAGCACAGAAGGAGGCCATTCAGCCCATCGTATCTGTGCTGGCTCTTTGAAAGAGCTATCCGATTAGTCCCACTCACCTGCTCATATGGGTGGAAAAGGTAAGTAATTTCTCTTTCCCGTACATCCTGCCTTTCCTTCTGATTTTAAGGGACATTTATTAGGATAGAGCAAGGGGTGGTTGAGGCTGCACATAACTGCCGCTTATTGTTGACACTGTAAGCATTGAAGAATGTTCTATTCCCTCTCACTGATATTCCCTTCTCCTTTGAACTTAACATTCACAGTTCTTCTTTTAACAAAATAATATTTATGATTATGGTGGATGATGCATTTGAATAGCTAAAGCTCAGAAATGTCTCTTGTTTTAAACTCAGTTGTCAAACAGTGTAATCTGGCCTCCATTTAGTGTTATAACAATTACGACAGTAATGTTTGTTTAATATTTCTTCCAAAAATGGGATCAGAAATGTTAGTAATGTAGTGCACCAGTCAGTATGGAGACAAACATCTGCCATTGATTTTGTAGGGAATGATAGTTAAGCCACTAATACTCCACATGCCAGAAGTTTATTATTGGAATAATTGTCTTTTTAAATTACTTGTCTAAATGTTTCAAGCTATTAGGAGATTGTTTGGATTGTATGAATAGTGTGACTGGCTGGAGTATTCCAATCTGAGCTGCATTTTGACACGTAATTAATCACCAGCTTGGAAGAGTTTGTGCATCCGACATTGGAGCTGGTGGCCTCTTATTTCATTTTTTTTATTCGTTTATGGGATGTGGGTGTCGCTGGCAAGGCCAGCATTTAAAGTTCCAGGATTTTGACCCAGCGGCAATGAAGGAACGGCGATATACTTCTAAGTCAGGATGGTGTGTGACTTGGAGGGGAACTTGGAGGTGATGGTGTTCCCTTGTCCTTCTAGGTGGTAGAGGTTGCGGGTTTGGGAGGTGCTGCCGAAGAAGCGAGTTGCTGCAGTGCATCTTGTAGATGGTACACACTGCAGCCACGGTGCGCCGGTGGTGGAGGGAGTGAATGTTTAAGCTGGTGGATGGGGTGCCAATCAAGCGGGCTGCTTTGTCTTGGATGGTGTCGAGCTTCTTGAGTGTTGTTGGAGCTGCACTCATCCAGGCAAGTGGAGTTTATTCCATCACACTCCTGACTTGTGCCTTGTAGATGGTGGAAAGGCTTTGGAGAGTCAGGAGGTGAGACACTCACCACAGAATACCCAGCCTCTGACCTGCTCTTGTAGCCTCATTATTTATGTAGCTGGTCCAGTTACGTTTCCGGCCAATGGTGACCCCCAGGATGTTGAAGGTGGGGGATTTGGTGATGGTAATGCCATTGAATGTCATGGGGCGGTGCTTAGACTCTCGTTGGAGATAGTCATTGCCTGGCATTTGTGTGACGTGAATGTTACTTGCCACTTATCAGCCCAAGCCTGAATGTCATCCAGGTCTTGTTGCATTCTGGCATGGTCTGCTTCATTATCTGTGGAGTTGCGAATGGAATTGAACACTGCAATCATCAGTGAACATCCCCACTTGTGACCTTATGATGGAGGGAAGGTCATTGATGAAGCAGCTGAAGACAGTTGGGCCTAGGACACTGCCCTGAGGAACTCCTGCAGCAATGTCCTGGGGCTGAGATGATTGACCTCCAACAACTACAACCATGGAATGTTCTCAAACTGCAGTGGATCTGCAGTGCACCAGCCAGCGCTAAAGGTATCACATTTTTTTGTTGCATTTCCCTGGAGTTTCAAGGGGCTACTATCTTGAAACCTGTTTATCTGTGTCAGAGAAACAGTGTGAGGTGATGACTTGCACTGAAACATGTCACTCTGGTGCAAACTTATGATCATGTGACAATAATGCCACATGACACTTTTACCTCTGTGCCCCCTTCAAGACCATGGGGTAGAACTTGGTCTTGGACGGTAGCACAAAATGGATGGTACCGTATCAGCCGTCCCTTAGACACCCCACCCGATATTCCGTTCTATTGACTTCAATCAGGCGGGGCATACAAGTAGCGGCATGTGCGATTCTGCCCGTTTGTGCACTGCCGCCTGGGACCAATTTCTGACCCTGTGCCACTTTAAAGTCCCATAATTAAAGTCAGGAAAGCACTGAAAATAAAGTCAGCATGGAGCATCATCTGCTACAAAAGCAGCAGCCAAAAAACAAAATTAGATGGGAAGTGAGAGTGGAAACGACACCTTTTCCGCTTGATGACTTGCTGTCTGGGGCTTCTGCTGGAATCGCATGTCTAGTGCTGGAACTTCAAAGAGCAAGGGTCAGGTTTGTCATTTTTGGCGCACGTAAAGCACGTCTGAAGTGCTGAAAACTGAGAAATGCTGACACTCAAAACTGGCAAACAGTTTAGGCTGAACCATGCCAAATATCTGGATTATTCTTGCAGTTAAGACGTGTCTATATTTACACTGGCATTTTCATACACATCTATGCAGAAGTATCTATTTTTGTCATAAAGGGTTTTTTTTTGTGCTGGGTGGCAGGGGGGTGGGAGCAAACATTGAAAACAGATGGAGATAGTTGAGAAATGTTAGGCAAAATGTGCGTGAACCAAAGGGGAAACAGAAAGAACAAACAACTCGCAGACCTGGTCATTTCTGTGACTTCTGTTACAGCGCAACTCTAAATTACTTTTTTTTTAAATGACAAATTTAATAGGCCGCTCACAGGCAGAAATCTTGTTTGCATTGAATTAGGGAAAGATTCACATTCTAGTTCATGCGCCACAGTTTCGGCTTCTCCATGCTTTACTGATTAGTTGTGACCAAATTCCGTAGTAAAAATCGGCTTTCTCCCACTTTCAGGGTGAAGTTTCACCTCATGTACCTGGGATCTAGAAGTCACTCTGATGTATTAACCTCTATACAGATGGGAGGATGAGGCAGTGACGTGGGGGAGGGAGTCATAGCTGTTGATTGGTTTTTAAGTACGTTAATGCAATAGCAGAGAAGTGATTTTAGTTACTGTTTTGCCAACACAATAAATTCAGCGATTTTTCAATCAACAAATTGATTGAAATATATCAACGAACTTTTATATGAGGTAGTGGTAGTTGAATGTCACTTTCTTGGCTGATAACAAGAGCAGTAAAACATAGGTCTGAAGATGACTCACCAATTTTATCGTACGGATATTTAACGCGTTCATATCAAATTCCTCTTTCTACTGTTTTGTCTGCTGCATTAAGCTCTTTATTTTGTGAATGTGTTCAGCATTTATACAATAACATTCACACAACAACATCTCTGATTTCCAGCTTACAGTTATCAAATTGCAAAAAACCAAGTAGGCTGGGGAATGTTGCCAGCCCTGGGGAGGTGGGTATGGAGGCGGGACTGCTGGGAAAATGGCAGAAACTGGGCGGGCTTAACAAGGTCAATCAAGGGAAAATAGCGTGGGTTGGCTGGACGTTGTTCGGGGCGGAACTAAAACCCGAAAACCAGCAGTCCCGCCTCCAACGCGCCCCCATTGACAAAATCCAGCTCTCGGTTTTAACTTCTGACATTAAGCTGTACAGTAAGAAATGTAAAGATTTTTATTTCAACAACAAAAATAACTTCCATTTATAAAGTGTCTCTAATGTAGTAAAGCATCCCAAGGCATTTCACAGGAGTGTTATAAAACAAACCTAAGGAGATACTAGGACAGGTGACCAAAAGCTTGGTCGAAGAAGTAGGTTTTAAGGAGTGTCTTAAAGGAGGAGAAAGAGGCAGAGAAGTTTCGAGAGGAAATTCCAGAGCTTAGGACCTAGGCAGCTGAAGGCATGGCCGTCAATGGTGGAGCGATGAAAATCAGGAATGCGCAAGAGGCCAGAATTGGAGGAGTGCAGAGATCTCGGAGAGCTGGAAGAAGTTACAAAAATAGGGAGGGGCGAGGCCATGGATGAAATTGAAAACGAGGATGAGCATTTTAAAATCGAGGCATTGCTGGACCATGAGTCAATGTAGGTCAGCGAGCACAGGGGTGATGGGTGAATCGGACTTGGTGCGAGTTAGGATACGGGCAGCAGAGTTTTGGATGAACTCAAGTTTACAGTGGGAGGCCTGCCTGGAGAACATTGGAATAGTCGAGTGTAGAGGTAACAAAGGCATGGATGAGTGTTTCAGCAGCTGATGAGCTGAGGCAGGGGCAAAGACAGGTGATGTTACAGTGGTGGAGATAGGCGGTCTTGATGATGGAGAGGATATGGGGTCGGAAGCTCAGCTCAGGTGCAAATAGGATGTCACGGTTGTGAACAGTCTGGTTCAGTCTCAGACAGAAGGATGGAGTCGGTGGATAAGGAACAGAGTTTCTGCACAAAACTTGAGATTACTGGGGGGTTTTTAAACAGTTGTCTTATTTTCATATTACTGTGGAATGAAAATTTTTGAAAATCAGATCAGATGAGGAACATGGTGACTTAAGGAAACAAAGTTATAAAATAGCTGTTGGGTGAATGCTACTGAGAATAGTTATTCCCCTTCTCCAACCACCCACATAACTTGCACTGCTTTCAGCACACCAGTTAATCTTTCACCTCAAACCAGCAAAGAATATAATTACACAATTGCACATTTCACGATCTGTATTTTGATTGGCGTTGAATCAGTTTTCCAAAACACACTCCAGTCACAATTCGCGCCCACTAACGATGAAAGCAGATGACATGTCCCTGAGACACTGGATGTGTGAGAGTGCAAGATTGTCAAAACTAGCCCATTCTACAGCAGTGTGTCTGTCAGGGAGTTGTTAGGTCTACAGATCGCTAGGATTAAGAGTCCATTGTTCGACTGTTTTGACAGCACTTGTTGTCATAAAGAATCTTTACACTTTAAGAATTAAATCTCGGCTCTTTGTGACAAGCTGGGAAGGATTAATCACAACAATTAAGCTCCTGCATCAACATTTAGCACTTTCTATCGACCAGCTCTGAGGGGAAAGGCCTAGTTAAAGACTTCATTATGATCTGAGTTCTTTCAGCCTAACCGCTCCCCAATGCACATGGAGCCAAATTAAAATGATGGAAGTAAAGAAAGCATCACCACTGGTCTACACAAGCTGTCTATGAAGCCAGCAAGGCCCCACGGGTATTGTTTCACACTGATTATTCTTCCATTAGGATGTTATTGTAGAGTAGAGGAGTGGCTACGAGCTAACCTGAAAACCAGCTTCAGCTATAAAACCTAGCTGCACTAGAACGGCTAAACATGATCATTTCAGTGGAAAAGGCCAGCTAATTAAGCTGTTTCTACTGAGAATACAAAGATTCAACAGTAAATTTAACCAGCAGGATGTAGGTCAGTTTAATGTTTAAAAAAAGATACATTTTCTCCAATTTATCTTTTCTAGGTTGCTCTGTAGTCTGCCTCATCCAAGAATACAGGCAGGTGTCCTCATTGGTGTCAATGTTCCCTGTGAGCTGCGCTTTGTGCTGCGCGGCCTGTTTCTTTTAATGCACGGTCCCTTTAAATTTCTGCGCATGCGCGGTATTTACAATGGAGAAGCCGGTGAACGGCCTGCGCAGGACCTTGCAGATTGCAGCAAGGCCATGTGGCTGCGCAGCTTAAAGGGAACATTGGTCTGGCTATATTTCTATTTAGTGAGTAGTGCAGTGTGACCGCTCCTCTCTGTGAGAAGGTGCATGGCCTGTTTTACTGAACTGAGAAGCTCCCTGCATGGAGAACTGCTGGGCTGAACCCATGGTTGACAACTCTGACTGTACACTTGCCCCAGAACTTGAGGGTATTAAAATAGTCAGTATTCTACCAGCTTCAGCCTATCAAGACACACTTGACAGCAGCCTTGTTATTTGCCCTTACAATTGAGCCAGCCATTAGTCACCAGACGAATATTCATGGGGCTCTTATGACTGAATCAATGCTCTATCTTTCCGATCTACCCATCATATTCCCATGTCTGATGGCCTGCATTACAGAATATAACCTCGTCTGAAAGCAATGAGTCTTGCTGGGATATAATTCCAAGACACGTCCCCTGGTATCTTGTCCAAGTGACCATTCTTGATGTATGATCCTAGATAGTGAGTGTGGGAGGCATGATCCCCAAATCCTGGCTGATGATTTTCTTCTTAACTCAGGGATGCTGAAGTGAATTGCTATTGCTATTAGCTAACTCAACATAGACCAGGAAACAAACTTTCGATCTTCTGTTCTATTTTGTTTATTTTTAACCAACTGTGCCATCAGGAGAACTTTCTCCAAGCATTCCTTGCAAGCTAGGGCCTCCTTTTTCTCTCTGGAGGCATCTCAGAAATAACTTGGCACTTTCCTGCAGGCCATATATCAAAAGTACAGTCGATCACTCAAGAATAAAGTAGATGTGAGCAAGAAGTACCTCACCCAAAAGAAATGGATTGAGACTTTGATTCATCCCCTCAGGATAGACAAAGATAAACTGGGTGACCAGTCAGCACAGTCACGGATATGAGAGGGACTGGTGTAACAAATAGTCTGATAAAAGCTGTTCCTCTTCTGAGGAAGTTTTGCTTTTTGTTCCAATGCATAGACTGTGTTGGCAAGGTAGCTTGGATTGTCCGAAGTAAACGTCCAGCTTTTAGCAAACTAATGGATTTAGTTCTATCTTTTACAGAGTTACTGTACTGTGCTTAAAAGCATCTGGTTGAGAGGCAACGGATCACAATGGTTTGGTTCAGGGATCAGTTAGTAACTGGAAATTCCAGATATTAACATACATTTTTTGGCAAATTGAACTGTATCAGTCTAGGTTAAAAATCTTTAGCAGATTAGCCAGTGTTGTTGATACTGATATAAGTACCATATTGAATATTCACCAACCTCCCAGAAAAACAAACTCGGTTACTGTCACGTGTTTTTTGTATTCTCCCAAGCATATTCACACATACTTTCACCTTGCTCTGTGAAGTCACTGAGTAAATAGAGCTAGGGTTCAGGCAGATTGAAAACTGTAGGATAACTTGTCATGTGCTGTCTAATCTCAGGACTTCCTCCCCAGGGAGGAAAGCCAAATAACTCATTGCTGCCAGGGCTGTAAATGCATTGAAGATATCTTCCTCCCTGGTGAAGAAATGGTAGATTCTATACAGTCGATCAGAAGGCTGATTCATTCTTCAAAACATCTCATTTTGCTATTTTGTTCCCCTGTTTTTTCATGCAGAATGTCACTGGAAAATGCATGATGATTTTTACAGCTTTTTAATGAGGGTATAAAAATCTTGATGTTACGACAGGCAATCATCTCAGCAGTGTCCTTGAGCAGTGTCAAACATAGGTGCCATTCACTTAACCCTTTGATTTCAAAGGGAAACTACATTCATTCAAACTCCACAGGCGTCGATTGTTTACTGGCGAACAAAATTCTCATTTTGACCCACTTATCGTTGGTTAGTGAGAGTCGCAGCAGTGCATGTATCTGCCTCCAGGCGGACATCATTGCTTCTCCTTCATGCAGTGCATTCTGGAATGATTACATCATCAAAGCCAGCCTATGCACTGTGGGTGCTGGCTATAAAAGTTTCCATAGATTATTCGCTTTATAAGTTACAAATATTAGTCTTGCTTATGGAGTCAAACTTTTGAGCAAACGTGTACAGAACCATTACAGAACGCAAGCAGTTAGATTCAGGTCACCCTTCCCACAGTGCACTGCAAGAAGGAGAGGCAGTGATGTCTTCTCTATTCACTCACCCGCCACAGTGAGAAAACATGTTCAAAGCTTCATCTCCACAACACAGCAGCATACGGGTCAGCACTCTTGGCAAAGGATTATGTTTGTGAGTAAACTATTGACATTCATCATTATTTAAACAGGTCTGCACTCCCCTTTTAACTTTAATTAACCCTTTGATGCTGTATCATCTCATCTACAAGCAATACAAGATTAGAATCTTTCATTTTCTTCAGTCTATGCTATAAAGCCTTAAATTATGTTAGTTTCTGTTCTGGGGAGGGAGGAAAGCCACACCAGATCCAGGGGAATTGTGCTTGACTTAAACTTTCCCTTATCTCACTGTGACACT
The DNA here is from genome assembly GCF_052327205.1 of Somniosus microcephalus. NCBI lineage: Eukaryota > Metazoa > Chordata > Chondrichthyes > Squaliformes > Somniosidae > Somniosus > Somniosus microcephalus. The sequence continues at coordinate 33,779,525 of NC_140992.1, forward strand.
GAGATTGGAATGGCCTGTTCCATTCCAGTTATTGTTAGACAAGCAGGGTAAGATGACCAAATCAGGTTTCTCAGGTAAAGACCAGACTAGTTTGCCTTAACCTGTTTAATGATTTAGAGAAAAGAACATTTCCCCTCTTTAAGCCCTGGACATTTCACTTCTCTTGATTCAATCATGTTCATTATTGTAATGTTACATTTGGGTTTTATCTTATTAAGGAACAAATCTTTGCTTTTTACAAGCCGGAAAGAAGGTGGTTAAGGGAGGGGCCTCACTGAGGTGAATAAAATATTAATAAATTATATAAATAAGGAATATTTCTTCAAAGTAAGCCAAGAAAAGATAACCAGAGGACACAAATTTAGAACTAATATTAGTTCATATTTACTCAAAAAGTAATGAATATTTTGAATAATCACCCAGATAGGGTAGTAGGGAGAAAACCATTTGGGAAATTCAAGAATACCATTGGATGCTAAGTTTGAAGGAGGTCCTCATTGGTAAACTTCCTCTTCAACTGAGGACCCCCAATGAACATGTTAAAGTTTAGTGTGGAAAAAAAAAGCTTTTACTCCTGTCTTTTCATCTTGATGGCATTAAATCATTTTATTATTAATTAGTCCCTGCACTTAATGAGTTAGGCACAATGAGGTTCTTAAAAACAAAATGTAAACCTTTTTATTTCAAACTCAAGTCGTCACCAGCACCAGTAGGATTCATTGGATTCAGATGTGAGCTGGCGTACGAACCATGATGGGAACCTCTCATGTGACACGGGCAAGGGCTTGTTGTGCATTCTACTCCTATTCGCAATGCGCTTAAAAGGCTACACTGCCATTTTTAAAGCGATTGCTGAATTCGAATTACTGGATCATCTGAACTATTACTGGGGGACAAAAGAAGAACAGAATTATCAGGAATGAATTTTAGTGAGATGGATGAAAAGAAACTACATTGAATAGGAAAATACTGATTAAGGATAAGTTTCTCGGGTTTTTGGTTGATTGGGTCATTTTGACCTGAATGGGCCTCAATCCATTGAACATCAACCTTGACTTGAAGCATTAAAATCACTGAGCCAAAGTCAGTAGCCCAGGTGAAATCTAGGCGCATCTCCAAGTCTGTCTTCAGGTGGAGCTCCTGCCTTTTCCACACAGATTCTGAACCTAATTAAATTAAAGCTCGGTTGCTGCCCAGTTCAATCAAACTGCACAATCTGGCGCTCCCTTTATTGCTAGTGCCTGGTAATTGCAGTCACTAAGGAACTAATTCATTCAATTTCTACTACCATGTTCCTCCTACGCCTACTGTCCAGTCACGCCAAGCAATCTAGTTAATTTCATCACCCAATTCATCTGGCTGAAGCAGATACATATTTCATTTTTCTCTTAAGTCTTCAAAGTGCTGCAGGCAAATGTGAATCTCAAGATCAATTCCCTCTTTTGAACAAGGGAATGAATCAGCAATAGAGTTTTTATTGTTGGTCAGGTAGGCTTGTCAAACTGATTAGTCCACCCCAAGTATTGTGTCACACGTGACGCCATCAGCAACTGAGCATGCTCAGTTTTGAGTTGCCACCAAAAGATCAAAACAAATATTGATTGTAATAAAAATGAGTCACATTTCAAACTAATGTAGCTCTGCTAATATTAGGTAACTTGAGGCTCCTGCGAAATTTGACCCTGAAAAGATAATGCAAATGCCCACACCAGCTCGTCCCATTCACCCATCACCCCTGTGCTCGCTGACCAACATTGGCTCCCAGTTAAGCAATGCCTCGATATTAAAAATTCTCATCCTTATTTTCAAATCCCTCCATTCCCTCACCCCTCCCTATCTCTGTAATCTCTTCCAGCCCTACAACCCTCCGAGATATCTGTGCTCCTCTAATTCTGGCCTCTTGAGCATCCCTGATTTTAATCTCTCCACCATTGGCGGGCGTGCCTCCAGCTGCCAAGGCCCTGAGCTCTGGAATTCCCTCCCTAAACCTCTCCGCCTCACTATCTCTCTTTCCTCCTTTAAACCTACCTCTTTGACCAAGCTCTTGGTCATCTGCCCTCATATCTTCTTATGTGGCTCGCTGTCAAATTTTGTTTGATAACGCTCCTGGGAAGCGCCGTGGGAGGTTTTACTACGTTAAAGGCGCTGTATAAATACAACTTCTAGGTGTAGTAGTCAACTTCACCACTTGTTAACTTTCTAATCTGAATGCATTCGCTTTGTGTCGTCATTATGTGAAGTTGCCGAGCAACCCGTGCACCAATGCTACAGCTGCAACGGTGAAGCAATCTACGTGTTTTTGTGGGATCAGACACTGCAGTGGAAATGATGATGAGCGGGGTCTTGTCGTTATTAAAAGATTCACCGTAGTTACTTAAAGGGTTTTACTTGTCTCTTGTAAAATTCCTACATCGTGACTACTCTTGTAGTGTGTGGGAAATGGGGTGGCGGGGGTGCGGACAGCAGGGGGGGGGAATCCCAAGTTAAAAAAATAAAAATGAAACAAAGCTTTCAATAGTCTGGCAATCTGCTGGAAAGATTGGCCAAACAGTGGCAATGGGAAATCCTATCTGTCTACGTGTAGCATTTCTTTCTCCGAATGTTCCTTGATGAGAATTACACAATGACCAATTGAATACACTATATGGATACAATCACATAAGCTGTTAGGGTTATTCATGTTTTAGCACCTTGTGTTAAGTGCAAAGACTATGCATTGCACCTCATAAATCTGTCAGTGTTTCAGGTCATCGGCTGCTGAGAAAACATCGACTTATCTGAGGGTGGAAGTGCAGAAATCATCTGCTCTCCAAAAATATTGTGAGGGTCACATGAGGTATAAAGTGACATCTCTTGCCTCCAAAAAAAATCACGAGAAACTATTAAGGAAGCATTGATATTGCAGAATCAATGTATTACAGTAACACGTCCACTGTTCATCATCTCTACGCAGACAGAGCGCAATTATGAGAGCTTCAGTGGGGGAGGCAGGGAGGAAGTGGCAGAGGGTTTACTGGATAATATCAACTATCATTTCTATCGTCTAGGTTCCAGACAGAGAACAGGCAGGCAGAGTGGGGAGAGTGGCCGGGAGTCTGTAGTAGAAATGCCCAGTAGTGGTCAGACTACAGATCAAGTTCCTTTTGTAACACTACAACTTACTACTCAAAAAATCAGCTGAACAAATAACTCTATAAACTAACCAAATGTTCCAATTATCTCCGCAGGCTATTCCTGTATCCTACATATTTATTTTGCAATTGTTTAATTTAAGAAGGGATGTGAGACATCTGACAGAACTGTGGTCTTTTCCCAAACATTAATGCCTACACTCTCAGCTGGACAAATTCGTCTTTAACAAAAATCTATCATTAATATTAATTCTAATTAACCACTAGCAGTATTTTGTCTAACCGCTTTTCTTAGGGTATAAGTTAATGCAATAGTAAACTCCTAGTAGGACTTTACTATTGCATTAAATTTTTACCCAAAGAAAAGTGGTTAGACAATAAAAATTACATTCAGATGTTAAAGTTAAGAAACAATAAAAGGGGCATTTATAACAGATAATAAACAAATCCTATCATTGCTTTTGATGGACTCTGCTGATTGCTAATGTGTCTTTGATTTGGACCCTTTCAGTGCAAACCTGCACTGATGTTCTGCACCATTTCAAGCTAGGAGACATTTTCATTATGTAAAGTTTTACAGAGCAGATAATCTTCAGTCCCAGTCCCAGTACAAAGAGATGATCATAGCTTCTGCCTGGAGCCTGTGCTACTGGTGTTCCATTCTCCTGAAGATGTGAAAAGACCGACACACTGTTTTATGTTTATTCCAATCATTTTTTTTTAGAGGGAGGTGAAGGCCAAAAGCAGAAGGAGGATAGCTGTACCAGTGAATAATTTCTAGAGAAAGTAGCAAAAGAATTAAAGGTTATATTGTCGGCATGTGGAAAAGTCTTCAAAAAAAAGAAAGAACTGACATATATAATTGTAGATAATATGTTATCCCTATAATATGAACATCCCTATTGGAGTAATGTACTGATAACCTACATCTCAGAAGATGTTTTTCTATGTTGATATAGGGAGAAAGGTGTAATGAAGCAGCCAACGACTCACTGACCTTTTTTCACTACATAAATCATTTTTCTCCTCTTTCAGTTTCAGAACATCTTGTAGTCCAACATGTTGATTCTGCTGCTAAAATATCTAGAGTAGGAGTTACCAGGACAGAGCCTGTCCCATAGCTCCGTTATATTGTAACAGGCTGTTGACATCATGTTGGAGAATTTCCAGGCCGAGTTTCTGAAACAACTGGGAACGCTTTGTCATAAAAGATCTTGTTTCAAATCATTATATTGGCCACAGCTATGGCTGATCATTTGGCGGACAGAAAATCGATTGTATTTTAATTTTCAAACAAACGTTTTTTTAACACAGACAGGATTATTGTTTACAATCATCTGGTAACATGATATTGTCATTGGGCCGAGATGACACTCCCCCTTTAAAGTTGCAGTTTAAATTAAGCTAAGAGAAATCTCAAAAATTCTAACAGACTTGCTGGAGATTTTTGAAAGCATTAGAGGCTGTGTTGATTGGAGCAGTTGGAACTGAATGTTTTATTAATCTGTCTACAAAAACACCAATGATTATCATTATTCCTGAACAAACAGTCTTGTGTTATTCTTTCAAATGAGTATCTTGACTTTCCTTCTCGTGAGGTATGCTTTTTATTAGTTTTGGATGAAAATATTGCAAGATCCTAATTAGTTGTCATTCTGCTCTCAGTTGTAGGCTGGAGCACCCTTTCCTGTTGCTGATGTGTTACTCACCATTGGGTTGTATATGGTACCAACGTGCCGTCGATACAGGAGAACATGAAGGGGTGGATTTTAATGGCACTTACTGAGCATCATCGTTTATGTTCATTTAATCAGCCTGCAACTTACCGCTGGTATTACTATTAATGCCCATGCTATCGTACATCAAACATGAACAATTACAAGAATGCTGCACAGAGCACATTGTACCTAGCTTCATCGCATGCAACAACATTTTCCCCAACATGGCTGGTTTGAGTTATATCACTGAATCAGTGTGGTAGTCTTGTTAAGAATTTTAATGCTGGCAGCACTGCTACATAAATTCAACTTGAATCAGTTTAGCATGCTCTTGCTTCACATGTGATGTGTATTTGAGATTGCTGCATTATAACTTGTTGCAGACTGCTTTGCCTTAGTCAGAGCTAATCAGCGAGAGAAGTGAGCAACAACTTTGACAATATTGAAGGTCATAGGATTGGACTCGGGTCAACTGTAGTGCAAGTGGTGCACTAACACTTGGCTTAGGAGAAAGAGTAACAACAGGAAAGGACAGCCAGTGAGGTAAGGTGGCACACAGGGTAGACAGTCAGGTCCCACTGCTACCTACTAGGTGAACCACCCCAAGTAGAACTGCCTGTGAATGACTGAGAAGCAGTAGCCTGAGCGGCCATGCTGGAGTTGTGGCATCTGCTGAGTGATGACTTGCAGACCTATTTAAATATCAGTACAGCACTACCTGTCGTAGTGAAAGTCACCACGGCCCTGAATTTCTATGCCTCGGAACTGTTCCAGGGAGGGCCTGGTGAGACATGCAGTGCCAGCCACATCAATCATAACACTGACAGTTGCTTTATTATGCCAGGCCAACAATTTTTTTTTCACCCATGAACCAACAGGACAGGACGACACATTTGTGCTGGTCTGCTGGCTTCCCAAGACTGCAAGGAGTCATTGGTATTGCCATTCAGGCCTCTATGCACGATACGATGTACCTACATGAAAAGCAAGAGGTTTTACTCCAACATTCAGCTTCAATGGAAATGTGAATCATGAGAGATGTATAAACGAGTGGCTGATCTGATATCGTCTGTTTTACACTATCAAAGTTACCGCCCCCACCCCAGTGTCTTAAAAATCATCCAAACTGCAGTGACATCCATTCCAATTGTAAGCCATCTCATATATTTTTAAACAGCGTAATTTGTTTTCACTGAGCTATCCAAACTGGAGCTTTGAAATCAATTTTACATCCCAACTGAAACTTCCATTGGCTCCATGCTTATAAAAGATGCCAACCAGATGGCAATCTGTCAAGCAGTGAACAGATGACCCTCCAATCCAATATTAGCATATTTTAAATATGAATGATAACTGTGCTTGGCTATAAAATGCCTGTACTGTTAATTTGATTTAACCAGCACTTCAACTGAAAGCAGCCTTTATCTGGGCTAATTTGTCAATCTAATCATTCTTGACTTGTCTTAAGAGCTGGGAAACCACAGTAAACCATTACAGGCAAAATAAGGAATTAATTTGGTTTGGTTTTTGAGATTCTAAAATGGAAAGCTTGTTTAATTTAATCACTTTTTTTTTAACTCTGTGCTACTCACAATCCAAACTGCAATACCATTGTGCACTGCCTCAAAAGATAACATTCCTTTTCCAGAATTGGGTATGGGGGCATAATTTAAAAGTTAGCGGATGACACAAAGCTTGGAAATGTAGTAAACAATGAGGAGGATAGTAGCAGACTTCAGGAGGATTAGACTGGTGAAATGGGCAGACACATGGCAGATGAAATTTAATGCAGAGAAGTGTGAAGTGATGTATTTTGGAAGGAAGAATGAAGAGAGGCAATATAAACTAAATGGTGCAATTTTAAAGGGGGTGTAGGAACAGAGATAGCTGTGTGTTCACATACACAAATCTTTGAAGGTGGTAGAACAAGTTGATACAGCTGTTAAAAAAGCATACAGGGTCCTTGGCTTTATAAACAGAGTCATTGGTCGCGATTTTGCCGGCGCTCAGAGGGCGGGTTCGGAGGCGGGTCAGCTGTTAAATTCGAAATGATTGACGGTGGGTTGTGAACCCGCCATGATCCCGCCTCCGTGTGAGTTTCCAAAGTGTCGGGTCTGCGATTTCAGAACAGACCCGACACCAAGCGGCGGGTAAGGGATTTAAGATACTTAACTTCTTGTTAAGTGCTTGTTAACTGCTATTTTGACAGCCTTTTCCTATTTTCACACATTTTCAACGGGTTTCACGATATTCGGAGATCACGTCAGGTGAGTATGTCAGGAGGACCAACAAGCTGAAGAGTTCACAGCTGCAACTGCAGAATAAAAGCTGAGCTCGCACATCTGTTCACTTTCAAATGTCAGAGGTTGCTGATTTCAGGATTTGGAAGACACATTTGATCTGTTTTGAGGCTGTAAGTGTGTGGTGTTAACTCTATATATACTGTCACCTCCTTGGAATAACCTCTCTCCCCATTGAGTGAATGCTTATAATTTCTCATCCTCAACTGCCATATATAACAGCAGAATGGGAACGCTTTATACTCTCTCAACCTGGTCATCAGAATCTGAAGAGGATCAGCCACAGCACCAGCAGAACCAGGCACACCAGCGGCACCAACAATAAGAGCGCCAACCTTCTCCTTAACCACCTGATGCTGCACCGCGCCGCAGGAGATACCCCCAACACAGGGTTTACAGGCAGAGGATGAGCTTCCTCAACATGACTGAGCAGCAGTGCCAAAGGAGGCTGAGACTTTCGCAAGAGGTAGTCGCAGACATTTGTGCAATGCTAGAATAAGACCTGCAGCTCAGAGGAGCAGGCGGACATGCTCCTTTGCATCTTCTTGCATCTGGGTCCTTCCAGGGATCAGCAGCAGACATTAGTGGCATCTCGCAGTCGCCGCCCACATATGCATCACGCGGGTTACCGATGCCCTCTTTGCCAAGTCCGCTAATTACAGCCACTTTTCCACTGATGAGGCAAGTGTTACCGAGCGGGCGCTAGGCTTTGTCAATCTGGCTGGCTTCCCAAGGGTGCAAGGCATCACCGAGAGCACACATGTGGCCATCAGGGCATCCCCTCACAACCCAGCTGTATTTGTCAACCGCAAGGGCTTCCACTCCCTTAACGTGCAACTGGTGTGCAACCATAGGAAGAGCATTATGCATGTGTGCACCAAGTTCCCTGGCAACTGCCATGACTCTTGCATCCTGCACCAGTCCACTGTCCCTCAGCTCTTCACTCCGCCAAACAAACTTTCTGGCTGGTTCCTTGAAGACAAAGTCTATCCCCTGAAGGTGTGCCTAATGACACCATATAGGAGGCCATCAAACGAGTCTGAGGAGCATTACAATCAAAGCCACATTTCCACCAGAAGTCTCAAAGAGCAAACAATAGGGTTAATATAAGAACATAAGAACATAAGAAATAGGAGCAGGAGTAGGCCAATTGGCCCCTCGAGCCTGCTCCGCCATTCAATAAGATCATGGCTGATCTGATCCTAACCGCCAATCCGCTATGACAGGACTATCTCCTGAACCTAACAGAATTAGACACACGAAACAGGAGCAGGATCAGACTACACGGCCCCTGGGCCCGCTCCGCTACCCACAGGGCCATGACCTATCCGAACCTAGACTCATGTCCAAATTCCTGCCCGCTCCCCGTAACCCTTAATTCCCTTTTCTTCTAGGAAACTGTCTATTTCTGTTTTAAATTTATGTAATGATGTAGCTTCGACAGCTTTTTGGGGCAGCATATTCCATGGACCTACCACCCTCTGAGTGAAGTAGTTCCTCCTCATCTCAGTTTTGAAAGAGCAGCCCCTTATTCTAAGACTATGCCCCCTAGTTCTAGTTTCACCCATCATCTGGAACATCCTCCCTGCATCCACCCGATCCAACCCCTTCATAATCTTATATGTTTCAATAAGATCGCCTCTCATTCTTCTGAACTCCAATGAGTAGAGTCCCAATCTACTCAACCTCTCCTCATATGTCCATCCCCTCATCCCCGGGATTAATCGAGTGAACCTTCTTTGTACTGACTCGAGAGCAAGTATGTCCTTTCTTAAGTATGGACACCAAAACTGTATGCAGTATTCCAGGTGCGGTCTCACCAATACCTTGTACAACTGAAGCAATACCTCCCTATTTTTATATTCTATCCCCCTAGCAATGAAAGCCAACATTCCATTGGCCTTCTTAATCACTTGCTGCACCTGCATACTAACCTTTTGAGTTTCGTGCACCAGGACCCCCAGATCCCTTTGTACTTCAGTACTTTCAAGTTTCTTGCCATTAAGATAATAACTTGCTCTACGATTTTTCCTGCCAAAGTGCATAACCTCACACTTTCCAGTATTGTATTCCATCTGCCAAATCTCTGCCCACTTACTTAGCCTGTCTATGTCCCCTTGCAGGTTTTTTATGTCCTCCTCACTCACTACTTTCCGTCCCATCTTAGTATCATCTGCAAACTTTGATGCGTTACACTCGGTCCCCTCCTCCAAATCGTTAATATAGATTGTAAAGAGTTGGGGACCCAGCACTGACCCCTGCGGAACACCACTGGTTACTGATTGCCAGTCTGAGAATGAACCATTTATCCCAACTCTCTGCCTTCTGTTAGATAGCCAATCCTCTATCCATGCCAGAATATTACCCCCAATCCCGTGATTTTTTATCTTAAGCAATAATCTTTTGTGTGGCACCTTGTCAAATGCCTTTTGGAAGTCTAAATACACTACGTCCACTGGTTCACCTTTATCCACCCTATATGTTACTTCCTCAAAGAACTCCAGCAAATTTGTCAAACATGACTTCCCCTTCATAAAACCATGCTGACTTTGTCTTATTAAATTATGATTATCCAAATGTCCTGTTACTGTCTCCTTAATAATGGACTCCTAAATTTTACCTACCACAGATGTTAGGCTAACCGGTCTATAGTTTCCAGTCTTCTGTCTGCTGCCCTTTTTAAATAAGAGTGTTACATTAGCAGTTTTCCAGTCTGCCGGGACCTTTGCTGAGTCCAGGGAGTTTTGGAAGATTATTACCAATGCATCCACAATCCCTACCGCCACTTCCCTCAAGACCCTAGGATGTAAGCCATCAGGTCCAGGTGATTTATCCGCCTTGAGTCCCATTATTTTACCGAGTACCACTTCCTTAGTGATTTTGATCGTGTTTATCTCCTCCCCCCCTATAGCCCCCTGCTTGTCAAGTGTTGGGATATTCTTGGTGTCCTCTACTGTAAAGACTGATACAAAATATTCATTCAGTGTTTTTGCCATCTCCATATTTCCCAACATTAATTTCCCGGTCTCATCCTCTAAGGGACCAACATTTACTTTAGCCACCCTTTGTCTTTTTATATAACTATAAAAATTCTTGCTATCTGTCTTTATATTTTTTGCTAATTTACTTTCATAATCTATCTTCCCTTTCTTAATCAATCTTTTTGTTATTTTTTGCTGTCTTTTAAAGTTTTCCCAATCCTCTATCCTCCCACTAGATTTGGCTACCTTATATGCCCTTGTTTTTAGTCGAATACTATCCTTAATTTCTTTACTTAGCCACGGATGGCTGTCTTTTCTTTTACACCCTTTTTTTCTCAGTGGAATATACTTTTTTTGGAAGTTGTAAAATAACTCCTTAAATGTACACCACTGACCATGTATCGTCTTATCCTTTAACCTATTTTCCCAATCCACTTTACTCAATTCCGCTCTCATACCTTCATAGTCTCCTTTATTCAAGCTTAGCACGCTTGTTTGAGATACAACCTCCTCACCCTCTAACTGAATATGGAATTCAACCATGTTATGGTCACTCATTCCAAGGGGATCCTTTACTAGGACATTTTTAATTAATCCTGTCTCGTTACACAGGACCAGATCTAAGGTTGCTTGCCCCCTGGTTGGTTCAGTTACATACTGCTCAAGAAACCCATCCCTAATACACTCAATGAACTCATCCTCAAGGCAGCCCTGCTCAATTTGATTCATCCAATTTATATGATAGTTAAAATCCCCCATAATTATAGATGTTCCCTTATTACAAGCCTCAACTATTTCCTGATTGATACTCCGTCCAACCGAGTTGCGACTGTTCGGAGGCCTATATACTACGCCCACTAGTGTTTTTTTCCCCTTATTATTCCTTATCTCCACCCAAACTGTTTCATTATCCTGATCTTTTGACCCAATATCATTTCTCTGTATTACAGTGATTCCTTCCTTTATTAACATAGCCACCCCACCTCCCCTTCCTTCCTGCCTGTCCTTCCTGATTGTTAAATAACCTGGTATGTTTAATTCCCAGGCATTGTCACCCTGTAGCCATGTTTCTGTAATGGCCACAAGATCATACCCATATGTAGCTATTTGTGCCTTTAACTCGTCTATTTTGTTACGAATGCTACGTGCATTCAGATAGAGAACTTTCAAATATGTTTTGTGACACTTAGTTCCTGCTTTTGCCCTTTTTATTACTTTACCTTTTACTCCACACCTTCTGCCCCTTCCTGACACGCTCTGGTTTTTAATTTCCCCACTGCTACCTAAGTCTTTGACCTTCTCTGTTGTCATTTTTATTATTTGTTCTGTAGGAAGCTCCCCCCCACTAGTTAGTTTAAAGCCCTCTCTACAGCCCTAGTTATATGATCCGCCAGGACTCTAGTCCCAGCACTGGCCAAGTGAAGCCCGTCCCAACGGAACAGCTCCCTCCTGTCCCAGTACTGGTGCCAGTGTCCCAGGAAGCAAAACCCATTTCTCCCACACCAGTCTTTGAGCCACGCATTTAACTCTCTTATTTTATTTGTCCTAGCCAAATTCGCTCGTGGCTCAGGTAATAATCCAGAGATTATTACCCTTGTGGTTCTGCATTTTAATTTGGCCCCTAGCTGCTCAAACTCCCTCAGCAGAACCTCCTTCCTTGTCCTATCTATGTCATTGGTACCAACATGGACCACGACAACTGGATCCTCCCCCTCCCACTCCAAGTTTCTATCCAGCCCAGAGGAGATGTCCTTAACCCTGGCACCGGGTAGGCAACACAGCCTACGGGACTCTCGCTCTTGGCTGCAGAGAACTCTATCTATCCCCCTAATAATACTATCCCCTACCACTACAACATTTCTATTTACTCCCCCCTCTTGAATGGCCCCCCTCTCCACGGTGCTGTGGCCAGGTTGCTCATCCTCCCTGCAGCCCCTGCTTCCGTCCCCACAGGGAGTAAGAAGCTCGAACCTGTTGGACAAGAGCAAGGGCTGCGGCTCCTCCAACACTACCTTCTGGATCCCCGTACCTGCCTCACTCAAAAAGCGCTTCAGATGCCTGGACAGATCTGGTGAAGCCCTACAGTATGCACCAGCCAGGGTCTCGGGAATCATCGTTGTCTGCTGTGTCCTGCACAACATCGCGCTGCAGCGACGATTAGTACTGGATGAGGAACAAGGCACAGAGCGCACAGCCTCTTCAGTGGAGGAGGAGGAGGAGCAGAATGAGGTCCCAGATGAGGAATACCTGGAGGAGGCGCCTGACCCATTGCAACCAGCATGCGAGCACATTGCTGCCGGTGATGCCAGGGATGGCCTGATCAATGCCAGATTCACCTACATTTATGCAGCACAGACATGTGGCTGCCACATGCACATGAAGGTTGCCATAAACGCATTTCAACACCATAGAGCATCTCTACAATGATCTGTGCATTCCTTGCACTGTCACCACCATTCTGGACATAAAAGGCACCCTCACCCTTCACTGTGCCTCTTCAAATTATGACCACACATATGGCAACGAGTTCAAACATTCACAGAACATTAATTCATTACAACAGAATAAAATAACTTAACATTGATTTCTAGTAGAACACCCAAGTGAGTACCCTTGTGACTATTTATGTGGTGCTACCCCTGTAGCTTCAGCAGATGTAGAGATAGCGTGCTCACTTCCCTGCTGCGCCTGCTTAGACGCCTTTGGCGGTCATCCTCTGGGTTTTGGAGCCTGTGAGGGCCCCGCCAAAGTCTGCTCCTCCTGCGACTGCACAGGGACAGACTCGGCCATCATTCTTCCAGGAGGCATCTGGGGCTCTACCGAGGTGTTGGCAAGGGGAAGGCAGTTTGAGCGCTTGGAGAAGAGCCCCTACTTGCATGTCCCCATCCACCATCATCCCTCTCATGGGCCACTTGCACTTCTCTGCTAGCAAGTAGCTGGAGAGCACCTTGCTGCACATCAGTGGGGCCATGAGGACCCGTGTCTGTACTGACATTCCTCATAATGGGGACGCCCATGAACCTCTGGTTCCTCTCTGTGATAGATGCCCATCTATCCTCCATAGCTGACCATCTATTTAGAAGTGTTACCATGTTGTTCTGAGTCTGGCGATTTATGTCCTCCATGGAGGTTGCCATCCTTTCCATTGCGTGCACCACGGCATTGCTCATATTTGAGATGAGCTCCTCCATTCTCTGCACACTCTCAGTCACCGTGGTTGCAAACCCAGTCAGAGCCTTCTGCACTTGTTCCTGAAGCTCAAGCATCGCTCTCTTTCTGGATGGTCCCCGAGGCTCAGCGTCTACATGCAGCAGAGCAGAGCTAGGAGCGTCATGCGGCCTCCAATAAGGACTCTCCACTGCTGTCCCTGTCTTCACCATCTGCTCTTGCTCACTCATGAGTTGTGATACACCAGGTGACAACACTACTCTATTTCGCAAATGACCCACCAAGGTGTGCGTCTCTGTGTTGGTGCTGGGTGCGCTCATTTCTGCTGATGCTGCTCCCTCAGAGGATGCTGCATCCTCTGAGGAGTCCTCCTGCTCTTCCTTCTGGACAGTCGGGAGGGGGGCTCTTGATGGTCCTGTGGGAGAGTAAAGACATGAGTTAGACATGTGATATGTAGATTGCAGACATTGTGCACATGATGAGCATTCAATTTCTATTGACATTAGATCCCATATGAGTCACTCATGAACGCCAAATAAGATGGATGGAGAATTATTCTGTCACCAGTTTGTTCTACTGAGCCCCTCTCTCCATCCCCCACTTCAAGCTCTTCAACTCTTCCTGCAATGTCGAGAGCGGCCTCCTCAGCGTGGGTGAGCTGTGAGAACAATGGTTTTCCTACTCCTGTTCTCTCTCTCTTATTGTGTGCTCTCTTTACCTGCAATGAGGGAAAGAGGTGGAGTTTCAGTGAGAGTGATGGAATGAGTGTAAAGAATGGATAGGATAGATGTTTAGAGGGAGACAATGATGGAGTGGGTTCCCATTACCAAGTTTCCTCCTTTTGAGTTGTTAGTTGTTGTCATTGCATAACATTGAGGGTGGGTGTGAGGGGTGCATAGTAAGATGGGGAAGTAATTGTGTACATAGGGAGAGAGGGATGGGGGATGGTGCAAGGAATGTTGGGGTGAGTTAGGATGTGCAGGGGTGAGTTGGGATGTGCAGGAGTAGAGTTGGCAATGCAGAGTGATGGGGATGTGATGACAGGTACAGCAGAATTAAGGTAAGTTTGCTTTTATACTCACTTTTACAGAATGCAGGAGATCATTGAACCTCTTCCTACATTGGACCCAGGTGTGACTGAACAGACACCTTGCAGTTACCTCCTCAGCTATTTGCAGCCAGGCTGCCTTTGTCTGCTGAGGAGGTTTCCTTCTTCCATTCCCTGGGAATAGTACTTCCCAACGTCTTCTGACTCCCTCCACAAGAACATGGATGGAGTCATCGTTGAAGCGGGGAGCAGCCTTTGGTCTCTCTGCAGACATCGTTGAAAGCACCAGCACTCGGTAGAATCAGAACCGAAGTGAGAGCCAATGGGGACACGGCACCCTTAAATACACCGGCTGCAAACTCGTCATCACAGCAGCTCAGCAGACCCGCACCTTGTGATCAGGCCGGGTAACGCGCACGGCCGGCTTAACGAGCTCAATCAACAGAAAATTGTGTCAGCAGACTGGCTGGAGCCGGGATCCGGGCTGGAGCCGGGAGCGGGACCGGAACCTGCCGACTACCAGTCCCGCCGCCAACCCGCCTCCACTCGGAAAATCCAACCCATAGAGTACAAAAGCAAGGAGGTTATGCTAAATCATTATAAATAGAAACATAGAAACATAGAAGATAGGAGCAGGAGTAGGCCATTCGGCCTCTTGAGCCTGCTCCGCCATTCAATGCGATCATGGCTGATCATCCAAATTCAGTACCCTGTCCCTGCTTTCTCCCCATATCCCTTGATTCCTTTAGCCTTAAGAAATATATCCAACTCCTTCTTGAATATATTTAATGAATTGGCCTCTACTGCCTTCTGTGGTAGAGAATTCCATAGGTTCACCACTCTCTGGGTGAAGAAATTCCTCCTCATCTCTGTCCTAAATGGCTTACCCCTTATCTTTAGACTGTGACCCCTGGTTCTGGACTCCCTGACCATCGGGAACATCCTTCCTGCATCTAGTTTGTCTAGTCCTGTTAGAATTTTATAAGTTTCAATGAGATCCCCTCTCATTCTTCTAAACTCCAACGAGTACAAGTCCAATCGACCCAATCTCTCCTCATATGTCATTCCTGCCATCCCAGGTATCAGCCTGGTGAATCTTCGCTGCACTCCTTCCATGGCAAGAACATCCTTCCTCAGATAAGGCGACCAAAACTGCACACAATACTCAAGATGTGGTCTCACCAAGGCCCTGTACAACTGCAGCAAGACATCCTTGTTCCTGTACTCAAACCCTCTTGCTGGTTAGTGCTCAGCTAGAGTATTGTGTCCAATTCTGGGCACCAAACTTTCGGCCAAGTCAAGGGAGATGCAGAGAAGATATACTAGAATGGTACAACAACAACAACTTGCATTTATATAGTGCCTTTAACTGAATAAAATGTCCCAAGATGCTTCACAGGAGCACTGTCAAACAAAATTTGACACCGAGCCACATAAGGAGGTATTACAGATGACAAAAGCTTGGTGAAAGAGGTAGGTTTTAAGGAGCATCTTAAAGGAGGAGAGAGAGGTAGAGAGGCGGAGAGGTTTAGGGAGGGAATTCCAGAACTTAGGACCTAGGCAGCTGAAGGCACGGCCGCCAATTAAATTTGAAGCGATTAAAATTGGGGATGTGCAAGAGGCCAGAATTGGAGTAGCGCAGAGATCTCAGAGGGTTGTAGGGTTACATAGACAGGGAGGGGCAGGGCCATAGAGGGATTTGAAAACAAGGATGAGAATTTTAAAATTGAGGCATTGCCGGACTGGGACCCAATGTAGGTCAGCGAGCACGGGGTGATGGGTGAACTGGCGCTAATTAGGCTACGGGCAGCAGAGTTTTGGATGAGCTTAAGTTTAAGTAGGTTGGAAGATGGGACACCGGCTAAGTCAACTCTAGAGGTAGCAAAGGCATGGATGAGGGTTTCAGCAGCAGATGATCAGAGGTAGGGGCAGAGACGTGTGATGTTATGGGCGTGGAAGGAGGCAGACTTGGTGATGGCACGGATATGTGGTTGGAAGTTCATCTCGGAATCAAATACAAAGCCAAGGTCTGGTTCAGCCTCAGACAGTTGCCAGGGAGAAGGATAGAGTCAATGACTAGGAAACGGAGTTTGTGGCGGGGACCGAAGACAATGGCTTCAGTCTTCCCAATATTTAGTTAAGGAAATTTTTGCTCATCCAGTAGTAGATGTCAGACGAGCAATGTGACAAATCAGAGACAGTGGAAAGGTCGAGAGAGGTGCTGGTGAGGTAGAGTTGGGTGTCGTCAACGTACATATGGAACCTGACGTGCTTTTGGATGATGTCAGGGGAATTTATAATGGGGAACAAAGAAATGGCAGACCAATTAAATACATATTTTGGTTCTGTCTTCACAAAGGAGGACACAAATAACCTCCCAGAGATGTCGGAGAACATAGGGTCTGATGAAAGGGAGGAACTGAAAGAAATCAGTATTTGTAGGGAAATGGTGTTAGGGAAATTGATGGGATTGAAGGCCGATAAATCCCCAGGGCCTGATAATCTACACCCTAGGGTTCTTAAGGAAGTGGCTCTAGAAATAGTTGATGCTTTGCTGATCATCTTCCAGCATTCGATGGAATCTGGAACAGTACCCATGGATTGGAGGGTAGCTAATGTTACTCCACTATTATGCTAGTAAAAGAGGGGATAAATGCAATTGAAAGGAAGGATATTAACTCAGTTAATACAGAATCTATATGGGTGGAGCTAAGAAATAGCGAGGGGCGAAAAACATTAATAGGAGTGGTATATAGGCCTCCAAATAGTAAAATAGAGGTTAGGGAGGGCATCACGAGGGAAATTAGAGAAGCGTGCAATAAGAGCACAGCTGTCATCATAGGTGACTTTAACTTACATATAGATTGGACTAGCCTAATCAGTAAAAATAATGAGGAGGAGGAATTCCTTGAGTGTTTAAGGGATGGTTATCTGGATCAATATGTCGAGGAACCAACTCGGGAACAGGCTATATTGGACTGGGTACTGTGCAATGAGAAGGGACTAATCAGTAATCTTGTTGTACGGGGACCCTTGGGTCAGAGCGATCATAACATGATCGATTTCTCACTCGAAATGGAGAGCGAAGAAATTGACTCAGAGACTAAGGTCCTGAATTTAAACAAGGGGAATTATGATGCCATGAGACGGGAACTGAGTAGGTCTGATTGGACAACGTTCCTGAGAGGACTGGAGGTAGATAAACAATGGCAAACATTTAAAGATAGAATGACAAAATTGCAAAAATTGTTTATACCAATCTGGCATAAAAGGAAATCTAAAAAGGTGACTCAACCGTGGATAACAGGGGAAATTAGAGACAGCATAAAATCCAAAGATAGGGCGTATAAAATAGCCAAAAAAAGCGCCAGAGCGGAAGATTGGGAACAGTTTAAGATAGAGCAAAGGAGGGCAAAGGGCATGATCAAGAGGGGCAAAATAGCTTACGAAAACAAGCTGGCGGAAAATATAAAAACTAACTCCAAAAGCTTTTATAAATATATCAAAAGGAAAAGACTGGTGAAAACCAAAGTTGGTCCATTGCAGTCAGATACGGGGGAATATATAATGGGAAATAAGGAAATGGCAGATCAACTAAATGCATACTTTGGGTCAGTCTTTACGAAGGAAGACACAAAAAACCTCCCTGGGATATCGGGAAAAATAGGGACATTGGCAAAGGAGGAACTGACGCAAATCAATATCTCTAAGGATATGGTGTTAAGGAAGCTAAAGGGATTGAAGGTGGACAAATCCCCAGGGCCTGATAACATGCATCCTAGGGTACTGAAGGAGGTGGCCCTAGAGATAGCGGATGCACTAAGGATGATTTTTCAGAATTCATTAGACTCGGGAACAGTGCCGATGGATTGGAGGGTAGCTAACGTTACCCCACTATTCAAAAAGGGGGGTAGGGAAAAAGCAGGTAATTACAGACCTGTAAGCCTTACATCAGTTGTGGGCAAAATGCTGGAGTCCATCATTAAGGATGAAATAGCGGAGCACTTAGCAAATGGGGACAGGATAGGACAGAGTCAACATGGATTTACAAAGGGTAAATCGTGCTTGACTAATCTATTGGAATTTTTTGAGGGAGTAACTGGTAGAATAGATGGGGGAGAGCCAGTAGATGTGGTGTACCTGGACTTCCAAAAGGCCTTCGATAAGGTCCCACATAAAAGATTAGCATGGAAAATTGAGGCTCATGGGATAAAGGGGAAAGTTTTGGCGTGGATAGGGAACTGGCTGTCAGATAGAAAACAGAGAGTTGGAATAAACGGCTCATTTTCTGAATGGCAGGCAGTAACAAGTGGGGTACCACAGGGATCTGTCCTGGGCCCCCAGCTGTTCACAATTTACATTAATGACCTGGATCAGGGAGTCGGATGCAGCATTTCCAAATTTGCAGACGACACTAAACTAGGAGGTGGGGTGGGCTCAGAGGAAGAGACCAGGAAGCTCCAGAGCGATTTGGACAGACTGGGCGATTGGGCGGATAAATGGCAGATGCACTATAATGTGGACAAGTGCGAAGTTATCCACCTTGGGTGCAGGAACGGGAGGGCAAATTATTATTTAAATGGCAATAGATTGGGAGAGGGGGAAGTACAGAGAGACCTGGGTGTTCTTGTACACCAGTCACTGAAGGCGAGCATGCAGGTGCAACAGGCGGTCAAGAAGGCAAACGGTATGCTGGCCTTCATAGCAAAAGGGTTAGAATACAGGAACAGGGATACCTTGCTGCAGCTGTACAGGGCACTGGTGAGACCACACCTCGAGTACTGTGTACAGTTTTGGTCGCCTCATCTGAGGAAGGATGTTCTTGCCATGGAGGGGGTGCAGCGGCGATTCACCAGGCTGATACCAGGAATGGCGGGAATGACCTATGAGGAGAGACTATGTAGTTTAGGGATGTACACACTGGAGTTTAGAAGATTGAGAGGGGACCTCATAGAAGTGTATAAAATTCTGACAGGTCTAGACAGACTGGATGCAGAAGGAATGTTTCCCTTGGCGGGTGAGAACAGAACTAGAGGACATAATTTAAGGATAAGGGCTAAACCATTTAGGACAGAGATGAGGGGGAATTTCTTCACTCAGAGAGTGGTGAACCTGTGGAACTCATTGCCACAGAGGGCAGTGTACGCCAGCTCATTAAATATATTTAAGAGGGAATTAGATATATTTCTACGGGCAAAAGGGGTTAAGGGTTACGGAGAGAAGGCGGGGACGGGATACTGAATTAAAGGATCAGCCATGATCTCATTAAATGGCGGAGCAGGCACGAAGGGCCGAATGGCCTACTCCTGCTCCTATCTTCTATGTATCTATGTATCTATGTATTCAAAAAAGGTGGTAGAGAGAAAACGGGGAATTACAGAACGGTAAGCCTGACATCGGTAGTGGGGAAAATGCTAGAGTCCATTATAAAAGATGTAATAGCAGAGCACTTGAAAAACAGTGATGGGATCAGACAAAGTCAACATGGATTTACAAAAGGTAAATCATGCTTGACTAATCTACTGGAATTTTTTGAGGATGTAACTGGTAAAATAGATAAGGGAGAACCAGTGGATGTGGTGTATTTGGACTTTCAGAAGGCTTTCGATATGGTCCCGCATAAGAGATTAGCATGTAAAGTTAAGGCACATGGGATTGAGGGCAAGGTATTGACTTGGATAGAGAACTGGTTGGCAGACAGAAAGCAAAGAGTTGGAATAAACGGGTCGTTTTCCGAGTGGCAGGCAGTGACGAGTGGGGTACCGCAGGGATCGGTCCTTGGGCCCCAGCTATTCACAATATATATTAATGATGATCTAGACAAGGGAACTAGATGTAATATCTCCAAATTTGCAGGCAACACAAAGCTGGCTGGGCGTGTGTGCTGTGAGGAGGATGCCGAGAAACTCCAGGATGATTTGGACATGTTGGGTGATTGGGCAGAAGCATGGCAGATGCAATATAACGTGGATAAATGCGAGGTTATCCACTTTGGTGACATAAACAGGAAGGCAGGTTATTATCTGAATGGCAATAGATTGGGAGAAGGGGAAGTGCAACGAGACCTGGGTGTCCTTGTGCACCAGTCGCTGAAGGTAAGCATGCAGGTGCAGCAGGTGGTTAAGAAGGTAAATGGCATGTTGGCCTTCGTAGCGAGAGGGTTTGAGTACAGGAACAAGGATGTCTTGCTGCAGTTATACAGGGCCTTGGTGAGACCACATCTTGAGTATTGTGTGCAGTTTTGGTCACCTTATCTGAGGAAGGATGTTTTTGCCATGGAAGGAGTTCAGCAAAGATTCACCAGGCTGATACCTGGGATGGCAGGAATGACGTATGAGGAGAGATTGGGTCAATTGGGCTTGTACTCACTGGAGTTTAGAAGAATGAGAGGGGATCTCATTGAAACTTATAAAATTCTGACAGGACTGGACAGACTAGATGCTGGAAGGATGTTCCCGATGGTCGGGGAGTCCAGAACCAGGGGTCACAGTCTAAGGATAAGGGGTAGGCCATTTAGGACAGAAATGAGGAGGAATTTCTTCACCCAGAGAGTGGTGAACCTGTGGAATTCTCTGCCAAAGAAGGCAGTAGAGGCCAATACATTAAATATATTCAAGAAGGAGTTGGATATATTTCTTAAGGCTAAAGGAACCAAGTGATATGGGGAGAAAGCAGGGACTGGGTACTGAATTTGGATGATCAGCCATGATCGCATTGAATGGCGGAGCAGGCTCGAGGGGCCGAATGGCCTACTCCTGCTCCTATCTTCTATGTTTCTATGTCACCGAGGGGCAGCATGTAGATGAGAAATACAAGGGGCCAAGGATAGATCGTTGGGGGACTCCGGAGGTATTGGTGCGAGTGCAGGAAGAGAAGCTATTGCAGGTGATTGTCTAGCTATGACTGGATGGGTAAGAATGGAACCAGGCAAGGGAAGGCCCACCCAGCTGGACGACAGAGGAGCGGCGTTGGAGGAGGATGGTGTGGTCAACCATGTCAAAAGCTGCAGACAGGTCGAGAAGGCTGAGGAGGGGCAGTTTACCACGGTCACAGTCACATGGGATTTCATCTGTGCTGGGGATGAGGGACTTCAGTTATGTGGAGAGAAAGAAAAAAAGAAAGACTTGCATTTAAATAGTGCCTTTCACGACCTCAGGATGTCCCAAAGTGCTTTACAACCAATGAAATACTTATGAAGTGTAGTCACTGTTGTAATGTAGGAAATGCGGCAGCCAATTTGTGCACAACATGCTCCCACAAACAGCAATGCAATAATGACCAGATAATCTGTTTTTAGTGATGTTGATTGAGGGATAAATATTGGCCGGGACACCAAGGGTAACTCCCCAGCTAGAGGGACTAGAGGAGCTGGGATTGTTCCCCTTAGAGCAGAGAAGGTTAAGGGGAGATTTAATAGAGGTGTTCAAAATTATGAGGGGTTTTGGTAGAGTGGATAGGAAGAAACCGTTTCAATTGGCAGGAAAGTGGGTAACCAGAGGACGCAGATTTAAGGTTATTGGCAAAAAATCCAGAAGAGGAGTTAAGAATTTTTTTTACGCAGTGAGTTGCTATGATCTGGAATTCATTACCTGAAAGGATAGTGGAAGCAGATTCAATAGCAACTTTCAATAGGGAATTGGGTATATACTGAAAAATGAAAAAATGCAGGGCTTTGGGGAAAGAGCAGGGGAGTGGGACTAATTGGATCACTCTTCAAAGAGGCGGCACAGGCCCGATGGCCCAAATTGTCTCCAACTGTGCTGTATGATTCTTTACACTGATCACTGATCACACATTCTGATGTTCTTTTCCAAAGGAACTTTGTTCATTTTTTAAAATTCAGAATCCGATCTGAAACCCATCAGGTGAGTGTAGATCTCACTTCAGATAGACTGCAGTTTCTTTTTCATAGTTATAAATGGGCTCACTAGCCTGTAATACTCCACACTTTATTAATTTGGTTGACTTCTTTAAGGGGCTAACTAGAGTCGTTGGTGAATGCTATCTAATGGATATAATTTACTTGAATTTTCAGAAGGTCTTAATAAAATTCCACATGTAGTTCTTTAAAAAAAAACATAATTCATAGGATTACATAGGATATATGGCACAGAAACAGGCCATTCGGCCCAACCAGTCCATGCCAGCATTTATGCTCCACTCGAGCCTCCTCCCGTCTTTCCTCATCTAAATCTATCAGCGTAACCCTCTATTCCCTTCTCCCTCATATGCTTGTCTAGCCTCCCCTTACATGCATCTATACTATTTGCTATTCGCATGGATTTAGTGACACGTTAGCTTGATATGAAAATTGTAGACAATTCATTCCCCTTCATAGAAACATAGAAGATAGGAGCAGGAGTAGGCCATTTGGCCCTTCGAGCCTGCTCCGCCATTCAATGAGATCATGGCTGATCATCCAAATTCAGTACCATGTCCCTGCCTTTTCCCCATACCCTTGATCCCTTTAGCCTCAAGAAATATATCCAACTCTTTCTTGAATATATTTAATGAACTGGCCTCCACCGCCCTCTGTGGCAGAGAATTCCACAGGTTCACCACTCTCTGGGTGAAGAAGTTCCTCCTCATTTCAGTCCTAAATGGCTTACCCCTTATCCTTAGACTATGACCCCTAGTTCTGGACTCCCCGGCCATCATAAACATCCTTCCTGCATCTAGTCTGTCCAGACATGACAGAATTTTATAGGTTTCAATGAGATCCCCTCTCAATCTTCTAAACTCCAGTGAGTATAAGCCCAATCGACACAATCTCTCCTCATACGTCATTCCTGCCATCCCAGGTATCAGCCTGGTGAATCTTCGCTGCACTCCCTCCATGGCAAGAACGTCCTTCCTCAGGTAAGGTGACCAAAACTGCACACAATACTCAAGGTGCGGTCTCACCAAGGCCCTGTACAACTGTAGCAAGACATCCTTGTTCCTGTACTCGAACCCTCTTGCTACGAAGGCCAACATACCATTTGCCTTCTTAACCGCCTGCTGCACCTGCATGCTTACCTTCAGCGACTGGTGCACAAGAACACCCAGGTCTCGTTGCACTTCCCCTTCTCCCAATCTATTGCCATTCAAATAATAATCTGCCTTCCTGTTTTTGCCACCAAAGTGGATAACCTCACATTTATGCACATTATAGTGCATTTGCCATGTTTCTGCCCAATCACCCAACCTGTCCAAATCGTACTGGAGTTTCATGACATCCTCCTCACAGCTTACCCTCCCACCCAGCTTTGTGTCGTCTGCAAATTTGGAGATATTACATCCAATTCCCTCATCCAGATCATTAATATATATTGTGAACAGCTGGGGTCCTAGGACCGATCATTGCGGTACCCCACTAGTCACTGCCTGCCACTCGGAAAATGACCCGTTTATTCCAACTCTTTGCTTTCTGTCCGCCAACCAGTTCTCTATCCAAGTCAATACCTTGCCCCCAATCCCATGTGCCTTAATTTTGCACGCTAATCTCTTATGTGGGACCTTATCGAAAGCCTTCCGAAAGTCCAAATACACCACATCCACTGGTTCTCCCTTATCTATTTTACCAGTTACATCCTCAAAAAATTCCAGTAGATTAGTCAAGCATGATTTACCTTTTGTAAATCCATGTTGACTTTGTCCGATCCTGTCACTGCTTTCCAAGTGCTCTGCTATTACATCTTTTATAATGGACTCCAGCATTTTCCCCACTACCGATGTCAGGCTTACCGGTCTATAATTCCCCGCTTTTTCTCTACCACCTGTTTTCAATAGTGGGGTAACATTAGCTACCCTCCAATCCATGGGTACCGTTCCAGAATCTATCGAGTTCTGGAAGATGACCAGCAATGCATCTACTATCTCTAGGGCCACTTCCTTAAGTACTCTGGGATGTGGACCATCAGGCCCTGGGGATTTATCGGCCTTCAGTCCCATCAATTTTCCTAACACCATTTCCCTACAAATACTGATTTCTTTCAGTTCCTCCCTTTCATCATACCCTATGTTCCACATCTCCAACATTTAATGCTGGCAATGCTAGCAGCAGAGGACTATAATGACCATACAGTATTTGATCACCTCATTCGTATAACTTCCAAACCTGTTCGCAACCAAGGCCGCGATTTTCCCTACATCGGCGGGTCCGTGGCGGGTCCCGGCCCCACTCCTGTCTCCATCCCGGCCTCCAACATGACTTTCCCCTGATTGGGCTTGTTAAGCCCGCCCAGCGCATTTCCCAGCCAATTGAAGGAAGCGGGTCTGATGACGTCATTTGATGATGCGTCATCAGCCGGTTTCCTTAAAGGGACCATGCGCAAATTTATTTGACATTTGTGCTGTCAGTGTTCTACAGCATAGAGGTGCTGCAAACACTGACAAGCAATGCACAAAGGTGCAGGGCTGCACCCAGGCTCTCCCATGACTCCTTCCATATGCTTATGGAGGGAGTCACAGCCTACAGGGAGTTCCTCTTCCCTTCCAATGGGTGGAAGAGACCTCCCCAGGAGACCAACGAAGCCTGGTTGCACATTACACGGGAGGGCACAAGCAGAAGGACTAGGTTGCAGTGGTGCAAACCTTTCAATGAACTCAATAGATCACAAAACGTTACTGCAAAGCCACACTCAACCTCATCCTCATCCTGTTGTGCCTCTCATCACATCTCCATCACTCTGCCTTCCCTACCCTACTCCTGCACATTCTTACTCACACCAACTTACCTTGCACCTCCACCCATCCCTCTCTATCTACATTATCACTTCCCCATCTCACCAGCCACCCCTCACACTCACCCTCATCCTAGTGCAATCATACCAACTAACAACACACTTGTGTGTTTTAGCCAATGTTCATGTGAAGTTTCTGTTAATGTGTTGTCAAACATTGAAATCTTTATTTTCAACACTTTGTGTTCTTGGGCAGATTTGTGTGCACCTTTTTGAAGTGGCTTAGTGAGTTGCAGTGAATGGTGAGACATAACAGTACCCCCCGCAATGCTGATGAGGGTGAAAGGAATGGCTTGGGCATTGTAGGGATGCTTTATGGTGTTGGGGTGGGGTGGTGCCAACCTGGTGCATCATGTGGCAGTCAGGGGGTACAGTGTCAATTGAAGTAAATCTGGCCATGGTGAGGCCATCCCTGGCGTCCCAAGCAGCAATGTGGTCGGGTGCTGATGCCCTCTGTCCTGTGCAACATTAGTTGATTGCGGGGAAGATTGGTGTTGTTGTTGATGCTGCTGGTGTGCCTGGTGCTGCTGGTGTGCCTGGTGATGCTGGTGTTCGGGCTGATCATGGTGGGATTCTGAGGACCAAGGTGAGAGAATATAAAGTGCACCGATGCTGATGGAATAGATGGCAGGTGAAGTAGAGGTGACAGAAGCGATCTGTCAATGGTGGGAGAGGTAATGAGGTCAGACTGGATGGAGACTTGTGTAAAGACTTGCAGCATTCTGAATCTGTAGTGGAAATGCAGTTTAGAGAAGCTAATGGCTAAGGAAACATTTCTCAATCAGCTGGGAGCTTTGACTTGACATTTGAAGCTGTCAAATCATCAGCTGAAACAATGGCCACTGACCTCCCGCCTCAGCTTCACAGACGAGGTCTAGGCAGAGCGGGAAACTGGTGGGCAACCTATCAAATCCAAAAAGCCAGGAAAAAAACATTAAGTGGTTGTAAACAAGCCACTACTGATTTTAATTGCCTCCCCTGCCGCTGTCTGTCTTGTCTGCTCAGCGCTGGCAGACCCAACATTGGGAAAGTCCAGTGTGCATGTTTTGACAGCGGGTTCCCAACCCACTGTCAATCATTTTAAATTTAACAACTGATCCACCACCCATCCCATCCGCTGAGTGCTGGCAAAATTCTGGCCCAAGTATTTATCCAACTCCTTTTGAAGGAGATAGGTGACACAGCCACAAATGCTTTTGCTGAGTGTTTGTTCACATTGCACCGAGGGAAAACATTTTTTTCTGTTCTCTAATCGCGCTTATCCTGTTGTCAGAGCTCTCTTTATGACTCCATCATTCATTCAGGAATAGGAATTCTAAATACATCAGTAAACATAAGTTAATCTCTAGTTCCATGTTGTTTCTGTACAGTTACTAGAAGTGGGAGGAGAGAATATGCTTCAAAGAAGTATGTATAAAAAGATATTGGCCCCCTCTGAAACTGACAGCAACTTCAGGATTTAGCGCATACGCAGATAAACGCGGAAATCTAGAAGTTGTGGTCAGTCATTCCCTGCTCCAACAAGGTTGCGCTATGTAACTCCTCAGAGCCATTTTCCATTAATATTGTTAAGAACTACATGGTTTTTAAAATAATATTTTTTTTTAAGTTTGTTTATGATATTTCAGCTTTTAGCTTAATCCTATGTGTAAATTTTGCTCTCTAAAATTTATTCAAAAATAAATTAGAATCTGTGCATTTTACTTTCTGGTTTGCTGTCTGTGAGAATTCTTCAATGTGATTGGCTGCTCAGCCTGCTTAATGACATTACTGACGCTGGACATTCGCTTGATTTGGCGCCAGATTCAAACTAAAGTTGAGAGAGCTGAAATTCATGCCACAGAGATTGCTAGATCTTTGTAGACAGCTTTCTTCAAGGTCAGCAGTGAGCGGCGAGCGCCATCGTTGACCACAAATACCGGGCCATTGATATTGCATATCCATCCACACACATTTTGGGCCCATTGCAACATGGAAAAGGACAGATAAGATGTACAGTGTAATCACGAAGGAAGGATCAACTACGAACTGACTCACAGAATACAAGATTTTAATATGATAAGGCAGGATCTGGCCAATGTGGACTGGGATCAGCTACTTGTAGGAAAATCCACATCAGAGCAGTGGGAGTCTTTCAGAAAGGAAATAGAGAGAGAATACAACGTCAACATGTTCCCATAAAGGTCAAGGGTGGGACCAACAAGCCCAGGGAACCTTGGATGTCAAGGGATATACAAGAATGGATTCGGAAAAAAAGGGAGGCTTTTGGCAGATACAAAGGACTAAAAACAGTGGAAGTCCTAGAGGAGTATAGAAAGTGCAGGGGGGTACTTAAAAAATAAATTAGGAGAGCGAAGAGGGGGCATGAAAAAACACTGGCGGGCAAAATAAAGGAAAATCCCAAGGTGTTTTATAAGTATATTAGGGGCAAGGGAAAGAGTAGGGCCCATTAGGGACCAAAGTGGCTATCTGTGTATAGAGCCGGAAGATGTAGGTGAGGTTTTAAATGAATATATTGCATCTGTGTTCACTATGGAGAAGGACGATGTAGGCATAGAAATCAGGCAGGGGGATTGGGATATACTTGAACAAATTAGTATTGAGAGGGAGGAGGTACTAGCAGTTTTAGCGGGCTTATAAGTGGATAAATTCCCAGGCCTAGACGAGATGTATCCCAGGCTGCTGTGTGAGGCAAGGGAGGAGATTACAGGGGCTCTGACACAAATTTTCAGAATCTCTCTGGCCACAGCGGAGGTGACAGAGGACTGGAGAACAGCTAACGTAGTACCATTATTCAAGAAGGGTGGTAGGGATAAACCAGGGAATTACAGACCAGTGAGCCTAACATCAGTGGTAGGGAAATTATTGGAAAAAATTCTGAGGGACAGAATTAGTCTCTCCACTTGGAGAGGCAAGGATTAATCAAGAATAGTCAGCATGGCTTTGTCAGGGGGAGATCATGTCTAACCAATTTGATTGAATTTTTCAAGGGGGTGACTAGGTGTATGGATGAGGGTATTGCAGTTGATGTAATCTACACGGACTTCAGTAAAGCTTTTGACAAAGTCCCACATGGGAGACTGGTCAAGAAGGTAAGAGCCCATGGGATCCAGAGCAATTTGGCACATTGGATCCAAATTGGCTTAGTGGCAGGAGGCAGAGGGTAATGGTCGAAGGTTGTTTTTGTGACTGGAAGCCTGTGTCCAGTGGTGTACCGCAGGGATCGGTGTTGGGTCCTTTGCTGTTTGTAGTGTACATTAATGATTTAGACATGAATGTAGGAGGTATGATCAGTAAGTTCGCAGATGACACGAAAATTGGTGGAGTGGTAAATAGCGAGGAGGGAAGCCTCAGGCTACAGGACGATATAGACGGGTTGGTCAGATGGGCAGAACAGTGGCAAATGGAATTTAACCCTGAAAAGTGTGAGGTGATGCATTTTGGGAGGACTAACAAGGCAAGGGAATACACAATGAATGGTAGGACCATAGGAAGGACAGAGGATCAGAGGGACCTTGGTGTGCATGTACATAGATCCCTGAAGGCAGCAGGACAGGTAGATAAGGTGGTTAAAAAGGCATATGGGATACTTGCCTTCATTAGCCGAGGCCTAGAATATAAGAGCAGGGAGGTTGAAACACTTTAACAGTTTCCAGTTTCCTGGCCCCAACCGCTTCCTTTTCACCATGGACGTACAATCCCTCTACACCTCCATCCCCCACCCGGATGGCCTGAGGGCGCTCCGCTTCTTCCTTGAACAGAGGCCCGACCAGTCCCCATCCACCACGACCCTCCTCCGCCTGGCTGAACTTGTTCTCACATTGAACAACTTCTCCTTTAACTCCACTCATTTCCTCCAAATCAAAGGTGTTGCCATGGGTACCCGCATGGGTCCTAGCTATGCCTGCCTTTTCGTGGGCTATGTGGAACAATCTTTGTTCCAGCCCTACTCGGGTCCCATCCCTCACCTCTTTTTCCGATACATTGATGACTGTATCGGTGCCGTTTCCTGCTCTCGCCCCGAACTTGACAATTTCATTCACTTTGCCTCCAATTTCCACCCTTCCCTCACCTTCACATGGTCCATCTCGGACTCTTCCCTTCCATTCCTCGACTTCTCCGTCTCCATCTCTGGGGATAGGTTATCGACCAATATTTACTACAAGCCCACTGACTCCCACAGCTACCTGGACTACACTTCCTCCCACCCCGCTTCCTGTAAGGACTCTATTCCATTCTCCCAGTTTCTCCGCCTCCGCCGTATCTGCTCCGACGAAGCCACCTTCCACACCAGTGCTTCAGACATGTCTTCCTTTTTCCGCAACCGAGGATTCCCCTCTACTGTGGTTGACACTGCCCTCGACCGTGTCAGTTCTATCTCCCGCACTTCTGCCCTCACCCCTGCCCCTCCCTCCCGGAACCACGATAGGGTTCCCCTTGTCCTCACCTTTCACCCCACCAGCCTCCACATTCAACGGATCATCCTCCGGCATTTCCGCTACCTCCAAAGTGATCCCACCACTAAACGTATCTTCCCCTCCCCTCCCCTTTCAGCATTCCGCAGGGACCGCTCCCTCCGAGACACCCTAGTCCACTCCTCTATCACCCCAAACAGCCCTTCCTCTTCGCCTGGCACCTTCCAGTGCAAGCGGAGCAGATGTAACACCTGCCCCTATACCTCCCCCCTTCCCACTGTCCAGGGCCCCAAACACCCCTTCCAGGTGAAACAGCGATTTACTTGTACTTCTCGCAATCTAGTATACTGTATTCGCTGCTCACGATGCGGTCTCCTCTACATTGGGGAGACCAAACGCAGATTGGGTGACCGCTTTGCAGAACACCTCCGTTCAGTCCGTAAGGGTGACCCCGAGCTTCCGGTCGCCTGTCATTTTAATTCACCGCTCCATTCCCACTCGGACCTCACCGTCCTTGGCCTCTTGTATTGTTCCACGGAAGCTCAACGTAAACTCGAGGAACAGCACCTCATCTTCCGATTAGGCAGTCTGCAGCCTTCCGGACTCAATATCGAGTTCAACAATTTCAGATCATAAGCTCGGCCCCCATTTCATTTTCTCTTGTAATTGTTCCACTCCTTTTCCCCCCCCCCCCGTTTCCTTTTGTTTCTCTCTCACACCTGGCAGCTATCTTTTGCCCTGCCAGTACACTTTACACCTAATCCCAGCCTATTACCATCTCGTCTAGCTTCTAATCTCTTTTACTTCTTTTGTTTCTTTTATTCTTTTGTCCGATCGCAGCCCTGCCTCCGATCTAGTTTCTTTTCTTTCCAGTTTTGAAGAAGGGTCCAACCCGAAACGTCAACTCAAATTTCTCTCCACGGATGTTGCCTGACCTGCTGAGTTTTTCCAGCATTTTCTGTTGTTATTTTGAGGTTATGATGGAGCTGTACAAAATGCTAGTTAGGCCACAGCTGGAATACTGTGTGCAGTTCTGGTCGCCACACTATAGGAAGGATGTGATTGCACTGGAGAGGGTGCAGAGGAGATTCACCAGGATGTTACCTGGGCTGGAGCGCTTCAGCTATGAAGAGAGACTGGACAGGCTGGGGTTATTTTCCTTAGAGCAGAGAATGCTGAGGGGGGACCTGATTGAGGTGTATAAAAGTATGAGGGGTATAGATAGGGTAGACAGAACCTAACTTTTCCCTTAGTAGAGGGGTCAATAACCAGGGGGCATAATTTCAAGGTAAGGGGCAGGAGGTTTCGAGGGGATTTGAGGAAAAACTTTTTCACCCAGAGGGTGGTTGGAATCTGGAACTCACTGCCTGAAAGGGTGGTAGAGGCAGGAACCCTCACAACATTCAAGAAGCATTAAGATGAGTACTTGAAATGCCATAGCATACAAGGCTATGGACCAAGTGCTGGAAAATGGGATTAGAATAGACGGGCTTGATGGCCAGCACAGACACGATGGGCCAAAGGGCCTCTTTCTGTGCTGTATAACTCTATGGGGGAAAAATTCGGAATCGCCCCATTTGGGGCACCATTATTGGCGGTGCACAAAGTTTAGCGCCTGGCGCTAATTATCGCCTCTGACAGCAAACTTGGCTTTTATCACCCCTGGAGGTGATTGGAGCGCTAAATCAGGCGCTTCACACGTGTCTTAAGGCGCAAAGGCCGAGGAGCGAGGCGCTACCTCAGAGCGCTGGCGAAGCAAGGAAGGTCAAATCCAAATAAACCTGCAAAGTGCTGCTCAGTACTCAAAACACCTTCACACAGCATTGAATCTCTCCAGAAGTCTCTCTCTCTCTCTCTCAGAATGCGTGGTGTAAAAATGTCACCGACAAAAAAAGGCAGGAAGCGGTCGCCTTTAAATAGCGCTCCCCCAGTCCCTTTCTGACAGCATAACGCTCCCCTCAACCTGTCGTTGCTAGTGGCAGGAGGTAAGGCAGGGGGCGCCACTCAATATCCGGTCCGGGACGCTAATGGGGCATTGCGCACTCGAATGACGTCACAAACTGCTGGCGCAGGAGATCGTGGCGGTAGTGTTTAGCGCCGCTGCAAAATGTCTAGTTAATTTCGCGAGCGGCACAAACATCGCCGCGCCCAGGCGCTAGTTGCTTTGCGCCCCACGTGGCACCCTCTTAAGGCGCTAACGGGAGGCGCAACCAACTGAATTTTTCCCCCTATGAATCTATGACTAAGTTCAGCAAAGCTTTCAACAGCAGAGTCTGTAGCAGCTTTTAGCAATGTAAACAAGCAGGATATTTAGACCAATTTACCTCTGGTAATTGATAAATAATGAGGTGCTAAACAATTAACCGACAAGTATTTGTGAAGGTGAGAATAGAGGGAGGACGTGGCTTAAATCTCTACTGCATGTAAAACCTATATTGATAAACTGTTGCTGTAAACTTCTTGTGACAAGAAATCTATTATAATTTATTCTTTCTCATAGTGTATTCTAACAAACATCGGCCTAGAAATTGGGTTCTGGTCTTGCCAGGGCTGTAGCGCCAGAAAGTTTGCGCCAGCGGTAATGCGGCAGCGCCCGACAAAAATTCGGGTGCGCCGGGCCCAGACGGCGGCGGGCGCTAAAACCCTCCTTTAGCGCCTCAAAACGGGCGTGAACTTGGGTTTCCCGGCGCTAATCCCCCGCTGCGGCACCCGATGCGGTGCGGCAGGCGGGGAAACTGCAGGCCTCCTCCTCCTATTAAGGAGGAGCTGCCTGCAGCCGACAACTGTCCGGCGGATTGACCCGACATCTGAGCCCGGCACCTCGGGGAAGTGCCGGGCTCACATGAGACACTGATCAGGGCCGCGGGGGGGGAATGCAGGAGTCCGGGAAGGGAGGTGCGGGCAGGCGGCCGCCGGGAACGCGGCCGGCCGCCGCTCCACCTTTATGCGCCGGCGCACACTGGGGGAAGACTCTGTTGTCAGAGTCTTAGTTGCGCCTGCCACGGGCGAGGCGGGCGCAACTGAATTTCGGCTTGGGGCCGGGTTACCACGGCAACCGGGACGCTGCGCACACCGATGACGTCATCGGTGCCGGCGCAGCGCTACCGGTCTACCGCCGCAGAAGGGCCCCAGGCAATTTAGGAACCGGCGCCAATTGCAGCGCTAGGCCCTCTAGCGCCGCAAAATCGGCGCCAAGGGCACTGAATTTCTAGGCCATCTTTTCATAACAAACAGTTATTGTGAGTCTTTCATTACAATATATTCTTATCAATTGCAATAACTCGTTTTGTCTGCATTCTGCACAAATACATTGCTTGGGGTCTTTGTCTGTTTAGGATGTTGGATGAGGGCACTTAATTGGAGCCTAGTATGTATCGGACTTATCTGGGTCCATCAGTAAGAGGGCTGTACCATGTATCGCTTTCTTCAACATTGCTGCATGAAGCCCTTGTCCAAGAGTGCGGTATCAAGCATTTCTCAGAGACTGCTCTGCCTCAATCTCACAAGAGTACTGTAGGGGCTTCATATTGGACCTGTTCCTGTTTAAGCCACATACGATTGTACAGTACAAGTAGTAGGATTTTTAATTAAGTTAGAACTGACTCCCAAAATAACTTTTATTTTTGCAATTATTGATTTTAAGCAATATTTGCTTCTCATCTGGGCTCACAAAGGGCATCCTTGCAGTTGAGATCACCCCAGAGAACTAAAATAACCTTTTCTAGGGCTGCATTTACATTCCAATTGTTGTGTTAAGGTTGCAACATGATTTCACTGATGCTGAGAAACTATAGTCTATATCTGAAGTCAAGGTCTGATCTGACTTTGGAGCCTAGCATGAGACTCCCTTCTCTAGAGAATCTTACACCCCTTCACTCTGAACTCAGTTCGGGTATGGACTCGAGGGCCTAGAAATTCAGCTGTTTGCGCCAGACGTTAGCGCCAGATTTCCGGCGCTATCCACTTAGCGCCCGGGCACCGCCGGATCTGCGCCTACGCCGAAATTCAGCTGGGCTTTAGCGCCGGCGCAAAGTGTTAGCGCCCGGTCAGCTGCGCGCGCATCTTATGACGTCATTCCGTCGTGCAACGCCGTTTGTGCGCCCCAAACCGGAAATTCAGTGGCGCCCGGCCGATGTTGGCGTGGCGCTACTAAGAACTGTGAAATGGAACTCAACAGAGGCCCTGTGGGATTCGGGGAGCGCTAATTAAAGGGCACATCCACTCACCCATAAAAGCTAGCCATTTCGCTGCAATGACTTGACTGGTTTGGATTTCTGCACAGAGAGCAAGGCACAGAGATTACTGATTTCGGACACCATAGGAGAGGTATTTTTGGCTTCTAGCCAGTGCTTTGACATTTGCATCCTTGTGATTTTGCTGGTTGGAACTTTGTAATGGGGGCTGCATGGGGGGCCAACCCTCAGTTGCGACATTTTGTGCGAAGGGCTGGCATACGCTTTGAGACAGGCCCAGGCATGGCTAGACGCAGAGGGGCCATTAGGCGTCGCCAACGTAGGCCTTACCCAGCCAGGCAATACCGGGAGCAGGTCTCATATCTCACCATGACTGCGGCGCATTGTGTTAAGAGGCTGCGCTTCAGAAGGGAGGTGGTTGAAGAGATCTGCCAGCGGCTTCATGCAGATTTGCAGCCACAGCTCATGTCCAGGGCGTCTCTCTCGGTGGAAGTGAAGGTCACGGTGGCTCTCAGCTTTTATGCAAGCGGCTCCTTCCAAGCCGCTGCTGGGGACATCGCGACCATCTCCCAGTTCGCCGCGCATCGCTGCATCCGACAGGTCACCGAAGCACTTTTCGTGAGGAGCCACCAATTCATCTCCTTCCCCATGACCCAACACAAGCAGGAGCAGCGTGCATTCGGATTTGCCAGGATCGCGGCCTTCCCCATGGTGCAGGGCGCCATTGACTGCACGCATGTGGCTATGCGGCCACCTATCCGCAATGCCGAGCAAGACTGCAACCGGAAGGGCTACCATTCCCTAAATGTGCAGCTGGTGTGTGACCACAGGCAGCGCATCCTAGCTGTCAATGCCCGCTTCCCAGGAAGCATCCACGATGCCTTTATCCTGCGACAGACTACTGTGGCTGACATGTTCCAGGCACAGCCTCAACCAAGGGGATGGCTTCTCGGGGACAAGGGCACCCTTTGTGCACATGGCTCATGACCCCGCTCCGCGCGCCCAGGACCCCAGCGGAGCTGGCATACAACGAAAGCCATCAAGCCACAAGGAACCTAATAGAGCAAACGATAGGCGTCCTCAAGCAACGGTTCCGTTGCCTGGATCGTTCGGGCGGGTCTCTTCAGTATTCGCCGGATAGAGTCTCCCAGTTCGTCGTGGTCTGCTGCATGCTCCACAACCTGGCTATCCGCAGGACTCAGGCACTGCCACCTGACATTGGGCCACCACCTCAGGAGGACGAGCAGGAGGACCCTGAGGAGGAGCAGCACCAGGCCAGGAGGGAGCGACAAGGTCCAAGGGCCGTCCGCCGGGGGCTTATTGCTCGACACTTCTAGGCCCCCTGTCAGGGAATGGCCTGGCCCACTGAACGCAGCCGCTTCGCAAGCCCTCAGCCGGTTAACCCAACAACCACTTGAAACATGACACCTGCACATGGTGAATAAATAAACATCTTTATTTGAAAACCTCAGGGCCCTTCCCACATGGAAGAGCAAAACAGAGAAGACCCCCAAAAAACAGTAACAAACTTCTGTCACTCCCAAAACCTGGGGAGGACTAACATAACATCAGCATCCAAATGGCCTCATCACTGGCCTAACAAAAACAAGCCCCCCCAACAACACAAAGACCCCCATAAAACAAAAACACATAATGCCCCCCAGAACAGAAGCCCCCGCATCACCCAAACCCTCGGTGAACACACTCTATTGGGTGTGGCGAGAGGGCGAGTGTGTGGACAGGCGTCTTTTGCCCCGGCCCGTCCTGCTGCTGCACCTCAAGCTGGGCCGTGAGGCTGTGCCGAGGCTGGGGGAAGGATCCTCAGGGCGACAAGGCGTCTCGCCAGATGCCCTTGGGGGTCGGCCTACACGAGGGCGGGCCCGGGAGGGGCCGGCTGGTGGCTGCTGCAGCTGTGGGTGGCCCTCTTCAGTGGCTGCAGGAGCTCCTTGCACCGTGGCTGGGGGAGTGGCAGGCTCGCCTGCACCAATGGGTACAAGGTGGGTGATGCCAGGCGCGCGCTGGTCGCCAGACACACGTGCACTCGGGCGGCCTGGCCGGGGAGCAAGCGCGCCAAACTGTGGGTGGCCAGACCGGTGTGCGGCAGCAGGGCGGCGCCTGGCCTGGCGACGCCTCCCCGCCAGTGCGAGGGTCGCAGAAGTCAGTGCCCCAACTGCGCCGGCATGTCCCCGCATCTGCAGTCCCATTGTCTGGACAGCACCTCTCAGCTGGCGACTGGCGTGCTGCGCTGCCTCGAGTTGCTCGACCCCCCTCTCATGCGCTGCCACAAGGAGCTCCACCCCCCTGGCGTGCGCTGCAGCGAAAACCTCGAGGCCCCTGGCCTGGGCTTGGCCGAAAGCCACCACACTTTGAGAGAGGCTTTCGATGGCCTGAGGCATCTGTGCCAGCACCTCCATGATTTCCACGTGGCGGCGCTCCGACGCCGCCGACATCTTGTCCAGGAGGCGCACCTCCTGGGCGACGTCCGAGTCCGGACTGGAGGGCGCCTCCACCCTCTGGCCAGAAGGCTGGCGTGCCGCCGGAGCGCTGCCGCGTGCGGCCACGCCACTGACACCAGGTTCTGCCCTCCCCTCCACCGCCTCCCCCCTCTGGGCAGAAGGGTCGCGTGCCGCCGGAGCCTTGCCGCGGGCGTCCATGCCACTGGGACCAGGTTCGGGGCTCCCCTCCCCTGCCTCCCCCTGGCTCTCCGACACGCCAGACGTATCCCCTTCATTGGCATGTCCTGGAGCGGAGGAGGGTTCCCCCGAGGTGGCGCCTTCCTGCTGCTCCTCCACGTCCTCCTCCTCCGAGGGCCTGGCTGTGTGGGCTTCAGGGAGCACCTCCTCCTCACCAGCTGAAAGCAGGAAGGCACAAGTGTAGCTTTAGAGTGAGGACAGGCCGACAGCGAGGGAGGCCGCACTGGTGCATTATGCGCATTTATCGGCCACTGGGGAAGGATGTAGATCTGATGCACGAGGGCAAGGATAGAGGTGCAGCCGGTCCTGTCCTTACCAGTGGGCTCCAGTGTAGGGTCGGCGTCGCCGATCGCCACAGGCCCAATCACCGGGTGCCGCAGCAGTCGGGCCACCCTCTCTTCCAGAGGCGTCAGCTCCTGGAACTCGCGAGGGCCTCCACCAGTGACACGGAGGCTCCTGGCGTTCCTCGCCAGCTTGGCCTGCAAGAGAAAGGAGGGCGTCTAAGTACAGTGTGGTGCCCTGTAGCTGTGTGTGAGGCCTGCCATGGTGGAATAGCTTGCACAGTGTGGTGCCCTGTAGCTGTGTGTGAGGCCTCCCATGTTGGAATAGCTTGCACAGTGTGGTGCCCTGTAGCTCTGTGTGAGGCCTCCCATGGTGGAATAGCTTGCACAGTGTGGTAAGTGCAGAAAGAGCTCTTGATTAACATGCAAGTGCCATTGCAGCGGCAGCAGGGCTGGCCATTAGACCTTGGATGTCCCTTTGGCCCTAATGGGAGGTGCACATGCAAGGATGAGGGGGACATTGGAAAGGGTACTCACCTTGACCAGCCGACATAGGTCGTTGTATTTCTTGCGGCACTGGTCCGCACTCCTGGGAACATCTGAGCTGGAGGAGACCCTCCGGGCAATTTTGGTCCAGGCCTCCCTGAACTGGCTCCTGGGAGCCTTCCTGCCACTAGCCGGGCAAACGACCCGCCTTCTTTTGCGCACCCCATGAAGGAGCACACCCAGCGCATGCTCAGAGAAGCGTTCGGCTCTTTCACGGGCCCTCTCCATGTCCTCCAGGCGTTGATATGCCACACAACCACTCCTGAGGCCTAGTTGCGGGGCTACAGCATGCAGGGCGTGGCTGCAGTCAAAGTTGACCCTTCCCCCTTTAAGAGCTGGCCGGCGTCAGGGTGTCTGCTGACACTCACCACATGATCGCACCTGCGCTGCGCCCGGAATCGGCGTTATTAGGCTGCATCGCCGGATTAGCGCCTGAACACAGGGTTCCAACGCCTTGTGCAGCGCTCGGCCAAAAAGTTGGCCAAATCTACTGAATTTCGGCGAGCTCGCCTGCACTTTCCGGCGGGCGCTAAATTTGACGAGCGCCCGACTTTAGCGCCGCAATAGCGTCAGAACTGAATTTCTAGGCCGAGATTTGCGATCCAGCTTCTTAGTGTCATTGTGAAGTAAAATTATTTCTCATCAATGCTACAGTTTAGTGAAAATTCAGTCCAAGAAGTCTAAGATTCAGTGCACACATTTAAGTGATTTTCAATGTAGATAATAATTTTATAGGTGATGAAACAGTTAAAAATAAATGTGTTTGACTAGAAATATACCTGTTTCAATGAGATAAAAAGGGAACTGGCCCAGATTAGTTAGAAACAAAAATTGGCAGATAAGACAGTGAGAAATGTTCAAACAAGAGTAGGAACTAGACATATTCCCACAAGAAATATAGGAGTGATGCAAAAGCTGAAGATCCTTGGAGGAGTAGAGAAATTCAAATCAAAGAGATTTAAAAAGAGGTATAGGATATCTTGGGCTAATATCAAAGAAAATAAAGTGGAGCGTAGAAAATAGAGGGGAAACCAAAAAGGGATTAGAAAGACTAAGAGATGGTATAAATCAGTAACTGGAGGCCATAAATTTAATATTATCATGAAAGGAATGACGAGAGTGGTTAGGAGATTTTTTTCATGCAGGACATGGGCTGTCCTACCAGCAACAATGGCGGAAGCAGCACCCATAATAGCTTTTAAAAGGGAAGTAGATAATAAATATTTGAAAAAGAAACCTTTAATCGGGTATATGGTGACAGGGCAGGGGAATGGGATTAAGTGAATGTTTCTTTTAGAGAGCTGGTGCAGACACGATGGGTCAAGTTGTCTCTTTCTGTGCTGGCCCATTCTATGATGTTAGCACACAATTTATTTATCTGTAAATGTCCCATTGTATGAATAAAATGTTCAGCCTCTCAGATCTGATTACATCCAAAGTCTTCTGCTACTTCAGTGAATGTGGCTTTCTGGATAGCTGAAGCCTCCTAGTTCCTGCTGCTCAGCATTTGTGTCAATGACAGAACCTGAACACACTATTGTTTCAAAACAGGTTAACATCACGGTACTGAAAATCTTTCTTGGATGTCATGGTCTTATCAGAGACAAAGGAATATTGATGCTCTTTCTATTATGTTGCAGCCAAAAAGTACTTTCAATTCTTGGCGTCACTGGTTGAGTCCCTCACTGTGTTTAATTCTTGAAACAGAAATACACATTGCCTATTAGTTTGTAACTTTCTAAAACAGATACATCTAGGGAACAATGTTAAAAAGAAATAACAACAGAAAATGCTGGAAAAACTCAGCAAGTCAGGCAACATCCGTGGAGAGAAATTTGAGTTGACGTTTCGGGTTTGACCCTTCTTCAAAACTGGAGAGAAAAGGAACTAGATCGAAGGCAGGGCTGCGATCGGACAAAAGAATTAAAGAACCAAAAGAAGTAAAAGAGATTAGAAGCTTCTACCAATGTTAAAAAGAACTTTGAAGTGTAGAAATAGAAGCCAATTAATACCATATGATTGCGGTAGCTTCTGATTTTATTGGTTATTGACTATTAACAGTATGTCATAAAGCTGACATTGGTCAAATACCATTACCCCATTTTTTGGACACGTCGCCACAGACAGATAACATCATCCTTCTGACATGACCCTGACCCTTGACAACCTTCAGAAAGGCTTCATCTGAAGCCAGGCCTAATGTTTGTAAACAGGATGTAATTAAGCCTGGGAACTGACAGGGTCTGACAGTAAGACAATGCAAAGCTGGCAGAGAGTAGTCTGTCAGATGTCAGCTCACATTGTGTTCTAAGTGCCTTCTTAATAATTAGTGTCCTCTCTCTGAAGGAAGTGCACTCAGTGTGGATTAATCTGTCACTGTGTGGAGGCCATCCTTGTGAGTGCAAGTGTTTCCTCTGATAAACTTTTTTTTTAAAGTTGGAAAGAAGGCAAAGCAGTCTGAATGAAAACTGTGAACGTCCAGAGTGAAGTAACAGGTGCTGACTGACAATCGGGAACGGGAAGTCCAGAAAGAATGACTTCCAAAGAAAAATGCTTTATCAATAAAATGATTGGAGGATGAGTAATCAAACAGCTTGGCTGAGCAAAAGGTTTTTGTCTGGTTTAAGAAAACAGGAACAAGGTCCATTTGAGCTTGGTGCTTTATAAATGGTATAACTCACTTGAGGAAACTTTAAGAAGCACTTGTTTCTTTGCACTGATATTTTGAACATCCTATGCTTTCATGTGTCTGCTTTTAAAATCTTTCAACAAAGTTTGTGTTCTTACAATTTTGACTTCAGACGGAGACGGAATTTTTTTTTTGTGAATACAAATTCTCCTGCTCATTATCCTGATGTTGGACATGTTTACATCATAGTGATTCAGGTTTGTGGTTGGTACAGAAAACTAGGCATCCATTAATGGGCAAGGAGCCTTGCCCTATGTGGTTCTTGGATGGGAGCGCTGATCAGAGAAAGGACATATGCACATATTGTAGGGAAAATGAACAAGGCTTTGTTTTCACACTGCGATTAACCATATAGGTCAGAGTTCATAGGGGCAGAAAACCATGAAAAAGTGTTGTCAGGCTCAGCTGGCAATTTTAGTGCTATTCCGGATGTTACATTCTGTGAATACACAATTTATTATTGCTAATGTTTTGGTGTCATTTTAAAGCCCAAAGATTATTAATGTAAATTAATGTTTTTTTTAATGGTTCTTAATACCAATTAGTGCTGCCTAACATTGGGTGCAATAAATCCTCACTGCCGCCTGTTGCTACTAACCTA
Source organism: Somniosus microcephalus (assembly GCF_052327205.1). Taxonomy (NCBI): domain Eukaryota; kingdom Metazoa; phylum Chordata; class Chondrichthyes; order Squaliformes; family Somniosidae; genus Somniosus; species Somniosus microcephalus. The sequence goes on from NC_140992.1 coordinate 33,820,013, forward strand.
AGTTAGATTATTGTATCCATAGGATACCTGGATGTGATAGTGAGTATCACAACAACTTGCATTTATGTAGCACCTTTAACACAGAAAAATGTCCCAAGCTGCTTCACAAAGGCATAATCAGAAAAAAATGGACACCGTGACAAAGAAGGAAATATTAGGATGGGTGACCAAAGGCTTGGTGAAAGAGGAGTTCCTTAAAGGAGGAGAGGGAGCTGGAGAGAGGGAAGGGTTTAAGGAGAGATTTCCAAAGCATGGGGCTTAGACGGCTGAAGCCATAGGCACCAATGGTGGGATGAAGGGAGGGTGGATAACAAAAGGCCAGAGTCAGAAGAATGGAGAGTTCGGAAGAGGGAGTTCAATAGGAGGCTGTGCATTACCATGCCATTATGGGTCTGTGCCTCAATAGCAACTAGCACAATGAATTATTTCCTGAACCCTAGTGGGCTGCACATGTCGCTAGAAACCCTAATGCTTCTGGGGTTGCAGGTGTTGCTGTATTACAGCATCAATGTGTGAGGTCTTGTATTGTTGTACAAGACAAAGGGCAGAGCAGCAGTGAAGGATTCACAAAAAGCTCAAGCCAACCTGCAACTACTACCCCTTTGGCTGTATGTACAGGCCAAGAAGCAGCTGCCTATCCCCAACAGGAGAAGCAGTGCATGTTAATGCCAAGGCCATCCAGGGAGATGCTACCGACTTTTACCACATCCTGAATGGCAGGCTGAAGGGGATGACGTGAATCGGCACTGTCCTCCTAGGGTAGTTAAGATAACAACAGCTCTCAATTTCTATGTCATTCGTAGCTCCAGGCCACAAAAGGGAGCGTCACGAGATGAGTTGCTATTTGGTTCGCAGAGCAATAAAATAGGTTACTGATTTGTTATTTGGCCAAGCTCATTAGTATTGGCATACAGTAGCACCTGCACTTCCAGAAGAATTAGGGTTTATAGCAACTTGTACGTTTACCTAGGGTTCAAGAAATAATCTGTTGTACTCGTGTTGCTATTCAGGCACAGTCCAGCAAAGCCATGGTATAAATATATCAAAAGGGGGCGTTCACTCCCTTAATATATAGATGGTCATCTGAGATATTCCACCCAAGTTACACCGACTTCTCAGCATACTTGAGCAGAATGTATTGGATGTTCTTCAGAGCCACTCCACCAGCTCCCCACTCACCCCTGCCAATTCCCTCATTTTACACTAGATGTGATGTCGGGTGTATATGGGTGGGTGTATTATAATAAGGTGTGAATGAATGGTATATGACACATGACATATTTCCAGCATCCTCTGCTCGAAGAGGTCTGTTGAGAGGGTTCAGTTGCTAGCTATCAACTCAATGGCCCAGAACTTCGGGTCCCCACAGGTGAGTACGCACGGGGTACTCACCCGTAGGCCCAATGGAAGTGCTGGTTTCCTGCATGCACTGCGCATGCGCGGGAAACCGGCTCTTCCATTCCCCTGAACGAAGGGGTTCAGAGGTCGAACGCGTGCGCAGGAGAGGCTGCGCGTGCGCATCGAACTTACATTTTTTTTGCAGGTTTTCCCGGGAGGGTAAGTCTCCAGAAGTTAGACATTTAAAAAGCAGTCACAAGGCCTGCTTTTTACAAGGTAAGTGGTGAATTAATTAAAATTAAAACATTTTTTCCACAGGTTTATTATTTTTAAATATTTTAAAGAAAGGTAAGTTTATTTTTAGCCCCGTTAGAAAATAAAATTATTTTTTTCAAAAATTTAAATTATTGTTTAAAATAGTTATTTCATGTAATTTATAGTTTATTTAAAAAATGTGATTTAAAAAAAAAAAAATTATTTGAAGATTTAGTGATGTTTTGGGGCTCGTAGTATTTATAAGTTTGACAGCACTTCCTGTCAAACTTATGAATGGGATACGCAAGCACTGCGCGCCGGCAGTTGGAGCAGGCCCAGGGTCGGAATTCCACGGGGGTCCACAGCTCAACGGCCGGCGTGGTAGGTAAGTGCAGGTCGGGGGCTTACACCCGCGGGAAGCCTCTGACCCGAATTCCTGGGCCATTATCTTCAGGTCTCTGAAGACTCATGAAGCCTCCTCTGCAATCAACCCATGACCATGAGTGTTGCTACCTTCCATCAACTGAATCATTGGCCAGAATTTTCCAGTAAAAAGCAGGTGGGTTTGGAGCGTGGGGGCAGTTAAGTTGTTAAAAATATGAATCCCGACCTGATCCTGCCTCCATCCTGCCCACTTCCGGTGTCGCTGGAGGCGGGACAGGGGGTGGGGGGGGGTGGTGGGCAGCCAACCCGCTCCCAGGGGGCATTGCCTTAATTTAAATATTGTGATGAGGCTGGAAGCCTCTATTTTCCCCACCATTTTGAATTTAACTGCCTGTGGACGGGTTTCACACAATTCGTGTAACCCAGCAGTTAAACAGAGGCGGGGGCTGCTGCATCCTGGTGCATGAAACACAAAAAGTTAGTATGCAGGTGCAGCGGGTGATCAGGAAGGCCAATGGAATCTTGGCTTTTATTGCAAGGGGGATGGAGTATAAAAACAGGGAAGTCTTGCTGCAGTTATACAGGGTATTGGTGAGGCCACACCTGGAATACTGCGTGCAGTTTTGGTTTCCATATTTAAGAAAAGATATACTTGCTCTCGAGACGGTTCAGAGAAGGTTCACTCGGTTGATTCCGGAGATGAGGGGGTTGACGTATGAGGAAAGGTTGAGTAGGTTGGGACTCTACTCATTGGAGTTCAGAAGAATGAGAGGCGATCTTATCGAAACATATAAGATTGTGAGGGGGCTTGATCGGGTGGATGCGGTGAGGATGTTTCCACTGATGGGTGAGACTAGAACTAGGGGGCATAATCTAAGAATAAGGGGCTGCCCTTTCAAAACTGAGATGAGGAGAAACTTCTTCACTCAGAGGGTAGTAAATCTATGGAATTTGCTACCCCAGAGAGCTGTGGAAGCTGCAACATTAAATAAATTTAAAATGGAGATAGACATTGTCCTAGCAGATAAGGGAATTAGGGGTTACGGGGAGAGGGCAGGGAAGTGGACGTGAGTCTAGATTCGGATCAGCCATGATCCTATTGAATGGCGGAGCAGGGCCGAGGGGCCGTATGGCCTACTCCTGCTCCTACTTCTTATGTTCTTATTATGTAAGTGGCTTTATACCTACCTCCTGGATCAAGGGTCCCTACCTAGCCCACCCCTGTGATCAGAGACCCCCCAGGCCTTCCCCCAACCCCCAGCCCCCCCCACTCCCCCACCCCCCGACCCCCGAACATCCGGCCCCCTGCCGAACCAATGCCATCCACCCCAATCCCTGGCCACGCCCCCCTCCCGGCGATCCCCGACCACGAGCCATCGCCTGCCGATCTCCGACCTCCCCGATCCCCGACCATCAGCCATTGCCTGCCGATCTCCGACCTCCCCGCACCCCGACAACCCCCCATCGCCAGCCGATCCCCTGCCGATCCTGCAACACCCCTGCCGATCCTCTCTCCCCCCTCCTGATTGCCAACCCCCCCCCACCGATTGCTGAGCCCCCTCCCACCGATCCTCTCTCCCCCCTCCTGATTGCCGACCTCCCCCCCCCACTGATTGCTGACCCCCCACTCCCGATGATCCCCGACCCCCCTCCCCCAGACCAATCCATTGCAACTGAGGCCTACCCGCCCGCAGCCAGCCAGCCCCTCAAGTTGGCTGGCTGCGGGCAGGAAGCCGAGGCCTCACATTCAAATTAGGCCCTGCTGGTAAAATCGGCAGGGCCTGCAAGAAACCTGGCCTCCTGGGTTTCCCGCCTGCCGCTGAACTCCCCCCTCCCCCCCCCCCCACCACCCCCGCCCCCAACCCACCTACCTGGAGAAAACTATGTCCATTGTGTATGGAGGGGGCAAGGGAGGCGAGAAATACCCAACTCCTGCTACTATCTTTCTTGCTCCTAGGTAGGGCCAATGATTGGATTTGCGGATCCTTCACCCGTGAAGAGATTGGATGGTATTATGAAGAACATGGGGATTAAATTCAATACACATCACCTGTTTTGCACCTGAAAAATGGGTGGCCAGCAACTGAACCTGAGGGGGTGAGGGAGCGGGTCACCTTGGCCACCCTTTCACACAAAGCCTGCCTGATGCCATATTCAGGCGGGCTTGTAAATGGCCAGCTCAGTGTGAGAGCTGGTCAATTTCCTGCACTCCCACAACCGACAAGGTGCAGCGGGGCACCAGTTTGTCATCTGCAGCTCGCTGGCGCCATTTAAATGGAGGCCAAACCTGACTTTGGTTTGGGCCAATGTGACTGTGCATCCGTTTCAGGCGGAAGCCAAATTTCTCGGCCCATGTTTATATTATTGTGCTCCTTGCTGATAAAAAGGGGTGCACATCAGAGTAGACTGATGGGGCGGTAATTGGCTGGGTTGGATTTGTCCTTTTTGTGGTAGGACATACCTGGGCAGTTTTCCACATTGTCAGATAGATGCCAGTGGAAAACAGAAAGGAAGATGGTTGTGGTGGTTGGAGGTCAATCATCACAGCCCCAGGACATCGCTGCAGGTGTTCCTCAGGGCAGTGTCCTAGGCCCATCCATCTTCACCTGCTTCATCAATGATCTTCCCTCCATCATAAGGTCAGAAGTGGGGATGTTCGCTGATGACTGCACAGTGTTCAGAGTCACTCGCAACTCCTCAGATAATGAAGCAGTCCATGCCCGCATGCAGCAAGACCTGGACGACATTCAGGCTTGGGCTGATAAGTGGTGACATGAATCAGTTATTCATGAAAGAAAGACTTATGAAATAATACTGAGCGGCCTGCGGGTGGCACTGTCCAGGGAGAGTATAAATACTCGGGCACGGGCCCAGCTTGCGCAGGACATTCTTAACAGGAATGAGTGCAGGACACAACTAGACCTCCATGTTGTAAAACAGTTGATTAAAGCTTTGTTTAATGCTTACACCAAGTGCCTTGTAGTTTTCTTACGTCAAGTGGCAGGTAACATTCGCGCCACTCAAGTGCCAGGCAATGACTATCTCCAACAAACGAGCATCTAACCACCGCCCCTTGACATTCAACGGCATTACCATCGCTGAATCCCCCACCAACAGTACCCTGAGAGTCACCATTGACCAGAAACTTAACTGGAGAGCCACATAAATACTGTGGCAACAAGAGCAGGTCAGAGGCTGGGTATTCTGCAGCGAGTGTCTCACCTCCTGACTCCCCAAAGCCTTTCCACCATTTACAAGGCACAAGTCAGGAGTGTGATGGAATACTCTCCACTTGCCTGGATGAGTGCAGCTCCAACAACACTCAAGAAGCTCGACACCATCCAAGACAAAGCAGCCTGCTTGATTGGCACCCCATCCACCACCTTAAACATTCACTCCCTCCACCACTGGCGCACCATGGCTGCAGTGTGTACCATCTACAAGATGCACTGCAGCAACTCGCCAAGGCTTCTTCGGCAGCACCTCCCAAACCCGCGACCTCTTCCACCTAGAAGGACAAGGGCAGCAGGCACATGACAACACCACCACCACCAAGTTCCCCTCCAAGTCACGCACCATCCTGACTTGGAAGTATATCTCCGATCCTTCATCGTTGCTGGGTCAAAATCCTGGCACTCCCTACCTAACAGCACTGTGGGAGTACCTTCAACACACAGACTGCAGCGGTTCAAGAAGGTGGCTCACCACCATGCTCCTAAGGGCAATTAGGGATGGGCAATAAATGCTGGTCTTGCCAGCAATGTCCACATCCCATGAACAAATAAAAAAAAATACAGCTATTTCATCTGCATGGATGTGTGAGACCTTTCGAGTCCTAATCTGAGGACAATTTTCTTCTATTTATACTTTGATTCCAAATGAAACACCATTTTGCATCATATTTTGATAGCAAAAGAACGTTTACACTGAGGGACTCACAATCCATATCTGACCTTTGAACCCTCGATTGTGTGTTAGTGTTGGTTTAGCTTTGTGTTTTTGGGTAAGCGGTGGGGGGACAACACAACATTTACCCTGCCGGCAACCTCATACTGGGCAAACTGGAATATTAACACTTGCTGTATGTGTAGGGACTCCTCTATAAGTTCAGACACCTATCCAGAGAGCAAATTTTGTTACGTGCAGCCAATACAGAAAGACCCAGAATTGTTCTCCCTTTATTTAGCTGGTTTATCGTTGTGGGTTGTTACATTTAATAGCCAAGTAATTGTTAATGCCACTTTCACACTTCTGAAGTGGTTTATCAGAGATTAATTGGAATTGGCCAGATTTCTGGTGTCAATACTAGTGCCAAAGTGATGCGAGATTGCTCCCAAGAGAAAACAGGAGATTGCACATGGAAGAATGTTAGCAGTAATTAATCAGAAAACACCAATGTTACTACTCCTCGAACCAAAATCCTCCTTGATCACTTCTTGCATCCATGATATTAAAACAATATGAGGGTACATTTCTGGTCATTATCTTGAATGGCGCTGGAGTGGAATGAACACAGGGAGAGCAGCCCGAAAATCATAGAGGTTGATTTTGTTAGATCTCCATCCAATTGGGTCTGAAGGCGGGCACTGTTTCTCACTGGGATTGCTTTGTCAGTGTGGAAAACAGGCAATGGAGTAGGCATGGCCTGGGCTGACAAGATGTCAGCATTTAAATGGAGGAGGGGCTGTGTTTTGAGAATAAATATCTGAAAGTGGAATTTATGTTCAGTTTTGTTCCAGGTGCAGTTTTCAATGTAAATTTTTGTCAGGTTTTTTGGGGGGAGGTTTTTTCCCCCAAAGTGTTTAGTCTACCTGGTTTTCAGTTGCTGCAATTATATTTTTTAAAAAGGGCATTCCAATGGACTGTCTCAATTTTTGTGTTATTTAGACAATGATGAAAATGAAGAGGGATGTGAGGCAGGTTATTCTGCATCAAAGGCAGATTGTTTGCTGAAGGACTCCTACCTTAGATAGTCCGAGTCAATTTACCATTGCAGGCTTTGCTTTGCAAAGGAGGTAGTGACAGAGTTGTGCCATCTCCTAGAACCTGGCCTCCAGTCAAGCTCCACCATAGAGACAGCACTGCCAAGGGTTGTCAAGGTTACCACAGCTTTGAACTTTTCCGCATCTGCTTCATTCCAAGTTGTCACAAGGGACATCAGGAAATTTGCAGCGCACAGATCTATCAAGTAGGCGACCAATGCATTTTTCAGCAAGGCTAAACATTTTTCTTATGGGCATCAGGCGGCACAGTGAGAGGGCTGTGCAGCTTTTTTGGAAGGTAGATTCCCCAAAGTCAAGGGTGTCTCGATGATATCAATACAATTCCATGGATTTCATAACCACAAGGGCCCCCATTACATCCATGTACAGCTATTCTGTAACCGTCAACATAGGATAACATAAATAAATCACTGATTCCCAGTTATGGTACATTTTATTTTAAGACAATCCACTGTGTCCAATTATCTGATGGAAAAAGATAACTACAAGGGCAGTTCTAGGAACCCTTGGGTACCCTTTTCTGCCCTAGTTCCTGGCACTTCTGAGATATCCACGAAGAGCAATAAAGCACAGATATGGAGCCCATGGAGCCACCAGTTTTATTTATTGAACACATTCATATCATCTTGAAGCAGCACACCAGATGCCTGGGCAGATCAAGTGACATCCCAGAGTCTTCAGTCATCACAATCTGCCGTACACACCACAGCTTAGATGGCAGAAGAGGCCTTGAGAGTGCAGCTGTCAATTATAGTCACTGGCTGTACCAACTATGTGGCACAAGTTAGCCGCTGGTGTCCTTGCAGCAGATGGCACAGATCTGCATATGGCTCCCTGCTGACCTGGAGCCTGTGTAGCCAGAACTTCTAGGTCATTGCCAGGTAGGTACACTCCTGTCGATAAATGTGGCTGAGAGGGCTAAATTCAGTACGATTAACTGCAAACTGTCAGGCATTACTAACATCAGTATAAAATCCAATTAGAAACTTGGAAACTAATGGGATGTTAAATGGGCGGAAGTCTAGAATAACGAGTCTCCACCCATCTTTCCAAACTTTACATTCGTAAATCAGGTATCCCATTGAAAAATATACCCTCAAATCTTTTGCCTTAACTGCACCCATTTCTGCTCTCCCCCTAGCTCTGGTGGTTCCGATAAGTACCCCCAAAGATTTTTTTTAAATGACGCCAATATGAAATCTAGTCTCAGACTTACCAAAGATGACTTTTGCATTCTGTCTGTTGTTCCCATTGTTGCAAATGATTTCATTTCCCAATGTCCAGCCTTCTTTCCTGATAAGCTGCAGAATCTGACCTTTGATCTCAGAGCTCCTGTTTTCCCTATTCTATAAATCTAAACTTTGGATTCTTTAATATTGTTATTTATTTTCCCCGTGCCATTTCTGGTCTTTTGAGAACCATTTACACGCATGTTTTTTGTTTAAAAAAAAAAGCTGAAGCCGTACTTACCTGAATTGGCCAGCGTGTGTCATCCAAAATCTGAACTGCTGTGAAGAGGGGAGATTTGAAAATATCCAAATAGCAAACTGAATCATCCTGAACCAAAGTCCCTGGATCTTATCCCCAGTAAAATGCAATGGATGATCTCTGCAGAGCACCGATGATTTGAATAATTATGTAATTTGTTTCTGATTCAAATGAGTTGACAGGTGTATTTAAATTGCAACTGTGAGAGTAGAGTAGTCTTTAACAATAGAATTGGGGACAGGTTGGGAGGGGGAGGCGGTGGGGGCAGGGGGTAGGTAAAACTCTCTGTGCCTTGCAATTCTCCTTAGTGCTGTGAAATATGGCCAGTAATTAAGCTCACAGTCTGTGGGCCTTCCAGACTTTAAAGAGCTGTTAAGAAAGGACTGCTTATCTGAGACAGGCCAATTACCCGGAATGATGAAGTCAAGAGGAAAGTAGCTAAATTTCTTTACTTGAGTGATCACAACCATCAGAATGTGATTAGTCCCCCCAGCACAAGCAGGGATGGTGGAGGGACACTCGCACTGGAAGATTTCAAATAGCCATTTCCTTAGTTAAAATAAAACCTGACTAGTCCAGCTTCTCTTTTTCTTCATCTCGAAGGGACTTCTGAGGATTTCGGTTCAGGTGCTGGCCGCTGCCGAAAGAAATGTTTTTTCTCCCTACAGATTTGTTGATTAAAACCCATAGTCTCTGGCTGTGGCTTATCGGCATGCAACTAACTGTTCCTTTTAATTAAAAGGGAGCCACCACAAGTGAGCAATTAACAGCTAGTAATTACTTTACTCTTCAGAACCGTAACATTCTGCCTTTCATTTCAATTATATAACGGGCAAGTGGCTGTTTGATCTACAAATTAGTGAGTTCTTGTAGTATTTGTTTAGCGGGAGATTTGGAAGGTTAATGATGGCCTGTGGTGGCACTGGTTTCGGTGATTGATGTAAAACAAGAAAAAAGGATATTAAAACTGTAACAGTCGATCAAGAAATGCAAATTGCACCTTCATGTTAATGAACATGAGACTCACAGAGGCCTTAATATGCAAACTGTTACACTCCATGAAACGAGCATCCACTCTGCTAATAATTGATTAATAAATTGAAACCTTAAGAGTTTAATTTAGCAATGTTTTAATACAGTTGCCTGAAAGGCTGACATATCACAGTGTCTGATACCTCATGCAGTTCCACTTTGATGTGTGCATGCTCGACAGAAGTAAAGGGGCATTAAAGTTCTCCTCTCCTCCCCTCCCCCTCCCCACCCCCGAGGGTTCCCAAATGTGTTGATTTAATTTTTAAATAGAAGCTAATAACCTCAGGTTTTTTTTTCTATCCCAAATTTACTTAATGACCAGTCTGTTACCTCAGAGATTGACTCTCCTTTATGCTGCACTGCAGCTTGTCTTAGTGATGTAATTTTAATTAATATTGATTTACTTCACTTTGCAAAATTGTACTCCTGACCATGGGTAGGTTTTCTGCAGGAGCTTGTACTGAGTGACTGATCATCAAACGTATTGAGTGCAGTGTGTAGGTTTGGCCGCAGTTAAATGTTTTTAAATATAAAGGCAGGGAAGACGAAAGACTTGCATTTATATAGCGCCTTTCATGGGCTCAGGACACCCCAAAGCCCTTTGCCATCAACGAAGTACTTTTGAAGTCTAGTCACTGTTGTAATGTAAGAGGTAGTTCTTGTATTCCAGTAAAATAAGAGCACAGGATTTAAACATAACTGGGCAATTACAAATTTAAACTTAACAGTTGCAGTTAAATGATTTTTAAAACCATATCATTAGGGTGGCACATTGCATTGGCACACCAAAACGCTGTGCCAGAGTGGTAGGGCATGGGCTCCCACCTGATCCCTACCAGTTTCTAACCTTGGCAGTGCCAGGGATTTTTCTTCAGTGAGGGAGGGAATAGCGCGAGGGAGAATAGCCTCCCAGGCAGTTTTCGCTCGCATCCTCGTATTCGTGAATACCAGAACAGCGTGCTGTGCGTCAGCCTGAGATTGTGGCACAGACACAGGCAAAGGGGAGAAACGAAAAGGAAAATAACTTGAAAAAACCTCTTAAAGAATTTAGGTGAGCCTGCTGACGGCGTCACTCATGGCCCCGTCAAAGGGGTTTGGAGAAATTTCCTGCCAAGCACACAATCTCAGACTGAAATTAGTCTCTATTTCATGCAACATCGCTAATGTGAAACCGAACCACACCTCGGGGAAAGAGGGACGATAAGCCAGGATAGCAACATGCACACCAGAGCCCATCGTTCGGATTCGGCCGTATACAGTGCTGCTCCACATCCATCGAAATGAATGCTCTGCGCTAAAACTTACAATGCACGTACAAGTTCTGACAATTTTCGTCATTTATCATACTTTTAAGAAGATAGCCTTAGGTTATACCTTAAAAATTTGACAAGAAAAAAGACTCATAGATTTGCAGCTCAGTTCCACTTGGTGTGTAAATTGTCAGCTGTGGCTCAGTTGGTAGCACTCTCGCCTCTGAGTCAGAAGGTTGTGGGTTCAAGTCCCACTCCAGGTGCAGTGCTGAGGGAGGGCTGCACTGTCGGAGGTGCCGTCTTTCAGATGAGACGTTAAACCGAGGCCCCGTCTGCTCTCTCAGTTGGATGTAAAAGATCCCGTGGCACTATTTGGAAGAAGAGCAGGGGAGTTTTCTCCGGTGTCCTGGCCAATATTTATCCCTCAATCAACATAACAAAAACAGATTATCTAGTCATTATCACATTGCTGTTTGTGGGAGCTTGCTGAGCGCAAATTGGCTGCCTCGTTTCCCACATTACAACAGTGACTACACTCCAAAAGTACTTAATTGGCTATGAAGCGCTTTGAGATGTCCGGTGGTTGTGAAAAGTGCTGAATAAATATATTACGCTGCTAGCTATGGGATCTCACCTGTATCATATACACAAGACAGTGAATATATAAGTAAAACATATTGGCCAAGATTTCCTGGAAACTTGCACCAAAACAATGGTGTAAGTACAGCGTAATGCCGATTTTCAATGCAATAGATTGAGGAAATTTGGGCGTGACATTACGCTACCCCCAAGTTTCCTTGATCTGTTCACCAATTCTGCAAAACCTCTGCTGAAACCTACTGCCGCTCATTAACATAGCTCCACCACCCCACCCCGCCCCACCCCCCACCCCATGCAAAAGAGCTGCTCACATAAATTTCCTGCATTTACGCTAGTTTTCTGCAGGCATAGATTTTAGCCAAAAAAAATATCGGCACAGCAGGGAACAAAGTCACTGGCCTAGAAATTGAGTTTGCGCTGCGCCAGGGCTTTAGCGCCGGAAGTTAGCGCCGGCGCTAAGTCCCTTTGCGCGCGCCAAAAATTCAGTAGCGCCGCGCCCAAACGGCTGCCGGCGCTACTGAAGGGTTTTAGCGCCTGAAAACTGGCGCAACGCGCCGCATTGCGGCGCTATTCCGGCGCTGCGGCGCCCGCTGCGGTGCGGCAGGCTCGGGAAGTGCAGGCCTCCTCCTTCCGTTAAGGAGGAGCTGCCTGCACCCGGCCGCGGCCCGCGCAAATCTCTTCAAAAATGAGCCCGGCACCTCGGACAAGTGCCGGGCTTGCATCTGTTCCGGGGGGGGGGGGGGGGGAGAAGTCCGGGGAGGGAGCTGCGGGCAGGCGGCCGGCGGGAAAGCGGCCGGCCGCCGCGCCTCCTTAAAGCGCCGGCGCAGACTCCGGCAACACTCGTTTGCCGGAGTCTTAGTTGCGGCTGCCACTGGCGAGGCGGCCGCAACTGAATATCGGCTTGGGGCCGGGTTACCACGGCAACCGGGACGCTGCGCACACCGATGACGTCATCGGTGCCGGCGCAGCGCTACTGGTCTACCGCCGCGGAAGGGCCCCAGGCAATTTAGGAACCGGCGCCAATTGCAGCGCTAGGCCCTCTAGCGCCGCAAAATCGGTGCTAAGGGCACTGAATTACTAGGCCACTATTTACAGCATTTTTTTGGATTTTTTTCTTACTGAGGTCTGCACAGTATTTTCTATATCTTTGAATGCTTTTTTTATGGCATCAGAAAGTGTTACATTAAAAATTGAAAAGCTTCCGCAATTGCATTTTGCTGAATATGCTGTGCTTAATGTGCACAAATGATGGTTTGATAGCTTCAAACTTTAATTTTCATAGATAAATAGGGACTTAAGGAAGGCCAACGTTTGCACCAAGCTGAGTGGTCTGGAAGTCCCGCACAGACTGCTCACCGGCTTTTCAATGGAAATAACCGCTCACGCGTGAACATTTGAATGGGTCGCGCAGCCAGTTAAAGGGTCCGCGCACAGAATTTTTTTTTACAAGGAACATTGAACATGGCGTTAGTTCTGTGCTTTCCTCGAGCCCAGGTTGTTTACACTGATTTCCATGTGTTTATGCCGGTTTTTATGTTCCGGCTAATTAGATTGGCAGGAAAGTTTTCCGTATCGGTCAGCATGATTAGGATAGAAACTGGCATAAATTTCGACGTATCGTCTGATCCAATCCAGTCCAGGCTAAACTTATCACTGGCAGCTGGGATTCTGGTGGCATATTGTAGCTATGGCCCATCAGGCTATGCTAGCTGTTACATAGAAACATAGAAGATAGGAGCAGGAGTAGGCCATTCGGCCCCTCGAGCCTGCTCCGCCATTCAATGAGATCATGGCTGATCATCCAAATTCAGTACCCTGTCCCTGCCTTCTCCCCATATCCCTTGATCCCTTTAGCCTCAAGAAATATATCCAACACTTTCTTGAATATATTTAATGAACTGGCCTCCACCGCCCTCTGTGGCAGAGAATTCCACAGGTTCACCACTCTCTGGGTGAAGAAATTCCTCCTCATTTCAGTCCTAAATGGCTTACCCCTTATCCTTAGACTATGACCCCTGGTTCTGGACTCCCCGGCCATCAGAAACATCCTTCCTGCATCTAGTCTGTCCAGACCTGACAGGTTTCGATGAGATCCCCTCTCAATCTTCTAAACTCCAGTGAGTATAAGCCCAATTGACACAATCTCTCCTCGTACATCATTCCTGCCATCCCAGGTATCAGCCTGGTGAATCTTCGCTGCACTCCCTCCATGGCAAGAACATCCTTCCTCAGGTAAGGTGACCAAAACTGCACACAATACTCAAGGTGCGGTCTCACCAAGGCCCTGTACAACTGCAGCAAGACATCCTTGTTCTTGTACTCGAACCCTCTTGCTACGAAGGCCAACATACCATTTGCCTTCTTAACTGCCTGCTGCACCTGCATGCTTACCTTCAGCGACTGGTGCACAAGAACACCCAGGTCTCTTTGCACTTCCCCTTCTCCCAATCTATTGCCATTCAAATAATAATCTGCCTTCCTGTTTTTGCCACCAAAGTGGATAACCTCACATTTATGCACATTATAGTGCATTTGCCATGTTTCTGCCCAATCACCCAACCTGTCCAAATCATACTGGAGTTTCATGACATCCTCCTCACAGCATACCCTCCCACCCAGCTTTGTGTCGTCTGCAAATTTGGAGATATTACATCCAATTCCCTCGTCCAGATCATTAATATATATTGTGAACAGCTGGGGCCCTAGGACCGATCCTTGCGGTACCCCACTAGTCACTGCCTGCCACTCGGAAAATGACCCGTTTATTCCAACTCTTTGCTTTCTGTCCGCCAACCAGTTCTCTATCCAAGTCAATACCTTGCCCCCAATCCCATGTGCCTTAATTTTGCACGCTAACCTCTTTTGCGGGACCTTATCGAAAGCCTTCTGAAAGTCCAAATACACCACATCCACTGGTTCTCCCTTATCTATTTTACCAGTTACATCCTCAAAAAATTCCAGTAGATTAGTCAAGCATGATTTACCTTTTGTAAATCCATGTTGACTTTGTCCGATCCTGTCACTGCTTTCCAAGTGCTCTGCTATTACATCTTTTATAATGGACACTAGCATTTTCCCCACTACCGATGTCAAGCTTACCGGTCTATAATTCCCTGCTTTTTCTCTGCCACCTTTTTTGAATAGTGGGGTAACATTAGCTACCCTCCAATCCATGGGTACTGTTCCAGAGTCTATCGAGTTCTGGAAGATGACCAGCAATGCACCTACTATTTCTAGGGCCACTTCCTTAAGTACCCTGGGATGTAGATTATCAGGCCCTGGGGATTTATCAGCCTTCAGTCCCATCAATTTTCCTAACACCATTTCCCTACAAATACTGATTTCTTTCAGTTCCACCCTTTCATCAGACCCTATGTTCCGCGGTATTTCTGGGAGGTTATTTATGTCCTCCTTTGTGAAGACAGAACCAAAATATGTATTCAATTGGTCTGCCATTTCTTTGCTCCCCATTATAAATTCCCCTGATTCTGACTGCAAGGGACCTACGCTTGACTTCACCAATCCTTTCCTCTTTACATATCTATAAAAGCTTTTACAGTCAGTTTTTATGTTCCATGCAAGCTTACTCTCATATTCTATTTTCCCTTTCTTAATTAATCCCTTTGTCCTCCTTTGTTGAATCCTAAACTGCTCCCAATCCTCAGGATTATTGCTTTTTCTGGCCAATTTGTATGTCCTCTCCTTGGATCTTATGCTATCCCTAATTTCCCTTGTTAGCCACGGTTGAGTCACCTTTTTTGTTTTATTTTTATGCCAAACTGGGATGAACAACTTCAGTAGTTCATCCATTCGGTCTTTGAATGTTTGCCATTGCCTCTCCACCGTCAACTGATGCATGCCTTCTTCCATATATTACTGCTGAAAGCATGGTATACTGTGCTTCCAAGAATGGAGCCAGCACTACGGTTAGTCAGCTATTCACAAATCTTATTTGTGCCAATTGGGCAGTTATCAAAGCTTCCTTAGGTAACAGGAGACTCCAGATGCAATAATTCTCTGACAAAGTGAGGCATGCGTGTGTCTCTGTCTCCAGATGTGGGTATGTAGGCACTGGCAGGTAGGCACAGAACATCTCTGGCACATCCTGACCTGCCTCTGTTGGTGCTCTTTTTTTCCTCCAAAAAAGTTCAGATGGGGGATGCCCATGGGGGCACTCACTGGTGGCAGCAGTGGCACTGGTGGCAAAACCAATAGCACAGCAACCGGCATGAAGGCTCACGAGAACCTGCTTGGCAGCAGAAGAGAATGAAGAAAAATTGCCACGGAATGATTTAAAAAATGCGGAATCAAGTTACTTACTGTGCCTCTTAAGTAACACTCAAAAGTGATTCCCTAACATCTCTGGCTGCCCATTATTCATGGGGATAAACATAATTGAACATCCTATAGGCACGAATATTCGTAAATTGCACCCAAGACATTCACTGCTTCATTTAAATATCTTAGTGAAGCTCCTGCCAGTTTAAGGCAGGCACATTCGGCACCCATTTTCCCTGCCCTGGAAATGCGTGAGCAGGGATCTGGCACCAGGATTGGAAAATCCAGGATTTTTTTTTTTAATGAATTTGAAAGCTGACTGATAAAACATTGACATGCTTGGGTTTAATTGTAGTTAATAGGCCATGACTGTTAACAAGTGACAAGCGATGATGTTGACCTGTCATTCTCTGATGACACCATCTGTCACAAGTTGTCCATACCAATAACTGATCTTCATTTATCTGTGTTTTTATTACCTCCTTCATTATAGGTTATTTTCTCCCCAGTTGATCATTTTCTGTCTTCTTTTCTGCTCTTATAGATTCACTTTCCTTTCCCATCTTCCCAGGACAAATGACAGATTTGAATAGATTGGGAAATCAAGCAGTCTGTGTGACAACCAGTAATCTAATTCAAGTGAAGTCCTGACGAAGGGTTTTGACCTGAAACATTGACTTTATTTCTCTCTCCACGGATGTTGCCTGGCCTGCTGAGTTTTTCCAGCATTTTCTGTTGTTATTATGGTGGCTGGGTTGATCCTGTCCGCTTCCCAGCCCTCCTTCTGTGTATAAGCGCCTTGGGACGTTTTACTACGTTAAAGGTGCTATATAAATGCAAGTTGGAGTTATTGTTGTTGTTTTCAGTATTTTCCTCTATTGCTCTGTTCACACTGGGGGCTCACCACCTATAACTGGGCAGAAGCCTGCATTCTACCATGCCATCCCCATAGCACAGCATTACACTAACTCACTGAAACACTCAATGTAAGTGCTGAAAGGGGAAAAAGTTACAACCTGTGCAAAGTGGTGAAGATCCTAATTAGCACATTGCCAAATCTAACACTCCATCTCCCTTTCTGTCACATGATACTACCTCACCAAGTTGTCCAATGGCACAGCCCCAGTCAAACTATATTTGCCAGCATCAAAGTGCACGTCTCACCTTCTCAACCTGTTGGCAAAGCTCAAGCACTCGGGAGAGAACAGCAGAAGCAAAGTTTAGTAGCAGTGGCTTTCCTACATTATATCATCAGAATCTCGTGAGATGTTATGCTTTGTGAAATGCTCCTAGCTGTGGGATGCCCGCTGAGAACTGCTATCGCCAGGTATAGCAATGGAAAAATGGGGGGGGGGGAAATTGTCATGTGTCCTCTCTAGTTGATACGCAGCACCATGATATAATGACCTTTTAAATTTGGAATGCTTCAAACAAATTTATTAAAAATCAAAGAAAGGTCACTGTCTCTTACAAATACATCAGGCACAACAGCAGGAGGATTGGAAATAGTGGGGTAGTCTATCACAAATAAATGATGGGGCTATGAGACAATAATATATTTCATTGGCAGCTTTTGAAATATAGAGGATCTTGTGCTTCAGACATCTCACTTAGTTAACATCTACCACAAGCAAAGTGACTGGCTTGGGGGTAATTATGTTTCGACAACAGCCATAATGCTGTTGTGCTTCTTATAAATGTGCCATTGTGTTATTCGGATAGCTCCTAGTGCACAGAAACCTGGCCAATATTACCATCCATCGTGATCTACTGTTTCCTCCTGCAGCTCGCTCTTTTATATACCTAAACACTAAAAGCATATCCCCGGAACCATATACAGGTTTCATGGATCTAGATACCTGTGAATATATACATAAATGCTAGCCTTCCATAAGGCTAGTGTAGCATTGGAACTAAGGTGTCCTGGCCAATATTTATCCCTCACAGATTATCTGGCCATTAGCACATTGCTGTTTGTGGGAGCTTGGTGTGCGCAAATTGGCTGCCGTGTTTCCTACATTACAACAGTGACTCCACTTCAAAAAAGTACTTAATTGGCTGTAAAGCGCTTTGGGACATCCGGTGGTCGTGAAAGGCACTATATAAATACAAGTCTTTCTTTCTTTTCTTAAAGTTGTTGAGGCTGAAACTTTGTTTTTCTGTTCATTCAAATAGAGTTTTGTGGGGGGGAAAACTGGAAGATTTTGGTGAAATGCTGTATAGCACTGTACCAGTTAATATACTGTACTGATGGAAACAGGTCTAATGCCTTTATTCTGCTGTTACTCTATGTCTTTACTGAAAATAGAAACAGTTGATTAACAAACCACAGTTATTTGATGTGTGGTCTTAACAAATGTAAGGCCCCTGTGGAATGGTATGAGTGAGTCTGTCTGCAAGTCCTTATGTAGCAAATTATAATGCTATCACGGGCAAGGGAGAAATAGGAAGCAACTGCTAGGCATTTCCACATGTTGGGAGGTAAATCAGAGGGAGAGTCACATTCTGGCCACTTTTGTGTATCTTCTAACCCCTGTTTATAGAGTCCTTTTGCCCTGTGACCAGGTCTTAATCCCACCTTCTCAACCAGGGAAAGTGTGCAGAACACTCCACTGAAGTAAAATGACGACACACTCATGCACCTTCCAAACAGTGCTATCAATCGTAAAGCATATTAAAAAATAAATGCTGGAAATGCACAGCCTATCCATCAGGACGTCAAAAGAGGAAAATAATAGTTCAAAAATTTCAGTTGTAGACCCTTTGACAGAATTGCAAGGTAATCAAGTATCCTTACAGGACTGAACAAGGCAAAGAGGGTAGGGAAGAATCTCAGGTAAAAGTCATGAAATTGCACACCGTGCTCCTGATTTTTTACCTGTGGTCCATGCCCATTTTGTTTTGTCCAGACTTAGAAGGGGCTTTGCATATCTTCAAATCTCTAGTTCTACCCAAAACATTAACCTGTCTTTTTTCAGATGCTGATGGACCTGCTGTGTATTCAAAGTGGTTTCTGTTTTTATTTCACATTGCCAGCATGTACAGTTTTTTCTCTCTATCCAAAAGCCATGTTTTGACAGTGAAGCATAATGGAAACATAGCCAGTCAATTCATTTTCAAACAGCCATAAAACTTTATGAATGAGCTTCAGTAATTTGTTTAAACATTAGTGCAGATAAGGGCTGGATTTTGTCAATGGGAAGCTTTTGGAGGCGGGACTGCTGCTTGCCAGCTTTCAATCCCGCCTCCATCAGCTTCTGGCCAACCAGCGTGATTTTCCCCTAATTGACCTTGTTAAGCCCGCCCAGTGGGCTCAGCAGGCCAATTAGGGGGAAGTCAGTGACAGAGCACGTCAACGTCTGACGTGCCATCTGTCAAGATTTCTTGAAAGAAGAAAAGTCAGCATTTGACAGCTCTGTGAAACTGTCAAACACTAACATTCTGTGTAGTTTGATGAGTCCTTGTGTTCAGGACTCATCAAACCTTTCAACTTTGCAGAAATCACCTGGCTGTTGGTTCGGAGGATCCAACAGCCAGTCTGTGAAATCTACAATGACGATGTCGGGACTCCGGATCCACAGCGGCTGAAGGCTGTAGGCAGAAACAAAGGTAAGTGAACATTTTATAACACTTAACACTCACCTTACATACTCACCACTACACACTTGCACCCATCACTCACCTCTACATCTCACTTTCAGACCCCGTAGACCTCCTTCTCATCTCCTACACCCTGGCAGGGTTCCCCGAGGCCGGGAAGCCTATACTTCAGAGCTAAAAATAGGGATAATCCTATTTTCTGCCTGTTAACTACCTGTTAACAGGCAGTTAATAGGATTTAATCCCTTTCCCGCCTTGAGGAGACGAGGGCAAAAGGGCACGGAGGCGGAATGGGGGCGGGTTTGCCAGCCGCCCCAAAATTCTGCAACTTTACCGGCAGTCCCGCCCCCATAACCGCCTCCTCGGGGCTGAGAAAATCCAGCCCATTATGTCTCAGTAGTCAGCATTGAGATCCTAAACTACAGTATTGAGGTGGCGACTGGGACAATGCATCCATCACAATATTTGTTCCCTCTGCATAATGATCAGGGTATACTCGGTCAGTATTTATATTCCAAACATCCCATCATTTCATAAGCAAAAATATAAGATGTAGAACAAATGTAGCTAATATCTAAGAATTCTGTTATCTCTCCCTACCCCCTCCATCCCAGCCCCGCACACCAGTCACAGCAGGCATGAGCTCATTTTGTTTTTATAAAGCAGAGTTTCCTTTGAAGTTTGTTCTTTTAAATAGAATTTGCAGGTGGCTAACCTCTTTATCTAAGAAAGATGGCAGTTTTACATTGTGGTAAGGATTCCGGGCAAAGTACTCAATGAACACCCATGGTCTCCCAACCTCTATTCTGCCTTATTTATCTTGCTTCTGTCACTGCTTCAGTCAAGGCCCATTGGAGGCCAGAGATTCACATTTCTTTCAGTGCTACACTGAAGTACCAGCCTTGATTATTTGCTCAAGTCCTAGAATAGTCCAATCTTCTGAGTAAGAGGCAAGAATGCCACCACTGACCGAAAGTTGACTCTCCAATAGCATCAGGTCATTTATAGTCGAGTGCCATAAATTAGAGCAGTACCATGCATCTGTCGCTTTTCTGTAGATAAAGAGCCTGTCGATAATTTATCTGGAATAAAAGAGTTTCTATGTGTCCTGAGGATTGCAGTTCTTCCAGTTTTCAGTATTGTCAAAGCTGGTCATCTCAGGACGTGGAATTAAATAGAAATTACAATATGGAAGCAGGCCATTTGTCCTAGCCAGTCCATGTTGGTATCTGCCCACCCACTTCCCATATTCCTTTATCCCCCTTTCCTTCAATTAATCATCTTACCTATTCTTAAATGTTGACATGGTCTCTGAATCAATCATTAACTTTGGTAGTGCATTCCACAGCTTCACGATCCTCTGTGCATAAATATCTCTCCTGTTCTCTGTCCTAAATCTTACATTTAATCTTATATCTATGTCCCTTTGTTCTAGACACCGCAACTACTGAAACTGTCTGTCCTATCCTTTTGTAATTTTAAACAACTATCAAATTACCTCATAATCAACTCTGTTCCAATGAAAACAGCCCCAAATTTTCAAGTATTTCTTTGTATTTGTATCTTACTACACCAGGCAGCATCCTAGTGAAATGAATCTCACTTTATCCCCTCTATTGCCTCAACCTCCTTCCTATCGTGTGGAGCCAGAAACTGCACCCAGTACTCCAACTGTGGTCATACTGAGGTTTTATACAGCCTCACCATTACATTTCAACTTTTATATTCCATACCTCTTGCCATAAAATCCAGTATTCCATTAGTTTTTTTTATGGCTTTATGCACTTTGCGTTGCTGTTTTTAATGTTTCGTGGATCTAAACCCCTAAATCTCTCTGCTCTTCTACATCACTCGACTTTTCCCGTTCAAAGTATAATTATTACTTCCTTTCTTTTAACCAATATGTAGCCCTTCACATTTCCTGACATTGAATTCCGTCTGCCACGTTTATTTTGCCCATTCCCACCATGTTATCAATAAGCCTCGAGCTTTCTTTCTTTGTTAATCAAAATGATTTACTATGCCTCTTATTTTCATATTATCTGCAAATTTGGACACCATCCATTCTAGCCCTTTGTCCAAATTATTGCTGTATACAGTGAACAGAAGCGGTCCCAGAGCAGAAGCCCATGGGATTCCACGACCTGGTTTCATCCATTCTGAGAAACTGCCCTTAACTCCCACTTTCTGTTTCCTCCCTTATAATCAGTTTTTAGTTCAATTTTCTATCCTTTCCCTAATTCCACACCCCTTAATCTTTTCCAATAGTCTCCCGTGTGTAACCTTGTCAAAGGCTTTCTGAAAGTCCATGTAAAATATATCCAATGCATTGCTCTCATCCACCATATCTGTCACCTCCTCAAAGAATTCTGTTGAGATCTGTTATCTTGTAAAAG
Source organism: Somniosus microcephalus (assembly GCF_052327205.1). Taxonomy (NCBI): domain Eukaryota; kingdom Metazoa; phylum Chordata; class Chondrichthyes; order Squaliformes; family Somniosidae; genus Somniosus; species Somniosus microcephalus. The sequence goes on from NC_140992.1 coordinate 33,841,637, forward strand.
TCTTCATTAAACGGACTAACACCATTACGTGTCACTAAAAGGTATTTGTTCATACCTCAAAGCAGAAATGCTCAAGTGTCAAGAAATGCACATAACGGGCAGGATTTTCATTGGGCCGTGGAGGCGGGATTGGAGGCTTGTGGGGGGTTAAAATCCCGGAATCGGGGGGGGGGGCACGAACCCATCCCGCCCCCAACCCGCCTCCATGCCAGTTTCAAAGGAGGTGGGTACCCGACCCGCACTGGGACCCGCCTCCCCGAGGCGGGAAGGGGATGAGTGCCAATTAACTGCCTGTTAACAGGTAATTAACAGGCAGTTTTTAGCCTAATCCCTATTTTCATTGTTGAAATGTGGGATCCCCGATGGCTCCAAACCACGCCAAGTTAGCGAGGCGGGCTGTCGGGATGAAGGGCTTGGAGGGGTCGAGATGTCTGGTGTTCAGGTGAGTGATGGGTGCATGAGTTCAGAGGTAAGTGTGTTTAAAGTGTTTAAAGAAGTTTTACTTACATTTACTTACCTTTACAGCCTTCCTTCCTTCAGGTCTCGGGAGTCCCTCATCTCACCAGCACAGAAAGCAGAATGGCCGCGATCTGTCAAAAGTTCCAGCATTCAGCTTTCTGTTCCGGGGAGATCTCTAAATCATCCTGACAGGAAGGAATTAACTTGGAGTACAGATTGTCAGTGTTTGACAGCTTCAAACAGCTGTGAAACGCTGATATTTCATCTGTCAAATGGTCTTGACAGATGAAATATCAACCTGTGACGTCACCTGTTGCCGGGTGGCCCTTAATTGGCCTGCTGAGCCTGCTGGGCGGACTCAACAAGGTCAATCAAGTCAAAATCATGTGGGTTGGCTACAACTCGATGGAGGCGGGACTACAACCCCGAAAGTTGTAGTCCCGCCTCCTCAATGAAAATCCAGCCCAACGTCTCCCTCAAATGTTGCAATTTGGTATTTGGTACAGCACATGAGGATCCAAGAGAACAACTAAAACACCTTGAAATAATCATGTGCCAACAACATAAGGTGAGAAAAATTATCTAAATTCTAAATATATCTATGCATTCCCAATGACCCATTTTGAAATGTTACATTCTAATTCTGTTTAGGAATTTCCCCTGAATTATAACCGTAGGCATTAACAGCACCGAAGGAGGCCATTTGTCCCATTGTGTTTGTGCCAACTCTTGTCAAAGCCATCCAGAATTAATTTCACTGCTCTGCTCATAGCCTTGTATCTTCTTCAAATATTTATGCAGTGTTCCCTTAAAGGGTCCAATGGTCATTGCCTCAACCACTCCCTGAGGCAAAGTAAACCGTGCTCCAACACTAAAACAAAATACTGTGGATGCTGGAAATCTCAAACACAAAAAGCTGGAAACAATCAGCAGGCTAGGCAGCATCTGTGGCGGGAGAAACAGAGTTAACGTTTCAGGTCGATGCTCCAACATCCTCTGCATCAAGTCATTTCTTCTAATCTCTATCCTTACTCTCTCAGTGACAATTTTAAATTGATGACCCCTCATTACTGCTTCCTAATCGAAGGAAATAGCCTTTCCCTATTCACTCTTTCAAATTCTTCATAATGTTAAAAACTTCAATTAGTGACTACACTTTAAAAGTCCTTCATTTCTGGGATGTCCTTAAGGTCCCGAAATGGTTCCATTCTTATCTATCCAGTCATAGCCAGAGAATCACCTGCAATGGCTTCTCTTCCCACTCCTGCACCATTACCTCCGGAGTCCCCCAAGGATCTATCCTTGGCCCTCTCCTATTTCTCATCTCAAGCTGCCACTCGGCGACATCATTTGAAAGCACAATGTCAGGTTCCACGTGTACACTGATGACACTCAGCTCTACCTCACCACCACCTTTCTCGACCCTTCCACTGTCTCTAAATAATCAGACTGCTTGTCTGACATCCAGTACTGGATGAGCAGAAATTTCTTCCAACTAAATATTGGGAAGACCAAAACCATTGTCTTTGGACCCACCGCAAACTCCATTCCCTAGCCAGCAACGCCATCCCTCTCCCTGACAACTGTCTGAGGCTGAACCAGACTGTTTGCAACCTTGGTGTCATAGTTGACCCTGAACTGAGCTTCCGACCACATATCCGCGCCATCACCAAGACCGCCTACTTCCACCTCCGTAACATCACCCGACTCTGTCCCTGCCTCAGCTCATCTGCTGCTGAAACCTTCATCCATGCCTTTGTTACCTCTAGACTCAACTATTCCAATGCACTCCTGGCCAGTCTTCCATCTTCCACGCTCCATAAACTTAAGCTCATTCAAAACTCTGCTGCCCGGATCCTAATTCGCACAAAGTCCCGTTCACCCATCACCCCTCTGCTCGCTGACCTACATTGACTCCCAGTTGAGCTATGCTTCTATTTTTAAATTCTCATTCTTGTTTTCAAATCCCTCCATGGCCTCGCCCCTCCCTATCTCTGTAACCTCCTCCAGCCCTACAACCCTCAGATATCTGTGCTCCTCCAAATCTGGCCTCTTGCGCATCCCTGATTTTAATTGCTCCACCATTGGTGGCCGTGCCTTCAGCGACTGAAGCCCTAAGCTCTGGAATTCCCTCCCTAAACCTCGCCGCCTCTCTACCTCTCTTTCCTCCTTTAAGACGCCCCTTAAAACTTACCCCTTTAATATCTCCTTATGTGGCTCGGTGTCAAATTTTATTTGATAACGCACCTGTGAAGAGCTTTGGGACGTTTTGCTACGTTAAAAGCACTATATAAATGAAAGTTGTTGTTGAAAGACGCTCTATAAATGTATTCTTTCTTTCTAACTCTCCTCAGTTTAATCTGCTCCAGTAGAAACAGTCCAGTTATCTTAAGTCTCTCCTCATAACTATAGATTCCCATCCCTGGCGTAATCCTGGAGAATCTCACTGTACACTTTCTATGGCTTTAATGCCCTTTCTATAATGTGGTGCCCAAAATTGTAGCCTAACCAATGTGTTGCACAAGGTTATCACTACTTTATTCATGTATTCTACGCACCCTATTTTTAAACTCAAAATCCAACTGGCCTTTTTATGGTTTTATCTCCTTTCACTTGCACTTGCCTCCTCAAAAAACTAACCCTTGACCCCTCAGTCCTTGCAAACTACTGCCCCATTTCCAATCTCTCTTTCCTCTCCAAAGTCCTTGAACGTGCCCAACTTTCCCGCAATTCCATGTTTGAATCCCTCCAATCAGGTTTCCGCCCTTGCCACAGTACCGAAATGGCCCTCATCAAAGTCACAAATGACATCCTTTGTGACTGTGACAAAGGTAAATTATTCCTCTTCGTCCTTCTTGACTTGTCTGCAGTGTTTGACATGGTTGACCACTCCATCCTTCTCCAACGCCTCTCCAACGTCGTCCAGCTGGGTGGGACTGCACTCGCCTGGTTCCATTCTTATTTATCTAATCGTAGCCAGAGAATCACCTGCAATGGCTTCTCTTCCTGCTCCTGCATCGTTACCTCTGGTGTCCCCCAAGGATCTATCTTTAGTCCCCTCCTATTCCTCATCTACCTGTTGCCCCTTGGTGACATCATCCAAAAACACAGCATCGGTTTCCACATGTACGCTGACGACACCCAGCTCTACCTCACTACCACTTCTCTCGACCCCTCCACAGTCTCTGAATTATCAGACTGCTTGTCTGACATCAAGTTCTGGATGAGCAGAAATTTTCTCCAATTAAATATTGGGAAGACGGAAGCCATTGTTTTCGGTCCCCGTCACAAACTCCGTTCCCTAGCCACTGACTCCATCCCTTTCCCTAACATCTGTCTGAGGCTGAACCACACTGTTCATAACGTTGGTGTCATATTTGACCCTGAAATGAGCTTCCGACCACATAGCTGTAGCATAACTAAGACTGCCTATTTCCTCCTCCATAACATCGCCCGTCTCCGCCCTTGCCTCAGTTCATCCGCTGCTGAAATCCTCATCCATGCCTCTGTTACCTCTAGACTTGACTATTCCAACGCACTCCTGGCTGGCCTCCCACATTCTGCCCGGAGGTGATCCAAAACTCGGCTGCCGTGTCCTAACTCGCACTAAGTCCCGTTCACCCATCACCCCTGTGCTCGTTGACCTACATTGGCTCCCAGTTAAGCAACGCCTCCCAGTTAAGCAATGCCTCGATTTCAAAATTTTCATCCTTGTTTTCAAATCCCTCCATTGCCTCGCCCCTCCCTATCTCTGTAATCTCCTTCAGCCCCACAACCTCCTGAGATATCTGCACTCCTCTAATTCTGCCCTCTTTTTTTTATTTGCTTACGGGATCTGGGCATTGCTGGCAAAGCCGGCATTTATTGCCCATCTCATTTATTGAGCATCCCTGATTATAATCACTCAACCATTGGTGGCTGTGCCTTCTGTTGCCTAGGCCCTAAGCTCTGGAATTCTTTCCCTAAACCTCTCTGCCTCTCTTTCCTCCTTTAAGACGCTCCTTAAAACCTACCTCTTTGACCAAGCTTTTGGTCACCTGCCCTAATTTCTCCTTATGTGGCTCGGTGTCAACTTTTTTGTTTTATAATACTCCTGTGAAGTGCCTTGGGACATTTTACTACGTTAAAGGTGCTATATTAATGCAAGTTGTTGTTGTAGGGAATTATGTCGTTGAACCTCTCGATCTTTTTGATCATCCACACCTTTTAGTGTTTTTCCATTAAGTGTATACTCCCAATTAGTTTTTTTTCTCCCAAAATGTATAGTGTTACATTAAATTGCATCTGCTAACCTGCCAATGTCTACCAGAAGTCTTTTGTAGTCTTCCTTACTGTTTGCCAAACTTTCTACTTTTGTGTTGTCAGCAAATTTTGAGATTTTATTCCCTGTATCCAATCCAAATCATCTATATATCTCAAGAAGAAAGATGGACCCAAAACTCTCTGCTGGTGTACACTACTTCCAAAGTCTCTCATTCTTATTTGTTCTTGGGATGTGGGTGACATTGGCGAAGCCATATTCATTGCTCTGCGGACATTATCAACCGCACGTAGGCCAAACCAGGGAGCATTGGCAGGTCTCTTTTTTTTATTCGTTCATATGATGTGGGCGTCACTGGCAAGGCCAGCATTTATTGCCCAAGTTCCAGTGGCTTTCAAGGTAATTTTTGCTGGTGCCAGCCCACAGATTACCAGATTGATTGAATTCAATTACACAACTTGCTATGGTGGGATTTGAACTCATAATCTATATCAACTATATTTAGTTTATTCCCCTATCAATCCATTTGCTTATTTCTTCAAAACATGTCTATAACATTTGTCAAACATGACTTGCCTTTAGCAAATCTGTGCTGGCTGTCCTTGATTAATCTGTATATTTCTAAATGCTTATTGTTTTAATCTCGGATTATGCATTCTAAGAGTTTTCCCATGGCTGAGGTTAGATTAACTGATCTAGTCACCCAATTTCTCCTTCTCCCCTTCTTGATCAAAGGTGGTACATCAGCTCCTCTGTAGCTCCACGACACAATTTACGTACTTAACAAGCATTGAAACATTGTGAACAGAGCCTGTGCTATCAGCTTTCTGACTTCTTTTGGCAGTTATGGGTATATACCATCAGGGCCTGGTGACTTATCCACTTTGTGTTCTGCCAGTTTATTTCAGGTATTCACATTTCATGACACCTTCAATGCTTTTTACTAAGTAAGCATTTTAAAAAACTAATTTACAGATTTTTTTTTATTGTGTTTTTTTTGTGGGGGGGGGTGGGGAAGAGACATGAATGCAAATGACCATTGTTTCGTTAGTCTAACAACGAGTGTACCAATTGAGCACCAATTGGATCCATGATAAGGGCTGCTGCTTTTGGATACAAACCTCCCTTGTCCTTTGTTAAAGTGAACAACTGGCAGACAAGATGCAATTAGCAGCACTGACTGCACTGGGTTAAACACTGATTCTCAACTTTCCATTTGTTTTCCTTCTGACAGTCTCTTAATACAAAAGCCAGTTTCTCTGCTGAATTGTTTTAGTCGATTTGAAGTTTCATCAGTCACTTCTCAGTTCTGGCTTCAAGTGTTAGTCTCATTTCCCAAAGTGCCTAATCTCTGCCTTCTTGAAGCTAGAATGTAATGATCCTCTTAAACAGTTAACATTCCCTTTCAAAGTCATTTAAAAATATAAAAATGTATTTCAAAATTATTAAAAAAGGAGAACCATAATGTATTTTGCATGTGAAGGGTCCTTATTCTAACATTTTCTTGAATGCTTTTGCTTAAAGCTACCTTCCAGCACAGTTGTGACAAATCTGGGTAGGAACTAAAAGGAATTGACCTGTTAACCCTTATTCTTCCTTGCGCTGATTTGAAGATTTAGGTTTTTGCAGTAGGCATTGCTGATCTCTGCTCTTTACCCCCTAAAGGTGTCTTTCAATAATTGTGACGGGAAGCAGGAGCAGTTATGGGCTTGAACCTTTATATTTATTTAATGGGGGAGGTTTTAATGGGAGGGCGGATTGGTGCATGGAAGGCTCAGTGTGGGCGGCGCACCCAGAAGTTCTGAAGTTTTAACGGCCGGGCCTCATTTTAATATTTGAATGCCGTCTCCCGCCCGAAGCCAGTGGGAATGATGTCAGGGCTGATGAGCGGGAGCGCGAATTGGAGTGGGATCCAAAGGAATGGTCCCTGGTGTAAGGTAAGTGCTGGGGGGGACATTCGCAGTGTGGATAAGCAGAGGGAGGGCCGAGGCAGAGAAGGCACAAGGATTCCTTCCAGGTTTCTCTGGCGGGTTTGACACTGGGCAAACCTCCGCCTCCACCCCCCCCACCCCCACCACCCCAACCCCTGCCTTGAGCTGTTGTAAAAATCACACTGCAGTGCAGATTATGTCATCGGGCTGCAACTTTTAGATTTCAGTTAGTCCCCGGCCTGCCTGCAGTGAGAGATTTGGCTCACATCACAGTTGGCGAAGCTAAAATGTCGTCGGGCGGGAAAGTGTACCCAACCGATTTTAACCCTGTCCACGCACCGTTCTTGCTGGGCGAGGGGTTGAAAGCACTTTGGGATGTCCTGGCGTCGTGAAAAGTGCTATATAAATCCAAGTTTAAAATTTTTTTAAATATATATTGCTGTATTTTTTGGGCCGAACAATCTGGACTTTTTAAGACAGTGAACAAATCTGCAAGATTTGGGATGTGATGAAAAGCATCGTCTGTAATTACAGTTAAACAAAGGGAAATGTGACATGAAGTGTGACACTCAATGAATGGGTTGAACTGTTTCAGTGTTCAATGGGTGCAATGATAAAATCATGATTAGACTGTGGTATCTTGCATAGCAAGCACTGACTGCTGAGGCATGAGCTTAGCACACTAACCAAGAAAGCATCGGTTCTGTGCATACCTGTACTTCGAACATTCAGTGGGATATATGCGATCTACCTGGATATGCAAGGTCTGCAAAAGGGTCATCATTCCAGTATAACTAAGTTGAAAACAGGAAAGTTTTGCAGGAACATGCAGTTGTTGGAATAGCCAACTCCATGAAACTGATGTTAAATCCGCCAACTATGCAGCAGCAGACGGGATCTAATACAGAGCTATCGTGTTCACTTCAGCACCATCCTTGCTTAACAGATTTGAACAGAAAGGTATATTTTATTATAAAAAATTCATTCCAATACGCATGACTAGTGATGCAAAATCATTGTATGAGACATGACTATAAACAATGTGATGACCGACCTTATTCAGCAGCCTTTTATGTGCTTGCCTGGCATTTCCAGTCTATGGTTTTTATTGGGTTTATCTGCTGGTTATTTTTTTCCATTAAGGAGGAATCATTGTGATGCTGAAAGTCACTTTTAAACCTTCAATATCATATAATTTCAGCATTGACTCCAGGTCCTGTTATCTTGTTTTTTGTCCTCAGTTCTAACTCAACCACATGTTATTGTCATGTTCCGCTCATTCATCTTCTGTTCAAAGTATTTTACGATCTACCTCACCATCATTCTAACCCCTTCACACCTTATTTCCATCACATTCACAGTCAGCAGCACTCCCCTGGATGTCTTTATCTCAACAACATGTCAGTGCCTGAATACTGCATTGCACTGCCTTCCTCTGTCCTACTCAACCCAACACAATTCATCAAACTTTGCTTGTTATTCAGCAGTAGAAAGGGCTAAGCAGGTGACAGTTTATCGTGTGGACACATCTACGTTGTTGTGTAGAAATTAATTATTAACTGTTTCAGACTGTTGGCTTTCAACAGTATCTATAGTCAGAGTTGACCAGTGGAGGTGTGTTGTATGTTGTAACCCCAGTCTCATGGCTCTGTCTGTTCAAAAGTGCACGGCTTCAACTTCAGACCATGGTCCTGTTCTCACACTTTCACTCACTAATGTAAAACACTTCTCCTGATATTATACTGGAGCAAAGAAATAAAATGGCAGCAAAAAGGTTCAATATCAATATGATCATAATAGCCCGGATTTTCCGGGGCCTATGACCGCGTGCGCAGTGTGTATGCAGCCGTAAGTGCCCTGCAAGTTCCGGGTTTCCGCGTGCACTGCGCATGCGCGAAAACCCGGAACCTGCGATCTGTTCTCAAGTTTCAGCGTAACAGATCCACCGCATCCCCGGGGAATGGACATTCGTTGGCGGAGATTTGCCCAACTGCTGCCCAGCGAATGCCCGTGAAACTCTTATGCCTGGTAAAAGCAGGCGTAAGGCCTCCTTTTTATCAGCGTAAGAGTTTAAATAAATATTAAAATAAGTTTTTTAAATGAATTAAACATTAAAAAGAACTTTTAAATTAGTTTAGGTTATTTTTAGCCCCTTTAAAATGTTTAAATTTATTTTTCAAAAAATTAAATTTTTGTTTTAAATGTTTAATTAAATTGTATTTTCATTAATTCTGAACATGTAATGATTTATTTTTATTTAACTGGTGTGTAATTGTGATTTTTAGGGGATTCCTATTCATGCTCATGGGGATTCCGTACGCAAATGGAATCCCCAGAAGCATAATGGGGATCCCCCTTTTGGATTGGTTGATCTGACCCACGTGATCCCAGGGATGCTTGCGAATTGCGTGCGCCCCTGGGATACATAGGCCTTTATGCAGGCGTACGCATAGAGGCCCAGGAGCGCAAGTGTCCGAACCTCCGGGGCCATCAGGTAGGTTCGTACTTTTCTTGCGGTTGGGAGGCATTCGCCCGCGGGGAGCCTCTGACCGCAAAATTCAGGCCCGATGTGTATAGAGTGGACTCATAGCCCCAGAGTGACACTTGGTGTGCTTTCTGTGCTTCATTTCTCTATCTAATGGAGGGTGGGGGTGAGGTGACCAGTGCAATGATGTAACAACATTAGAAAAGAACATATTCTGGTGATTGAAACCATTCACTCAAACATTCACATTCCTATTCTGGTTTTCTTCACAGCTATTTTTGTTTTGTTAAAAGCAAAGTGTGAAATTGTGCTCACCAGGACTGGTTTGTACATCTCCGTACCAAGCAACTTGATATAAATTGAGAGATGGGCAATAAGTGCTGGCCTTGCCAGTGACGCCCACATCCCATAAACGAATAATAAAAATAAATAAATAAATAAAAAGCATTTAAATCAAAACTACTCTGGGGCTCCATCCATCATGCCAGCAGGCTTCTGTCCACCTTGGACACTTGAGCAGCTGATCTCCAGGACATTGCCACACTCCCATCCATCCTGGATATCTGTGCATCGCGTCTTTAGATTATGACTATGCTGTCATCTATGCTGGACCTTTGTACAGCTTGTCTCCAGGACATTGCCATGTTGTTGTTCATCTTCGACAACTGTGCAAATGGTCCTCTTCAGTGATGATAAGCCACAATCTATCTTGGATCTATGCAGCTTCTCTTTACGACATCGCCATACTCCAATCCTGAGCATTTGTGCAGCTTATCTCTAAGGGATTGCCATGCTGCCAGCCATCCTTGATATCTGTGCATCTGGTCACTAGATTGTTGCCATTCTGCCAGCCATGCTGGGCGTTCTTGCAGCTTGCCTCTAGGACATTTTTTAAAAATTCGTTTTTATGGGATGTGGGCGTCGCTGGCAAGGCCAGCATTTATTGCCCATCCCTAATTGCCCTTGAGAAGGTGGTGGTGAATCACCTTCTTGAACCGCTGCAGTCCATGTGGTGAAGGTGCTCCCACAGTGCTGTTAGGGAGGGAGTTCCAGGATTTTGACCCAGTGACTATGAAGGATCGGCGATATACTTCTAAGTCAGGATGGTGTGTGACTTGGAGGGGACATTGCCATGCTGCCATTCATCTCAAGTGCCTGTGCCACTGATTTCTAAGACACTGCCATGCTACTATTCATGATGGGCAGCTGCACAGTTTGACTCTAAGGTACCTCTATGCCGTTATTTATTAACTCTTGGGGCCTGACAAGTTTTGAGATCCTCTACTAATTATAATGGACTTTCAGATAGGACTAAGGATATATTTAATTAAATGAAATGAGCCGTTGTGATGAAAGTGAAATAGCTTGGTTTGAAAAATGGCAGCTCATCTCTTTATACCACACTAACCCTGCCTCTTAGTAATTGATGCAGCAGTAGGTGTACATCACAGCTTTCCGTGATAGTTCACTCAGAGAAGACAAAGAAAATCGGGCGCCACATTTGGAATGCGGTTACCTGTTATTCAAGTAGAAATGGACCAGGGTTGGAGTTCAGATTTCAGTAGGCCTCCTTTTTCTTTTTGTTTTGTGAGGGGTTGAATCATTGAATTATTTTTCTCCCCTTTCCTGGTTGGCAAGCAACCTGCTCCAGTTCTCTGCTAATGCAACACTGAATCAAATTGCTAAGATGTGCGAGAGTTGGCTTGCAGTAGTATTCCAATTAAATTATTTTCCCAAATATGTGGAAGTAACTGGCCTCCTCATAACAGTGCTGCTAAGATTGGGAGCTAAGCAATGTGGGGCTCCTGGGTGCAAGCACACATCACACTTTACTTTTAGCAAATAATCAGTTTTCTTTTCTTTTTTCTTCCCCTTCATTGCAGTTACCTTATGTTGTAAAAGGAACATGAAGATCGAGCCAATTAGAAACTTTCTGTGATTATTTATAGCTCTGCTAATGACTGATAAATCTCAGCAATATCTATTCCAGTGACACACTTGTCAAATCCTACTCAGTTGGACCACTATCAGCCAAACATTGTTGGATGTCATTGAAAACGTCAAAATATTGAATTATCATTTGGTTCTCCGATTTTTATCTGTTTAAGGCAAAATCACAAACACATCTATATAACTCCACAATGCCTGCATCAATTGCAGATATGTTAATGGCTGGCCCTATAGTTTAAATTGCTCGATTGTAACTATATTAATCAGAATGATCACATTCAGTGTTTTATACTGCCAAAGCCTGGCTCAGTGGTTTTCACATGTGCACAAGACTCCCCAAGAGATGGAATTGGATACGCAAATTTTAGAAACATTTGAACACAATTTACAAACACCAGATAAACTTGGCAAGTACGCTGATCCTGGACCCTCACGTGCTTGTACATAATGATGGACCCTCTCAGCTTTAACATAGCTTCTCAGTTTGATGCAGAGGCTACTGATGGCCAAAGGCAGGCATGTAATTTTGATCATCAGTGCCAGTAAAATGATATCCCTTCCCGGAGCTGTTTGCACTGCCTGAGGTTCCAGAGTCACATTAGTTACTCAGTAAGGTTTACACCAGGACAAATGCGCCAGGGTTGCATTAAGAGTGCTTTGACATCTGTACACTATGTTGAGCATAAATTGGGATTTTTGTAGTAAAGCTCAGGAGCTTCTGTATGACAGCTATACACTTCGGTCCTCACCCTAAATTGAACGTTCCTATTTCTGTGTGGAAATTCAAAAGTGAATGAATACCTCTGTAAAAGAGAGTTTTTTTAATGGTGCAGTCAGACATATAAAAGCACTGATGATCCAACCATTAGGTAAATCAGGTGACACTTCCAAAAATACTTTTCATTTATAACTTGCTTGTGAGGAAATTTCCACATGGTCATTCAGAGGTTAATAATGCTTTTTTTTTAAAATCACACCCACAGCGTCTATATCAGGGGATCAATGTGAACAGTCTTCACAAATTTACAGAACAAACAACTCCTGTCGATCCCTAACACTTTACCCTCAGGGTTAATCCTGATGGTAAGCACATGCTTATTCACGCTCCTCTTCCAATAGATTTAGATGCTAACAATGTTTATGTTGCGGTCTTTGAGATGTTCTTCATATGGTTTCTTCTATACTGTACTTTGTTGGCTTCTTCACATTATCAGAATCCATTTTTTTCTAAAAGAGCTGTGGGCTGCGCCACCCGTTAGCGCCTTAAGAGGGCGCTAAGTGGGTCGGAAGCCACTGGCCATGCCTCCCGCTAAATTTAGCGGGACGCTAATGGCGGCGCTAGCCGTTAGCGCTGCACCGCTACCGATGATGTCATCAGTGTGCGCAGCGCTCCGCTACCGCCCCAATCACAATATTTAGTTGCGCCCCCTGCTTTAACGCCGGACGCTATTTGCGAACGGTTCCGGGGGTCCTACCTGCGGCGGTAGAGACGCTAATTAAAGGAGAGGTGCGGGGTGGCCATTTTTTTTGCTGGCCACCTGCCAGCACCTCTCCGCGCTGCCGTCCCCGGCCTCCTGAGCACCCCCCCCCCACCCCCGCGGAGTGCCGACTGCGTTCCAAGAGCCCGGCACTTCTCCTCGGTGCCGGGCTCTTTTGCCGGCACTCGCGATCCTCGATCACGCTGCACTAGGCCCCTCCCCTTTAAGAAGGGGAGGAAGGCCTGCAGTACTGCAGCGCACCGTGCCGCAGCGTGTGGCGCTGCGGCACGTTGCGCAGCGATATTCAGCTGCAGCGCCCCAAGAGGGATGCGGGGCGCCTCCAGTAGCGCCGCGCTTCCCTTTGGGGCGTGCAAAGTGAATTTCCGGCGGGTGGCCGCGACTACTTCCGGGGCGCTACTTTTGGCACCCTGGCGAGGCTGCCGCCCCAAACGGGGCACTACTGAATTTCTAGGCCCTGAAGTTTTAATTTAGTGGCTTGTAAAAATGACACTGCACCATACTTTCCGCCCCCCCCTCCCCCAATAAGCCTTGTGGGATTTATTTTTTCCACAGCATGAATTCTTCAATCCGTTAGAAAAAGAGACAGTTATGCTTAAAAGAAAATAATTCTGCACAATGCTACACACAGGCAGGTGAAGCTCTTCATCTGTTTATAAAACTGATCCAAATGAATGGCACTTCCCCGCCTCCTCTCTCCAGTGGCAAAGTGATCCCAATTCAGAGGGTGATGATCTGAAATGAGGAACGTGGCTGGGGCTGGTATGCGACTGAGATATGGATCACTTTTGCATAGTTGCTCCTTCCTTTTCTGATGTGAAATAGTGAGTCTGTCAGATAAACCAGCGCTACAGTCAACGTGGCAAATCAAGATTGATCAAAATAAGGGAGAGCTCCAGCCTCTGTAAATAATGGTTGATGTAAATAAGGGAATTTGGATTTTCCCAACTATATCTGAATTGCCTGATGTTGATTGACTTTGATTGGATGTTAAGTGCCACATGGTTCTTCACTGTATTCTGAAGTGGCATGAGTCCATATTCAGCTGTGTCCTTGAATTTGGCAACTAACCCAACAGTCTGGCCTGAGGCCTATAAGTACAAAGAGTGAAAAAACAGCTACTATAATCCAATATGATGATCACTCTTAACCAAATCAAGAGCCTGAGCTCAAACTGAGAAGCTACTTGCGTGATCTTAACATATTGAATCTTAATGTATTTTACCACAATTTTAAGCATTCGTACACTAATATCACATAGCACATTTCCATCCCATACAAGGAGAGAATAGAAGACAGCATTGGAGAAAATAAAACATATCGTGAATCAGATTTCACTTTGATAAAGGGTCAGAGATTTTCTTTCTCAAACGTAGTAACTCACCTGGAATATACATTCAAGGAAAATGGTCCTGTTTCACGGATAACTTACACACCATTGCAGGCTTCTCTTGTTTTACATTTCATGCGTAGCCTTGTATTTAGATATTAATTTTAATTACTTCATACATTTTTTAATTAATAATGAACTGGACATTAAAATCCAATAGTGGTAAATAATTGTGAGGTACAGTGGGCTAGAACACTGTCCTTCCAAGTAATGAGATGAAAACGATATCTCTGTTGCATTTATTGTTTCTCTTGCTCATTGTAGTGTCCGTGTGTAGATAAAGACACTGAAGACAGGCGTTGGTTCATAGGTATTTACTAAGCAAGTCTGGGGGGGGGTTTCTAAAGGATATACACAATACACAGGCTTATATAGCCCAAGTGGCAATTACCGGCATTACGCACACCTGGGGCTCTTAAAGGCACATACACCATAATTGCTCTTAAAGGCACATACACCACAATTCCTCCCCTTCTAGCTAACTAGTACATCATATTTTAAGTAATTATTAATTACATGTTATATGCAAAATAATATACATTGCTGTATTAATTAATTATAAGTTAGTCTCTCAGGAGGCTTCCTGACTCGGTCCGGATAACGCCTCGGGGGTGTAGTAGTTTCTGGTGGTGTAGTAGGTTCTTCTGGCAAGGCTGATTCGGCTTGAAGGCCAGTGTCGGGTTCATCGGGCTCCAGTATCACCGGATCGGAGGTAGATATGGGTATCTCTACTTCATCGTTAGATGTATAGAGTGGTGGTGTAGGTTGTCCCTTTTCGGATGACTTGATGATTTGGTCAGCATGGCGCCTTATTATGCTGTCTCCGATGTCCACGGTATACATCAGTGGTCCCAATCGTGTGCAGATAGTTCCATGCTGCCATTTCTCGGTACGGTAGTCCCGGGCCAAAACCGGTTGGCCTATCTGGAAGGCCCTAGTTGGCCTTTCATTCATGCCCTGAAACTGCCGGTTCTCCACGTCCCTTCGGATGTTGGGCTTGACCAAATCCAGCCGGCACCTTAGGTTTCTATTGTAGAACATCATGGCGGGAGTTTGGTTAGTAACCATATGCGTTGCATTCCTATATGCAAATAAGAAGTTATCCACCTTGTGCTGAAGTTTTATGTCTTCATTACCCATGGCCTTGATGGCCTTCTTGAAGGTCTGGACAAACCTTTCAGCCAATCCATTGGTGGCGGGATGGTATGGGGCGGACGTGTAGTGCTTTACCCCATTGTTCTTTAAGAACTTTCTGAATTCTTCGGACACAAATTGCGGTCCATTATCAGAACATATCTGCTCCGGCAGCCCATTCCTGGCAAATATGGTCCTTAATACTGTGATGGTTTTTTCCGTGGTGGTGGAGGGCATCTTTATTACCTCCGGCCACTTGGAGTGTGCATCAACTGCGATTAAGAACATTGAGTCCATAAATGGACCAGCAAAGTCGATGTGCACCCTTTGCCAGGGAGATGAGGGCCACTCCCATGGATGTAGAGGGGCCTGTGGCAGAGCATTTTGGAACTTCTGGCATCCTAGGCAGCTCTTGGTCATGTCTTCGATGTCTCCATCGATACCTGGCCACCATACAAACGCCCTAGCTAGGTTCTTCATTTTCACTCCACCCAGATGCCCCTCGTGAAGCTCCTTTAGTATTTTATCCTGGAGTTTGGGTGGAATCACCACTCTGGATCCACACATCAAGGTTCCTCGGCACACTGACAGCTGTTCTCTTCTTTGCGAGAATGCTGGCAACAGTGGTTCGCCATGTGCTGGCCATCCCTTCACCGTTAAATCGTAGACCCGTGAGAGAGTAGGGTCATTTCTTGTCTCCCTTTCAATGGCAGAATTTGTCACCGGTAGACATTCCACTATGGTAGAGTGGAATATCTCTACTGGGTCTACTGTAGGTGCCTCTTCTATCGTTGGCAATGGTAGGCGTGATAAACCGTCAGCATTCCCATGCTGTTTTGACCCTTTGTATTCAATGTTGTATTGGTGTGCCCCTAGAAAAAGGGACCACCTCTGTAGTCTTTGTGCCGTCATAATGGGGACACCTTTTTTAGGGTTGAATATGGAGATGAGGGGTTGATGGTCAGTCAGCAAGGTAAATTTTTGTCCGTGTAGGTAATGGTTGAATTTCTTCACTCCCCATACGAGGCTGAGTGCTTCCCTGTCTATCTGGGCATAGTTACGTTCAGCTGAGTTCAATGAGCGTGACGCAAAAGCTATCGGCCGTTCCGAGCCATCAGGGAATCTATGGGACAATACCGCTCCTATGCCGTAAGGGGATGCATCGCACGCCAGTCTGATTGGTAGTGATGGATTGTAATGAGCCAAAATTTTCTCGGATGTGATTAAGTCTTTACATTTATGGAAGGCACGTTTACAGTCTTCGTTCCATTTCCAAATCACTCCTGCCTGTAGAAGATCATTAAGAGGGTGTAGAATAGTTGATAAGTTTGGTAAAAATTTATGATAGTAATTTATTAATCCCAGGAATGACCTTAATTGTGAAACATTTTCAGGTGCTGGGGCTTTTATAACTGCTTCAATTTTTTCAGGTGACTTATGCAACCCTTCCTTATTAATTATGTGGCCACAATATGATATCTGATTTTGGAAAAATTTGCACTTGGGGCGATTTGCTCGTAGGCCTCGTTCTTTCAGCCGAGTGAGCACCTGCTCCAAATTGGCAAGGTGCTCATTGTCGTTTTCTCCTGTTATAAGGATGTCGTCTAGGTAGCATTGAGTCCCCGGAATCCCTTGCAGGACTTGCTCCATAGCTCTTTGCCAGATAGCTGGAGCTGATGCTATTCCAAAAACCAGTCGATTGTACTGGTACAGGCCTTTGTGTGTGTTTATTGTGAGATACTTTTTAGAGGTCTCCTCAACCTCCATCTGTAGATATGCTTGTGCCAAGTCAATTTTTGTGAAACGCTTCCCTCCGGATAGTGAGGCGAAAATATCTTCTATCCTCGGAAGAGGATACTGTACCGTGTGAAGGACCGGGTTTACAGTCACCTTAAAGTCCCCACAGCTGCGAATTTTTTTCTGTTCCTCAGAGTTATTTTTCAATGTTTTTTTCATGACTGGAACGATGGGTGTTGCCCATTCGCTCCAATCTATTTTGGATAATACGCCTGCCTTTTCCAAATTCTTCAGCTCTGCCTCGACTGCCAGACGTATTGCGTATGGCACCGGTGTTGCCTTAAAAAATTTTGGAATTGCTGTATCTTCCACTTTTATTGAGGCGGTGATGCCTTTCAAGGTTCCTAGTTTCTCTTGAAACACTTCTTTGGCGTTGGCCAAGATGTCTTTTAATCGTTCAGGTATGATGTCATCATTGTTTTTTTCCTTACTGGTCACCGTCAGTGCCTGAATGGAGTGCCAGTCTAAACGTATCTTCCTTATCCATTCACGTCCCAACAACGGTGGACCACCATCTTGTAGAATGTATAAATACAACTTTTGTATTTCTTTGCCGTTGTATACCACAGGCACCCTTATTTTTCCTTTGGGGTAGACTTTCTGCCCCGTATATGTTTTTAAGATAATGGATGTGTCTTTTAGAGGTATATGCAAAAATAGCCTCTCGTAATCTCGTCGATTTATTACGGTTAGAGCTGATCCTGTATCTAGCTCCATTTTAACTGGGGACCCTGCTATTGTGAGGGTAACCCAAATGGTTTGGTAATCCTCTTTGGCAAGTACATTATGTAATTTGAGACAGCTTAGTCTCTTGTTTCCGGAGTCGCTATCGCTATTCTGGTCTTCGGAGCTATTGTCCGTCATCATTTGTACCTTCCTGTACTTTTCTTTATTGATTTTTTGTTTTCTGTCAGTGGATTTATTTTGTCCAGATTGGCATACCCGTGCAATGTGTCCAATCTTACCACATTGCCTGCATGCTTTGCCCTTGAACCAGCAGTCCCTCTGGTTATGGGTGGATCTGCCGCAGCGATAACATCTTCCGAACTCCTGTGTCATTTTATGGGTGCCGAAGTCCTGTGTCTCTTGTTGTATCTCTGCAGCTCCTTTTGCTGCTGCTTCGTATGATACAGCCATACTGAAAGCTTTGTCCAATGTTAAATCTTTTTCAGAAAGCAGTCTTTTTTGTGTTCCTTCACTTAAGAGACCGCAAACAAATTTGTCTCGAAGATAATCCAATAGTCCTGCTCCGAATTGGCAGTACTTTGATAGCTTTCTTAATTCGTTTAGGTAATCAGCGTTACTTTCATTCTTGTGTTGATTTCTCTTGAAGAACTTGAATCGTTCCGCTATCAGCAGCGGTGTTGGGTTTAAATGCTCCTGCAGGGTATCAACAATTTCTCTAAAAGTCTTGTCCTTTGGTTTGGCTGGAGTGATTAAATTTCGTAACAGCCCGTATGTCTTCGCGCCCATTAAGTTCAGAAGTACTGAAGCTTTTTTTTCATCTGTTATTCCATTTGCAGTGCAATAAACCTCTACTCTTTCCACGTATGTGGTCCAATCTTCTATTTCGCCATCAAAAGCCTCAATATTACCAGATTTAGGCATTTCAGAAAAGATATGGCGCTTCCCGCGCTTTTTTTTTTCTCTCTGTAGCAACGATATGGCGCTTCCCGCGCTTTCCCGCCGCTGCTACCGATAACAACGCTGTTTTACTGTGGTTTCCGTTTATTCACTGTTGGAGACTCGTTCCCGACGGAGGTCTAAACGCTGACCTGCTTGCCGCGCCAGCCGTCTCTCGAGTGCACCCTCCCAGTCCGTTATTGCTTGCCTCCGATTTCGCTGCCTGTCTCAGCTGTAGAGCCCGCCGCTGGAGCTTCAGCCTGACGCCCAGGAAAGATTAGCGCAGTACCTGTCACCAGCTTGGCCAGCTGGTGAAACCACAGTTTCTCTTACTTCCTTGAGTCTTCTGGACGCTGGAGGAATCGATGTCCTTGAGGTGCTGCCGAATTGCAGGTAAGTCCGTTTCCACTTCGTCGCCACTGTAGTGTCCGTGTGTAGATAAAGACACTGAAGACAGGAGTTGGTTCATAGGTATTTACTAAGCAAGTCTGGGGGGGGTTTTCTAAAGGATATACACAATACACAGGCTTATATAGCCCAAGTGGCAATTACCGGCATTACGCACACCTGGGACTCTTAAAGGCACATACACCATAATTGCTCTTAAAGGCACATACACCACACTCATACGTATATAAAGACCTAGATAGAAAGATAGGTCGATATAAAGAAAAACATGGCACTGTAGTTTACTCTGGACACCCACCAACCGGAGGCTCCACAGGCTGAAGTAACTTTTTCTAAGTATGAACTGCCCTCTCCCAGGATATTTAGGCATATTCAGGACCTTTTGGCTGCTGATTTCCATCAGCAACCAGAAGGCGCCGATCTCGGAGCCCGACAGACAGCTGCTCGCTTGAGAGGCCTGCAGCCGTGCTTGAATTTCCTGCTGCTTCTGCCAGCGTTAGGCTCTGCCAGGGAATTGGTCTATGCTGGGGGCTGTCCTGAGGTTACGTTAATGGCCCGGGAAAGGAAATTGCAGTATTCTTCCTGCACTTGGACAGGAGCAGCAGACTTTTGGTGCTGGGGACGTAGGGATGGGGAGGGGGATTGGCAGAGTGGATGGGCAGGGGGGCGTTGGTGGAGAAAGACTGGAACATCTACCCTATAGACTCTTGGCTTTTCAGTGTGTGCTCATGCAGTATGGCTTTTTTAATCTTTGGAGTTAATTTTAACTTTTGGTGATAGTGTAAAATGGGCATTATTCGATTGGCTGCCCATTTTACACCTTTCCCGATTTTCCTTTCCAAAGGAAATTCAGGAGAAGCATAAACCAGGCAGCCGATCTGATAGCGGCCATTTTACACTATGGGCAAAAGTTAAATGACCTCTCTAGTGCTTAAATCATAAAAAACATTTAAAAAAACACTGCAAATTTGAGCCAATTAATTCATACCAGTATTTAGACGTATTTAGACTTGATTGCCCAGTATTAATGGGAGCTGTCTGAGCCAAAAGCCTCTGTTCCAAATGAGCCTATTACTGTATCACATTTGAAGCATTAGCCCTTTGTGATGTTGCATTACTGCCAGTCACAGAGTCGTTTACTTTGTGTTACATATACTTCAGCAATAGCAGTGGACATCTAACCTGCTTTATTCTCAACAAAACAGAAGCAAAATACTATGGATGCTGGAAATCTGAACTAAAAACAGAAAATGCTGGAAATACTCAGCGGGTCAGGCATCATCTGTGGAGCAAGAAACAGAGTTAACGTTTCAGGTCAATGTCTGGCCTATTGAGTATTTCCAGCATTTTCTGCTTTATTCTCATGGTGATGTTTTGCTAACATCAAATGGAGAAATGCATACCCCAAGTATTTAATTTGAAACTATTATTAAAAAA